>NC_050573.1:115350653-115662528 GCF_011100635.1 Trichosurus vulpecula | reverse complement strand
GCCTATCAGATAACAGATTGAAAGGACAGGGCCCTATTTTCCTCCCTTTCCCCTGAAGCTTAAGAGGACTTGATCCATCTAATAAGAACAGGACCCAAGTGCTGTAAATGTGGAAAATAAGATTAAGAACTAGAAGGGATTTTAGGCCTTATGCAAGTCCAGTCCCTTCATTTTGTAGGGGTAAACAGGTCATGACAAACAGAATTACTTGCTCAAGGGCCGTACAGGTAATAAGTAGCAGAATCTGGATTTGAGCCTCGAACCTTAGGCTTCAGACCCGGGGCTGTTCCCATTATACTAGACTGCCTGTCAGACAGGTCCCTCTGTCTGTCTTACTTGCCTTACCTACCCACCAACTATGATTGTAGCTTCAGCTACCCAGGAAAGGGAAATGCTAGTGAGTAACTCATGATTCCTCTCTTGAGCTCGAGACTTGCATACAGGAATACATCACATATCTGTTTGTAATAAGTTTACCTTAAGAATATCAGTTACTTAATGTTCATAGGTTGAAATTTTTTTTTTTGTTTTTTTGGGAGTTGGAGTGAAATGGTTCATTAGAATTTGTGAACACTGCTGCTGTGTTTCAGCCATCCAGCAGGGGGAGCAGTTCCCATATGGAATATGGCAAATGAGCTATGTGCTTAAGATACTTATAATGGTGACAAAGTGATTACTACCAGTTTGTGTGTCACATCTTACAACAAAGTCATCACTGAGATTTATGTGCCGTATGTAAGGTAAAAAGCCTCTGATCACTGAAAGTTTTAAAAAATTGATTAATTTTAACTTCTACTGGTAATACATCTTAAAAATATTAATATTAGATAGACCATACAAGCAAAATCATTAGCAAGAGCAGCAGCAAAGATAGCAATCTCCCAAAGTCATAAAATAAACACAATAGCAAAAATCTCAAAGCTCCATAAATAAGCAAAATAGCATAAGAAAACATTATTGAACAATTGTGAATACAACTAACCTTTGTTATTTACGGACTAATGAAAGAAATGAAAAGCACGTGCATAGTACTGACCTTATTCATTGCCTTCATCATGGATTTTGCTGCCATTTTATATCTTTATATAGTTGAAGTCTCAGTGTATTTTTCTTCTGGTTCTTTTTTTTTCTTACTCTAAGTCACTTATATTTGCCTTTTTTTTTAAATATTAGTTGCTCCTTATGGCTCAGTAATATTTTGTAATATTTATGTACCACAATTTATTTAGCCATTCTTCAGTTATTAGGCATAAAGATTCTTTCTAATTTTTTCCTCTTAAAATAGGAATACTATGACTTTTATATAGATCAGGCCTGCACAACTTGTGGCGTGCCAAAGGATTTTGGGGGGCCCTCAAAAAATAGGGTCCCCCTCAAATCCTTTAGCATGCAGGCCTGCTAGAGATGGATCTTTTCTTCCCGTTAATAAGTATAAATTGGTCCCTCAATTCCCTTACAGTTTCCCTTACCTCTGTGTACGCTTAGTCTAATCCACCTGCTTTTCCTGCCTTTGTTTTCTTTTGTGCCGTTTCTGTTTAATGCATAAGTAGATCTAGTACTGGGATCTAGTGTCTAACTGAGAGGTGAGTTCACTGTTCTTGTTGGTGAAAAAATTTTGTTATAAAAATGTTTGCCCATCTTTTCTATCTTTCATCTACTTATTGTTCTCCCAGTTTTATTCTTAAATGTCCTCTGGGGCAGTTTGGTGGTGGTGTGGAGTCAGGAAGACCTGAGTTCAAATCCGGCCTCAGATATTTACTAGTTCGGTGACCCTGGGCAAGTCATTTAATCTCTTTTTATCTCAGCTTCCTCATTTATAAAATGGGCATTATAATAGCATCTACCTCCCAGGGTTGTTGTGAGGATCTAATGAGATAATATTTGTAAAGCACTTAGCACAGTGCCTAGTCTATAGTAGGTGCCATGTAAATGTAAATTATATTACTGTTGTTATTGTTATTATTACAGCTACTTAGCTGAATGTATCAAGATTTACTTAAACTGCTTTTTTACCTACCACTGATACTCTGTCTTATAAAGCAGTACCTATAATTTTCCTTCAAACAGTCAATCAATAAGCATTTATTAAGCATCTACTATGTGCCAGATATTATGTTAGGCACTGGGGATACGAATGGGAAAAAAATGAAATAATTCCATTTCTCAGGGAGCTTACATTCACTACATATATACGTATATGTAGAATATACACATATATGTCCATATATGTGTGTGTGTATCTGTCTGTCTATCTATGCATGTATGTATATCTATCCATCTATCCATATAAAATTCAAGGTACTTAAAGGAGTTAAATACAGGATAATTAGGGAGAGAGTACATTAACAGACTGAGGGATTCAGGAAAGGATTCCTGTAGGAGGTAGTGCTTGAGCTGTGACCTAAAGGAAGAGAAAGATTCTCTGAGATTGAGAGGAGGAAGGAATGCATTCCAAGCATGTGGAAAGACTAATGAAAAGTCATGGAAGGGGACATAGAGTGCTGGTTTTGAGGAACAGAGAGGAGTACAGTTTAGCTGAACCATAGAGAGTGGAAAGGGAATGATATATGATGTAAAGAAGTTGGAATGAAAGAGTGAAGCTAGATTGTGAAAGGCTTAAAAAAATTTCATTGAGGAATTCATTTTAGAGGCAATAGGGAGTTTAGTGAGTAGGAGAGTGATAGGCAGATCTGTGCTTAAGGAAAATTACTTTGGCAGCTGGGTGCAATATGGATTGGAATGGAATAAGATGAAACAGGAATACCAATTAGAAGCCACTGCAGTAATTTAGGAAAGAGGTGACGAGGGCCTTAACTTTGAAGGTGGCTATGTGAATAGAAAAAAGAGGTCAGATGAAAGAGATGTTGTAGAGTTAGAAATAGTAATATTTGACAATTGGTTGGATATGCGGGGTAAGGGAGAGGGAAAAATTAGAGGATAATCCTAAGACTATGAACCTGGGAGACAACTTCCATAAGATTTTACAAATTAGTTTATATTTTAAACCCGTGTTGTTGTTGGCTAACTCCTCTTTCATTTGGCAAGTAGATGAAGCATTTGTTAACTGAGGTATTTTTTAGGTTCTTTTGTTCTTATTATGGTAGTTGATTTATGTCAGTTAAAATTCTATTTGAAATTATCTTCTATGTCAGTATCTCATCAGTCTCTATATCTCATTTTACATTTTCAGTAGGTTTTTTTGAATAGATTAAGATTGGGTTGTCTCAGTTGTATACCATATTTTTTTTCATTTTTTTTCTTCTTCTACCATTGTACTAATTTTGATCTTTGCTCTAACAAATCAATTCTCTGACTTGTAAGTTCCAGCTTAAACCCTATGTTCTATAGTAGGCGTTCTCTAATCCCTCTCAGTTTAAAAAGTGCCTTCCCTCTGTTCATTATTTCCTACTTATATTTTATGTAGCTTGTTTGCATGTTATTACCCCCGTTAGTCCATGAGCTCTTTGAGGGCAAGTAATGTCTTTTGTCTTTCTTTACATCCCAGTACTTACTTAGCACAGTGCCTAGCACATAGTAAGCGCTTAATAAATGTTCGTTGACTATTCGTAGATAGTTGGCTCAGGTATAACACCTATTTCAGTAATTTGTCTTCTTGTATTTGTCCAGATATAAACATCTTCATTCTTGGTGATGGTTCAGTGCTTCCCATATCAGTACCTACTGATTGTTTTCTTAAAGAGAAGGCATTTGTGACATATTTGGCGTCTCTGTGTCCTACAGGCATCAAAGTCACTGAAAGTATTTTTAATGTGAAGGATCCTGTCTGGTTCTTCACAGAATTTCTTTACCTCTTTATCCTCTGAAGCAGACAGTACGTGAGCTGCAATTATTTTGGTGAGAGTCTTTTTGCAAATACTTTTCATGAGAACTGCAATATGAAATGAACAAATGTCCTGTCAAATGTTTCTTTTTGGCTTTGACACCACACTAAAAACCAACCCTGCCAGCTTCTTTGTCTTTCTGAAGGAGAACCTGTGAGCCATATTTTCAGTTTTGCTGAAACTTCTTCTTTCTTTTGGTTTCATTTACTTTTCCTTTTTATTAGGAAATTAAAAATCATCAACAAACACAGCCGTTGTAATATATGAAGAATAATAAAAAGGTGATGGTAGATGAAATAACTTACTTTATATGGCATTTTAAAAAAGGTAAATGTTTTAAAAATGTGTATATTAAATTTAGCAAGACTGTAACATAATTTCCATTTGTCTCCTTCTGAATTTCCTTTTATGTGTCTTTTTAAATGTTTCATTGATGATCTTTTATTTCTTTAACATTTTTTTTGACTCTCTATCACTCCCCAATAATTCTTTCCTCTGTACCCTATGACAAATAACTATAGTCAAGCAAAACAATTAACATATTGGCAATGTCTGAAACTTTCTTATTTGGCATTCTAGTTTCATTTATAACAAAAGTGTCAGGAATAATATGACTCAATTCTTCTAGTATGTCTGCTCTTGGTTGTTAGACAAGGATCTTATGGAGAGTACTGATAACTAAATTAAAGTTTTTTGCTTTAAAACTTTTTTTGTAGATGTATTGGAGTCATTCTTTTCTTCTGGTTTGTGTCTTGAGCATCCCTTTCAACACAATAGCTTTTTATGGTAGGATTTTTTTTGTTTGGTCATTCTTTTAGCCTGCTTCCTAACTTTGAACTTCGTATTAGGACTGGGTTCTGCATGCTTCTGGAGGGAAGGTCTGGGTTCTGTTGCTGCTTTCTTAGGATATTGAGTGTTATTTTTCCCCCATTATTTCAGGGACAGCTCTATCTGGGGACCTGCAGTCTTTCAGTGCTCTCAAAGTGGGCTGGGCTGATCTAGGGCAAATCGCTCCAACCTCCCACCTCTTTATCCCAGTCTGAGCTCTGCAAATTCTTGCCCTGGGTTTGGATGTGAGCAACAGTGGACTGATGCTAGATACAGCCATTATCAGTCAGCTAGAAAGTTCTGCTGGTTCAGAATGACTATGGCTTTTAAGCAAACTTTAAGCTTCCCCTTGTTCTGAGATTCCTGCTATATTTCTCCTTTTGCAACCTTGTCATTGAACTAGAAACTGGAACTGAGACCTTGCTTTGCTCCTGGTTTCAGAGTCACAGACTCATTAACTTTCTTGCCTAGGTACACACATTGTAGAGCTTAAAGCCACTTCCTACCTGGTGAATATCACCCTGGTTGTAGGTGCTCTTTTCATTCTGCTCTGGGTCTGTGATCTAGAACTGGGTAGTGGGCACCAAAGCTGCCAGTTGATGCTTCATCCTGCATATTGTCCCTCTTTAGGTCTGGGACCTCTTCTTGCCTTGGTGCACAGCCTTTCACTGGTGCTGGAATTCTCCACCATGGCATGCTACTGACCAGACCCCATTCTCAGTGTCCAGACTTCTCTGTCTCCCTTGTTGACCTGGGAAAAGGACTTACTGTGACTTTTTCTTGGATTTCCCCATCAAAATTCATTCTGATGTGCTTTCTAGAGCTATTTGGAGAAACTTTGGGGATAGAGCTCACTGCATTGCTTCCTGCTACTCTTCTTTCTTGGCTCCGCCTTGCCCATGAAAACTGTGTAATACTTTTAATGATGCTATTTGTCGTTGTGCATTCATTGTAGTCATGTCTGACTCTTTATGACCCCATTTGGGGTTTTCTTGGCAAAGATATTAGAGTGGTTTGCCCTTTCCATCTCCAGCTCATTTTACAGATGAGGAAACTGAGGTAAACAGTAAGGTTAAGTGACTTGCCCAGGGTCACACAGCTAGTAAGTATCTGAAGCTACATTTGAACTCATGAAGATGACTCTTTCTGATTCCAAGTCCAGTGCTCTGTGCACTCTGCCATTTAGCTGCCCCAATGATACAATGCTCCCCACAATTTTACTTCCTCAGGGCCAAGCATCTGTATTGAAAATATATGTCTTTTAAGTGGGAAGCAATGATGCTATGCTCCTCACTTAATAAAAGACATATATTTTCAATACAAATGTATATTGAATGAAATGTATATTGAAAATACAGGACTTTTATTAAGTGAGGAGCATAGCATCATTGCTTCCCACTTAAAAGACATATATTTTCAATACAGATGTTTGGCCCTGAGGAAGTAAAATTGTGGGTGAACCAAAGGGTGTTGGAAAGAAATATGGTGGGCACAAGTTATCTCTAGTATATATCCAGTGAAGACCTAGCCTCAAGAAGACAAGACAAGTAAGAGGTTTTTTGGGAAAATGTGTGATGGGAAAAGGCGGGTGTGCTGCTAGTGATGTAGCATGAGCAAAAGCTAACAGATGGAGCCCAAGTGCTCCATTGGGCCTCTCAGAATTAAAAGGAATGAGAGGAAAGCTTTGAGCCCATTTGGTGGCTGCTTTGTGGAGGATCTATGGAAGAACATTGGCAAGGATTTCTCAGGGTGAGAAGGCAGGCATTGATGGAAGGAACACATTATACAATGAGCTGTTGTTAATAGAATTTCACTTTCAATCAGAAAGAACTCATATTTGAGGTTTCCATGGAAATCTGTAATTTTATCTGGTCATTTTCTGGAGAGAATCTTTATAAGAACAATTTGAAAAAAGAGAAGGCAGTGGAGTCTACAGACTATTGAATATTAAGCTTTACTTTGATTCTGGGCAGGATTTTAGGATGTGTCTATCATTAAAGGGAAGGTTAGGGAACATCTAGAAAGTGAATTGATGATCACAGATCATTTTGTTGGCTTTATCAAGAACAAGTCATGCATACACTTTATAGAAAAAAAGAAGTCTTAAATAATTGCAAGGTCATTGTCCATGGTTGGACTAGGCCAATAAAATAAAAATATTACTTTAATTTACAAATCTAGTGTAGTATCAAACTTACAAGCGGTTATTTTATAGAACTAGACAAAATAAATTTATTTGGAGGAACAAAAGATCTTGAATCTTAAGGAGAATAATGAAACAAAAATTAGGAATGAAACCCCTCCCCCAATGATATATTATAAGGCAGTAATTATCAAACTCATTCGTTATTACTTAAGAAAATAGAAAAATATATCAGTGGAATAGGCTAGGTAAGCCAGATCTAGAATCAATTGAACACAGTAGCCCAGTGTTTGTTAAATGGTACTTTACAAATTACAGAGGCAATGACTTCATATTTGACAAGAACAAGAACACATGCTCTGAAATGGAGAACTGGGCTCCTCCATTATGAATTATTAAGCTTTTCCAGAAACAGGTTTTCAAGATCATGGGACTGACCCTTCATCGTCTAGTATTCCATTTCAACAGAAAAGTGGAGGAGCAAAATGTTGCATATGCTATCAGTCAGTGGATTTTCCTTTGGAATTTGCCTATTTGGCAAAATGGGGAAATAATTTGGCAAAAAAAAATGATTAGCATTTTATATTTTATGCCACAGTAAATGCCAGTGGTTTCATCACCTAAATATAAGAGGGCATCGTTTAAAAAAAATAGAGAACAGGAAATGCCATTCAAATTTGTGGTAAGTGGGTGAAGTCTTAAAGCATAAAAGTGATCACAAAAGAGAAACTATACAATATTGATTACAAAAAATTAAGCTTTTGTATTATAATTTATTTATCTGGAATAAGAAGAAATGGCTGAGTGAAAAAAACAATTTTGCACCAAATATGTTTGATAAAATTCTGATTTCCAAAATATACAAAAAATTAACAGATATTAAGAGCCATTTCTCAGTAGTCAAAAGATATAAACAGTTGGAAAAATAGAAATAGGAACTATCAATACTACATGAAAAAAATTCCCAAATCACTCATAAAAAGACAAGTATTCATTTAAACAACTTTTAATTTTCACCTGACAACACTCAAATTAAAAAAAAAATATTGAAAAGCTTGACTTCGATTCCTGACAATATTTGAAAAGAAAAACACATAAAAGCTCCATAATATCTACATGAAAAAAATCCCCAAATCGCTAACAAGAGAAATATTAACTTAAACAATTTTAAGTTATTACCTTTTGAGATTCAAATGGAAATATGTAAGAAATAGAAACAATCAGTGTTGGAGATGAGGAATTGTAGAAAGTCAGACATACTAATGTATTGTTAGTGGAGCTATGGTTTGTCCCAACATTCTGATGAACAATTTAGAATGACATGAGGAAAAAGTCACAAAACTGTTTTTACATCCTTTTACCCAGTGATCCAGCTGTTGGGCTTGAAGAGGTCAAAGACAGAAAGAAAGACCCCATACCTATATAACATTCGAAGCAACGCTTTTTGTGGTAGCAAGAAACCAAAGTAGATATCCATTAACTGAAGAATGGCTGAATAAATTACAAGATATGAATGTAATATACCATAAGAAATTATAAATATAATTTCTGAGGAACATGGGAAGGTCCTGTATGAACTGATGCAGAGTGAAAGAAGCAGATCCAGGAGACCAGTATACATGTTGACTCAAATATCAAAATGTGTCTGTGATCTCATCGGTATAGATGTTCCTTAAATAAGCATCATAGCATATCTATATGTGCCCATGACTCTTCCATGTCTTCCCATAAGTTCCCCATAGGGGTCCATCCAATGTATTGGAAGCCTTCTTTATTTCCTATTGGTTTCAAGAATATGCCAGTGAAATAGGGCTGTCCCAAGTTAGCCCTTGCTCTCACAATGTTTATAATTTTTGTTAATACAGTTCCCCTTATGACACAAATGAATGCACTAATGTAAATGATGACAACACTAAAATACAGTGGAATTCAGATTAATTGCAATAACTGTCTGAGGGCCTAGAGAGTAGATGATGAAATACATTTCCTACTCTTGACTGCATCCCTTACAGACTCTTGAGTTTGCTCTTTCAACCTACATATACCCTAGCAAACTGGATTCCCAGAGTGCAGCTGGCTACTTCTTCCCCTCCAGGGTTCTAGGGATACCATGGAAGGACAGTGGAATTACTCTAATGCTGTTGGTTCTAGCTCCCTTTCCAGGATGTTCCCAGTATCAGTTGCCCAATGACAGTATTTATTCAATATGATATATTGTCCAGTGATTAGCATTACATTACCGATTTAGCTAGTTAGCTCCTTGATAACTTTGATAAACAATTAACATCAGTCAGCTTTTGCAAAACAGTATTTAACTAAGAAGGTATAACAAGCAAAAATATAAATTACACTATCTACTGAATGGGAGGTCACGTTCTCCCCTCTACCACCTTAAGTCCATGGGGAGAATGGCCTCATACTTAAGGTGGCTTCTATGAACATTCATCCCTCCCCACCACATTCACTTCTGAGTGTGGTCAGAAGCCATTGGAGGACTTGAAGGGCAGGCATCTTGCTGCAGTCTTGGTCCTGAAGCTTGCCATGGATAACCTTGGTGTCCCACCTGGCTTGGCTACTGGCATACTCTTACATGGACTGTCATTTCAGGACCCCTGGCGCTCTTCTGTCCTTTCAATGCTTGCAAGGTCATAGTCTAGTCTATTCCATCCTCAAAATTCCTCTACCTAAGATCAGGAAAGAATAAAACACAAAGAAGAAAACATCCATGCCATGTGTTCATGGCATCATGTTGACCCTGATGGGGAGAATAAGCCACTGATACTCTTCTTACCAGAAGGCTTACAGCATTTGTTTCCTCACTCAGTGACAGGGAAATAGAGTGACTAATTTGTTGATGCCTTTTGTATGCACATACAGTCCTAGCTCAGCAGTAAACCAAAAGGCCTTTGCTTCATCAAAAAGTAAGCATACAGGAAGTAATTACATAGTGCCTGCACATACTCTGAAATGGAGAGCTGGGCTCCTTCTTTATGAATTATTAGGCTCGTTTAGAAACAGGCTCATCCGATATGCATGCTCCCAAGATCACAGGACTGATTCCTTGTTGTCCAGTCCCATTTCAGCAGAAAAGTGCGGGAACAAAATGTTGCATATGCTACAAGTCAGTGGATTTTCCTGTTGGTTTTGCTTAACTATTTTTCTTTGTTATGAGAGAAATATATCAGTGGTGGTGGGGGGTGGGGGTGGGAAGAGGTTCATTTGAGAAGTGACCATGTTATAAAAAAATAGTATCAAAACTTTAAAAAAAGAGCTCATGACTGACTAATTTCTTTTTTTGACAGGGTTCCTAGGCTTGTAAATCAGGAACGTGCTATAGAAATAGTGTACTTAGATTTCAGCAAAGCATTTTATGTTATTGATAGGGTGGAGAGGTGTGTTAGAGATGACCAGTTAGGTGAATTTAGAGTTGGATGAATGGCACAAATCAAAGAGTAACCATTAATGGATAGAGGTCATACTGAAGGACCATCTCTAGTGGAATATCCTAGTGATTTGTCTTTGTCTCTGTATTGTTTAATATTTTAACCAATAATATTTAACCACTGCTCAAGCCTGTCTCCTCCAGACTGCTAGTTGGGTAGGGAGCAGGAAGGAGAGGTTATCTACCAGGGGCCCTGCTGTGGGCACCTGGGATACTGCTTTCATCACTATTACTTGCCTGTTTTTCTTCAGGCTGCTGCTGTTCCTGGGGCTCTATAGAACAAGTTTTCCCATGTTTTCCTTTTAATTTGCAGATCCTACCTGACTATGCCATTTTGTAACAACAGTGTTACTTGCAGCTAGTGTGGCTGTGTAAGGCCAATAACACCAGCACACAGAGGGCCTGCTAGCACAGGTTCTTTGATCTGTTTTTCTAAGGAAAGTAACTTTAAGGGGTTAACAATCTTTAATTTTTTTTTTTGAAATTTCTTTTTTTCCTTTTTTTTTGGAGGGGGGAAGGCGGGGGAATTGGCATTAAGTGATTTTCCCAAAGTCACACAGCTAGTAAGTGTGTCAAGTGTCTGAGTCTGGACTTGAACTCAGGTCCTCCTGACTCCAGGGCCGGTGCTCTCCTCACTGTGCCACCTAGCTTCCCCAATCTTACTTTAATTAAACATACATACATCATTCACTTAGTTCAGGGAAAAAGTCAGCATCCTGAATTTTCAGAGAAAATACAAACAGGAATCATAAACAGAGCAAAATAACACAGATCAACAGACAGGCTTCTATCTGACCAAATCACAATACACAGTTACCAGAGAGAGAAGCACCAACATCTGGGTTTTCAAAGTGGGGGGTGGGGGGTGGGGGGTGTGGTGGGAGGGGGGAACTCTTAATGGCTACCCAGTGTCTTATCTGGCCAAACCATGAAACCACCCTTCCAGTGAGTGAACACTGCCCCCCCCCCCAAAACAAAATGCCAACTTCCCATCAGGGCCCTGGGGCTTATTACATACTTAGCAAAAGGGTATGGGGCCTGGGGCTTTCTTGTTTCTTAAGCAGGTCATCAAAGACTTGATTCAATCAAAGACTCCTGATTGAAACAAAGGCAAGACTCATCAAAGACACTTGATTACCTCAGTGCTGAGAAGCATTCCAGAACAAAA
This sequence comes from Trichosurus vulpecula, assembly GCF_011100635.1. Taxonomy (NCBI): domain Eukaryota; kingdom Metazoa; phylum Chordata; class Mammalia; order Diprotodontia; family Phalangeridae; genus Trichosurus; species Trichosurus vulpecula. The sequence continues at coordinate 115,651,105 of NC_050573.1, read as the reverse complement.
GACAACAGAAAGTCCCACTTCGCTTGCCATTACATTTGAAAGGCAAGACTCATCAAAGGTACTTGACTGCCTTAGTGCTGAGAAGCACTCCTAAAGAAAAACAAAGTCAAAAAGGCCCACCCTGCTTGCCATCACATTCTGTATCAGTTAATATTTTAACCAATAACTTAAATGAAGGCATAGAAATGTAGGTGATATGCTTCTAGGAGAATAGGTAAGTCATTAGATGATAGTCATGATTTAAAAAGGATCTTGACAGACTAGAACCATATTCTGAATTAAATAAGATGAAATTTAAAGTGACAAAGTTTTACACTTCAGTTTAAAAAAATCAGCTTCACAAATACAGAACTGGGAATGTATGATGGGATAACAGCTCCTGTGTAAAAGATCTGGAGATTTTAGTAGACTATAGCCTTAATATGAGCCAACAGTGAGATATGGCATTCAAAAAAACTAATACTGTCTTTGGCTACTTTACGAGAAGCAGTGTCCAGAATGAGCAGGTGATAATTTGAATGTTGTCCTAGTCAAACTCTGTCTGGATTATTGTGTTCAGGTCTAGAGCTTAGAGACAAGTGAGATGATGGTGACTAGCTAGAAGAGGGTGAGTAGGATGTAAGAGGACTGGAAAACATGCTGCATGAGTATTGTTGAAAGAACCAATGGTGCTCGGAGAAGAAAATACTTGGGAGGCCCTTGGGAACACATAATAGTAGTCTTCAATTACTTAGCAGACATGGAAAAGGGATTAGATTTATTTTGCTTGGCCCTAGAGTGCAGAAGCACAATGAGTAGAACTCAAAGAGAGGCAAATTTCAATTTAATGTGAGGACAAACTTCCTAACAATTAGAACCATCAAAAGAGAAATAGGTTCTTTGAGGTGTCAGTGGGTTTTAAGCATATACCAGATAACTGGTCAGAAATATCAAACAATGAAACAATTAAGTCTTTATTAACCATGTATTATATACCAGGCACTACACCAGGTTTGAGGGATATAAGTACAAATAATAAAATAATACCTACTTGAAAGGAGTTTAACATTCTAATGAGGGAGATAGGTACATCTGTAAATCTAGCATAAATAGGTAGTGAATAAACACAAACATACAAAGTAGTTAAATATAAAGTAGTTTGTGAGGGAAGGCACTAGCAGGGGGAATCAGGAAATGCTTCATGTAGAAGATAGTGTTTAAGCTGCATCTTAAAGAAAGAGCAGGACTCTAAGGTGGAAGGATGGAAGGAGGGGGACAGAGAGTAAAAAAAGGGATAGGAAATGGAGTGTCTTTTGTGAAGAAGGAGAAAAGGCCAATCTGATTGGATCATAGAATGCTGGAAAGGGTGGCAATGTCTAATGAGGCTGGAAAGGTAGGTTGGGACCAGGTTGTGTAGCACTTTTAAAAGTCAAAGAGAAGAGTTTCTATTTTATCTTAGAAACAATAAGAAGCCACTGGAGCTGATTTGAGTAGGTCAAATCTGTGCTTAAGGAAAATTGCTTTAGTCTTTTAAAACTTTTAAATTTTTTGATTCTGGAGTTTTTGTTGCTTATAGCAGTACATATCCAACCAAATATCAGTTGGAATGCCAAAACCCCAAACCCTCAAGTGCTTTTTCATGAGATCCTGTGATCTGACGGCTGGTTATACTCTTTTTTTGTAGTTTAATATTATCTAGATCAAAGTTTTCTACACCAGCTTTAGTCAGTAAAGGAGCCAGTTTAGCTGGGGATTCTTGAATGTCAGAAGCAGCATTGCTGAGTATTTTCAAAGCTCATTACTGAAAATGGTATCTTAAATTTCTAAGACTTCAAGTATCTCTCCCTAGATTGAGAGATACAGGGAAGTACAATTGAGTTGGATTCCCAAAATAATATTACCTCATTGCAGGAAGTACTTTGGTTAGTTTTCTGCCAATACCAATTTTGTCTGTAAATGAAACTCATAGAAAATATATTTAGAAATGTAATTTGGCAATAAAGGAGAAGACAGAACTTGATTTAAACCATTTCTACTTCTGTGTCCAGTAACTTGTGTGTCATTTGGGTTCTGGCTCACAGGGGACCTCAGTATAATTTTGATGGGTTTCTAAAAAAAAAAAAATCTCAGCTTGCACCCACAACCAGAGAAACCAAGAAGTGTAAAGAAAGCTAAATTTGGAGCCTATAAGGACCTGAGTTTGAATTTTATTTTGGTTCTGCTACTTATTATTTGTGGTATCTTGCAAGTCACTTGGTCCTCTGTTTTTTAATCTGTAAAACAAGAGATTAGGGGATTTCTAAAGCCTCTTGTAGCCCTAAACCTATGAATCTTCAGGAACCTACCAAATCTCCGACTCTCTGACTCAAGAGTTTAGGGATCCTGGAATCTACCTGTATATCTCACTAGCCTTGAACTTCTGTAGTCTGTAAGATTCACATATCAGTGAAGGGATAGATCCAAGTTACTTTTAAGAGCATGTGTTTGCCTGATGTTCCAGGCTCATATTTCCTGGTTGCCCACTGCATGATTACTTGCCAAGGGACCATCTCCCTTACCTCTTCTGTTTTGTGGTTTTACTTTCCCTGTTTCTTTCTCTTGTTTTAAGACTCTTTGTGCCCCTTCTTCAAGGCTCTATCTCTTTAGAAGGTCTTCATAGATACAGTTATGCCTTTTATCCCTTTGCCTGCTTCCAGGTCTGCAAAGTGTTAGTACTCTTCATCTGTGTTGTTCTTGCCATTCAAATGTCTGGTCCTGCTTCTGGTGTCCATGATTCTTTCTATGCATAATGTCTCTTTTAAAGGTGAAGTCCAAAGGTCAGCTCAAGTATGTGAATTCTCTTATTCCTGAGATTTCAACCAGTGATCCTACAGCTTTAAAGCTGTGAATTTGAGTCAGTGCCAGAACAAAGGCCTGATCAGTGAGCTAAAAAGTGGGGTGATAGAAACCTAGTGGAGAATTCACCTCTTGTCCAGGAGACTGAAGTGGGGTAGAGGTGGGAGAGGCAACAGGGCATAGTGGTTAGAGTACTGGACTTGAATTTGGATTGTGCAGGCTGTATGACCTTAGGCAAGTTATTTAACTTCTCTTAACTTTCAGTTTCCTTACCTGTAAAATATAGATAACAACACCTATCTCAGCTACTGTGAGGATCAAATGATAAAATATATGTAAAACACCTTGCAAACCCTTAAAGCACTATATAAATATTGCCTGTGATGAGGATTCCTTGACTTGTTATGTCCCCAGGCATGCTCATTACCAAGGTTAACATGTTTTTATACTCTTTTTCTCTGTTTTCCTTTCTTAGGAACTTATAATACTTAATGTGATTTTTCAAGGTTGTAGGATTTAGGTCTGGAAGGTACTATAGAGATCATTTTCCTCTTACTTCATGGTCAAGGAAACTGAAGGCCAAAGAGTGACCATGGTCACACAATTACCACAGATTTTAAGACCTAGATTAGACTTGATGAGTGTTTAGTCCGACTTGTATCTGACCAAGAATATTTTAAAAAATATTCCCAACAAATGGTTTTTCAGCCTTCCTTTGAAGATCATGAGTATATTGCCTATTTCACTTTGGGGTACAGTTAATTGTTACTAAGTTTTTTCTTATGTCAAACCTAGATCTGCTTTCCTTCAATTAATGCCCGTTGATCCTAGCTCTGCCCTCTTGGATCAGGCAAAGCATGTGAATCACTCTTCTATGTGATAACCCTTCAAATGCTAGGAGAAAGCTATCTTGGCCCTCCAAAGGCTTTTCTTCTCCAGGCTAAACATTCTTGGTTTCTTCAACCAATACGTAACAGAAATGGCATTTGAAATTAGTTTATCTGACTCCCAATCCACTTCTTTTTCTACCACACCACCTCTTCTTACATGAATTAAGTGGTATTTTTAGTCTTTGCCCTGTGATTCAAATGGTTGTATCTTAGCATTAGCCTCCTCAATCCTCTTTGGAAATGTGCAACCTCAAAATACAACTTGTCAATTCAGCTTATCATTTATTATTACTGTGTAATAGGAACTGTTTTTGAAACTGAGTTAGAAAACTTAGGTTTAAATTATGGCTTCAATGCCTCCTGCCTATGTATTCTCATAGGGATGTTATTTACTCTAGGATTATCAGAGCATAGATTTAGAGCTAGAAAGGCTGACCTGAGAGGACGTACTGTCCAACGTCCACATTTTATAGATAAGATGGAGAAAGGTTAAGTGACTTGTCCAAGGTCTCAGGCAGTAGTAGAGTCAAAGTTTGAACATTGGTCTTCTGACTCCAAATCTAGAACTCTCTTTGAGACTGAATTACCTCATGCATCTGCCAAAAGGAAATAATCATACACACTTGTACTGCTTACCCCACAGGGCTATTGTGAGAAAAAGCAATTTTTAAGCCTTGACATTATAGAAATGTGAGTTATTATTAGCTACAACCTGAAACTCTATTGTTTGTTTTACTAGTGTAAGACAAGGGTGATGTAGTGGTTGTTTGTGGAACTTATGTAATATTTATTATGCCTGTGCTCAAATAATAAGGAAGGCCTTGGAGAATGAGGAAAAAGTAGAGAAAAAAATATTTTCCCTATTATCTAGCTCTTGGTCTGTTTGCTTAACAATTGCAGCTTTAAGCTGAGTAAAAGGTGAGTGCTTCAGAGTGTAGCGTAGAATTGATAGGGCTATTCATATGTTAATACAGCATGTGTTTCTATGCCATATTTGACTTCTGGAGAACACAAGGAAAATCCCTCCCTAGCCCAAGCAGAGAAAACACTTCTAAAATGCCTTCTTAATCCTCAACAACACAGTCTAATTATGCCCCTTTAAGAGCAGTTCCAGAAAGATATAATCCACATGGACATTTTAGTTACTAAAAAGGGCAGGAAAAGAAATTTTGTGAGGAATACAGAGGGGTAATATTTTGAAGAGAACACAGACCACTATCTTTCATATATAAATATTTGAAGAGAGAAAAAGACTGAGAGGACCTGAGTGAAAGCATGGCTCTCCAGTGTACGAGTACTGACTAAAGTTGGGGATGGCTGAAGTATATTGTTGTCTGTAAGCTTATTTTTTAGTTTTCAGACTTTTAAATATTATATATTATGTAAATATTATTCTGAGAAATTATTATTCTGAGAAATCATAAATAAAGGTACTATCTTGGGAATGTTGTATGATAGTTTTGTCTATAGACATGTGAATTTTGGGTTTCTTAATCTAAGTTAGAGGTGGATATCCACCTCTGGATGATCCCATCTACAGTTTGAGAGCTAAGGATGGATGAGCTGATCCAGGAGTTGTTTTGATTGAAAGTGAGTTCTGTAGCAGCTGGGAGCTCACTGGAGAAAGTAGAATCCTATACAGACAGTTCTCAGTTTAAGTGGGCCATTCTATAGATCCCCTCTGTAAAGCTATACGTAAGTAATTCAAATTTGCCTGCAGACATGGGAAAGGGCTGGAGGAAAGGAGACAGAAAGGGAGCCCAGTTCCTGTGGAGGGAGAGGGCTGGCACATGGACTGGGGCAGGGGGAGGGGTGGCAAGATAGAGAACTGAGAGCAGGAGGAGGAACATATGGGTTCTGGGCCAACCATGCAGGGGCTTGGTTGGAACTGAGAGGAAGGGTGGGACAGCAAACATGGCTACCCATGCACAGACAGAAGACAGCTATACCAGGCAGGATACACTGGTGGATCAGCTGAGTGGGGCAAAGATCTCCTCTCTCGGCAAGGTGTCAAGCCAAGTCTCCATCCGCCATGGAGATCTCTTTGCCGCCTGTTCTACTTTCACTTGGAGGGTGTTTTTGTTTTTGTTTTTGTTTTTCAGTAGTGGGGTGAGAGGCCATGTAGGGCTCAGCCAACGGGCAGGAGCAGAGAAAGAGTATAGTATTGTATAGTAAAGTTAAGTGTTTTTTAGAATGCAGATTTCTTTCAGAATTCTATATGTAAAATCAAATTTGTGTAGGTGAGAACTGTATAAAAAGTTGGCTGGACTTTTCTGTATTGCTGTTTAATATCATATATAATTTGAGAGCTGACTGAGGACACACAAGTCCTGATTTGGGGCCTTCAGAGTTCACTGGCTTAAGGAACTATTTGTCACTGAAGGAGCTTAATGCTACTTCAGTGCCCAGCTTGGGGAGCAGATCTGGAAAGCTGCAGACCCAGATTTAGGGCTGCTGTTTCACTAAGAGTGTAATGTTGCTTTACTAAAAGCACTTAGTACTGCTTTAGCAACCCAAGCATAACAGAGAAGTGGCTTTATCTATCAGGAGAGTGAAGAGGCCCAGAAGAGGAGTTTTCCCACCTAGTAGATGTTTTTTGGTACAAACTTCTCCAAACTGGCATCAGGGATTACAGGCCATGGTTATGCATTGTCCTAGTAACATGGATTTCCCTACTTACAAGCCTCATTACTGTCCTTTCCTGTGAACTTACTCTCCTCTACAAGACACTAAGCACATTTATGTTCCAGGTTTATAGGTGGACTGTTTTAATTTCATTGTTTCTGCTATTGCCTTCTGTCGAGTAAATATTATTATTGCTTTTGCCTTTTTGTTTAGTAAATGTAAATGTTGTTGTTGAGACTTATTTGTGTAAATGAAAAGCACGCTTCTCAGAAGAGACTCAAGTTACACTGGTGAGTAGTAGGATTGTGTTCCCTGCCCCACCCTCCTCTTTACCAGAATTACCCCTAGAATCTGAAAGTCGAGTAGTAGCAGTATGATCACCCCTCCAGGAAACCACACCAAACCTGTCAGAGTGAATGCAGGTTGGAATAAATGAATTAGCCTTACCCAAGGAAGAGAAAACACCTGGAGAGAATAGGGGTTAAGGTCATACTCATCTACATTTATGTTGAGAACTGTCTGTCTGAATTTTTATTTGTTAGTTTATAGGCTTATAGGATTTAGAACTGGAAATGACCTTAGAGATTATTTAGGCTGACCCCCCCTCATTTTTAGTGAGAGGATGCTGAGTACCAACAGGTCTCTTTGTGCCTTTCTTCCAATGAGCAAGCATCTTAACTACTTTGGAATTTTAATACTTCAAGGGTGTATGATTTTATTGGTCTGAGTATTTCTTTGAAAAATGCAGATAGCAACTTCTTTAGTAGATGGTCTTTATGAGTTTCTGGGACTTCAAAAAAAATTCATCATCTGGAGGGCAAATTTCTGTTAATGAGCCTCTTCGAACTTATCTAGGTTGGTCCTTGGAAGGCAGACATGCAATGTGTCACCCAGTGTACTTGGAGTCTTTCCAGGTTGAGTAGGACCTGCCAGGCTTGGCCTCCCTTGGCATAGCTTTTGAGAACAAAGGGTCAGTTACCTCTATGTCATGATGAGTCATCAGAGGAGGGCTTTAGGACGTTACATCTAATAGAATAAAATTTGAAAATAAAGGGAGCAATGCAAAACCTGGTTGGGAATCAAGGGAGGGGGCTTTGGCTGCCTTTAAATTTTTTGAAAAAAGTTTCTCACCGTATCTCTCTTTCTTGATTCCCCTCCCCCATTCCTTATAATAAAGAGAAAAAGAAAAGAGGAAGAAAAAATGTCAGTAAAACTAACCAACTTTTCAAAAAAAAATTGACCTTATCCATGGTTCTGCATCTCTTCAAAATAGTAGGAGGAAATGTCTTTTCATATCTCTTATTTGGTGACTCCTCTTTTTGTACATCTATATCTAGGTTAATTAGAGTTGGAGTATGTTTACTAGTTTGACATTAGAAAAATGGAGCTCAATGAAATTCACATGGTGAAATGAAAGGTCAATAATCTCAAGGAAAAAAGTGTGAAGGAAGGGTATCTACCAGTACCAGATCTCAAATTGTACTATAAAGCGGTAATTATTAAAACAATTTGGTATGGGGGGGGAGGGAGAGAAAGAGAGAGAGAGAGAGAGAGAGAGAGAGAGAGAGAGAGAGAGAGAGAAGTGCAACAGATTATGTACCCAATATATAAAAGCAAACCCAAAGATCCCAATTGGGGGCAAAGAGACTCATTATTTAACAAAAACTAGGAAAATTGGACCGCAATCTTATAGAAATTAGGTTTAGACCAACACTTCACACTGTCTATCAAGATAAACTCCAAATGGATATATGAACTAAATAGAAAAGCTCACATCATTAAAAAAATATAGAAGGAACAAATTACCTTTCAGATTTATGGAAATGGGAAGAGTTTATTAATAAAAAAGTGATAGAGAGAATCATACAAGATACCATGGACAAATTTGATTATATAATTAAATTATTTTTGCACAAACAAATCTCTAATATAGTAAAAATTAGAAGGGAAATAGATTGCTGGGGAAAACTTTTACTTCAGATTTCTCTGATAAAGATTATACATCCAAGATATCTAAGGAACAGATTCAAATTTATAAGATTTAAGAGCCAATTCCCAATAGGTGAGGGGCAAAAAGATGTGGACAGTTTTTACAAGAAGAAATCAAAGGTATCAACAACCATAGGAAAAAATGTTGTAAATCACCAGTATTTGAGAAATACAAATTAAAGCAAATTAACAGACTGGTGAGGATAACAAAAGAGGAAAATGACAACTGACTGTGAAAAAACAGGTATACTAGTGCCCTGTTGGTGGAGCTGTGAATTAGTGTAGCCGTTCTGGAAAGTAATTTGGAACTGTGCCCCTAAAGTTAGTCACACAACTCTGCATACCCTTTGATCCAGCTTTTTGACCTATCTTTTTACCTTTTACCTTTTAGGGGATGGCTTTTAAATCTTATAAATTTGAATCAGTTCCTTACATATCTTGAATATAAAACTTTTATCAGGGAAATTTGATGTAAAAAATTTCCCAAGCAATCTATTTCCCTTCTAAGTTTTACCATATTAATGACTTGTTTGTACAAAAAAAATTTTTAATCTTACATAATCAAATTTGTCTATGCTGTCTTTTGATCCTCTCTATCACTTTTTTAGTCATGAACTCTTTCTATTTTCATAAATCTGAAAGGTAATTTCTTCCTTAGCCCTCTAATTTTTTTTGTGATGTGATTTTTTATGTCTAGTTCATGTATAATAGGCCTATATTTCTTTTTTTTTGGAGGGGGGGAAGGCAGGGCAATTGGGGTTAAGTGACTTGCTCAAGGTCACACAGCTAGTAAGTGTGTCAAGTGTCTGAGGCCAGATTTGAACTCAGGTCCTCCTGACTCCAGGGTCAGTGCTCTACTTAATGCACCACCCAGCTGCCCCTATAGGCCTATATTTCAAAGAAGGAAAGAATCTAAATGTACAAAAGTATTTATAACAGCACTTTTAATGGTAGCCAAAAATTGGAAACTTAGGAGGTGTCCTTCTATTGAGGAATGGCTAATCAAGCTGTAGTATATGGATATAATGGAATGTTATTGTGTCATAAGAAATGATTAAATGGACACTTTCAGAGGAAATCTCTGAGAGGTCTTCATGAACTGATGCAGAACAAAGTAAGCAAAACCAAGAGAACAGTTTGTACAATGATTATAACATTAAAGAGAACGACAACTTTGACTTAGGAACAATGCAGTATTAAATTGCATCGAACCCAAAAGAATGAAGGTGAAACATGTCACTCACCTTCTGACAGAGCAGGGATGAACTAAAAATCCAGAAAGAGGTATGTATTTTGGACATGACCAATGTGGGCATTTGTTTTGCTGGTCTATGCAGCTATGTATTAAGGGTTTTATTTTTATTTATTTTTTATTTGCTGGAGGGAGAGTACAATGGGACTGACATTAAAAAGAAAAACAAGAAAAAAATTTTAGGTAACAAAATATCAGATTAAACTGGTTGTAAAATAAATAGGCAAAACAAGAGGCTGCTTGCACTTGGGTTTTGTCCTTTAGCTGTACAATTTAGTATTATTGGAAGTAGATTTTTTATTTTTATAAATATTTGCTTTTTTAAAATAAAAAAAATTAAATGAAACTCTGCATCTGGGCAAGAAGGAAAGGCAGCAAACATAAGTCCCAGTTGGGAATGTAGAAAGGCATAAATGAGTTTTCAGGCTAGGGTCACAAATAGGAGATTTCAGATAGGAATAGGGAAGGCATTGAGGTTCTTGCTGGGACAGGTTAGGGTAGGAGGAACAGAGAAGGGAGCATCTGGGGACTTATTTGTCATTAGGCAAGACATTTAGTCTCTCTTTGGGCATCAGTTTCCTTATTGATAAAACAAGAGGGTTGGATCTTCTAGTTCTAACATTCTTTGGACCTATGAATCTAACTATACTGTTATTGTACTTGACTACGTGTACTTCCTTCTCAAGGAAGCCTTGTCTTAAATCACAGAATCACATAATTTTAGATTTGGAAGGAAGCTTAACAACCATAACAAACATCCAAAAAAGTTGTTGACTATAAAATAGTCAGCAAGTGGTCATCCAGCCTCTGCTTGAAGGAACTCAGTGAGGGAGAACTCACTATTTACTGAGACAGCCCATAATGCTTCCATACAACTTTAATTGTTAGGAAGATTTCAACCTGTTACTCCTGATTCAGCTCCCTGGGGCCAGGTAGAATAATTTTAACTCCTCTTTGACCTTACAGCTCTTTAATATATGTGAAATCCACTATCCCAAGTCAAAGGCTAACCCTTCCATGCCCTCACACCTTTACTCCCTATTGGGCTATGACAGAGGGGTAATAGACATGGAAGGAGGAAGAATTTGCAGCTAAATAAAATCTCAGATGCTTTTCACACATTTTCAGGCTATATGTGTCTTCCCTGTAGTTTCTCTGTGGGTAGTGCCCTCTTCTAGACCCCATTAGCTTTCCATTACCATTTAACATTCTTTTTTAATAAATCCATGTAGGAGAAGTTCCAAGCTACCTCCTCCCAGTTTTGCTGTTCACTCCTGTTTGACTCTTTGTGACCCCATGGACCATAACACAGCAGGCCTTTCTATCTCCACTATCTCCTAAAGTCTGTCCAAGCTCGTGTTCATTGCGTCCATGACACTATCTATCCATTTCATCCTCTGCTGTCCCCTTTTTCTTTTACCTTCAATCTTTCCCAACATCAGGGTCTTTTCCAGTGAATCCCATCTTCTCATTATGTGGCCAAAGCATTTATGCTTCAACTTTAGTATTTGACCTTCCAGTGAATAGTCTGAATTAATTTCTTTAAACATTGATTTGATCTCTTTGCTATCCAAGGGGCTCTCAAAAGTCTTCTCCAGCACCACAATTTGAAAGTGTCTGTGCTGTGGCACTCAGTTTTCCTTATAGCCCAATTCTCACAGCCATACATTGCTCCTGGAAAAACCATAGCTTTGACTATATGAGCCTTTATTGGAAAGGTGATGCTTCTTGCTTTTTAGTATGCTGTCCATATTTGCCATAACTTTCTTTTCAAGGAGCAAGTGTCTTAATTTCATGGTTATAGCTACTGTCGGCCATGATCTTTGAACCCAGGAATAGGAAATCTGACACAGCTTCCATTTATTCTCTCTATATTTGTTAGGAATTACTGGGATCAGTTGCCAAGATCTTAGTTTTTTTTTTTTTAATATTAAGCTTCAAGCCAGCTTTTACACTCCTCTTTCACACTCATCAAGAGGTTTCTTAATTTTTCTTCACTTTATGCCACCAGGGTGGTATCGCCTGCATATCTGAGATTGTTGATATTTCTCCTGGCAACCTTAATTCTTGCTTTTGATTCATCCAGCATGACATTTCGTATAATATACTCTGCATATAAATTAAACAAATAAGGTGACAATATGCAGCCTTGTCATACTCCTTTTCCAGTCTTAAACTAATTAGTTGTCCCATGTTCAGTTCTAACTGTTGCTTCTTGACTGACATAAAGGTTCCTCAAGAGACAAGTAAGATAATCCGGCACTCCTATCTCTTTGAGGACTTGCCACATTTTGTTGTGATCCACGCAGTCAAAGGCTTTAGTGTAGTCAATGAAGCAGAAGTAGATTTTTTTCTAGAACTCCCTTGCTTTCTCCATAATCCAGTGCATGTTGGCAATTTGGTATCTAGTTCCTCTGCCTCTTTGAAAACCAGCCTGCTCTTCTGGTAATTCTTGGTTCACATGTTGCCTAGCTTGCAGAATCTTAAGCATGACCTTGCTGGCATGTGAAATGAGTACGGTTGTTTGGTAATTTGAAAATTCTTTGGCATTGCCCCTTCTTTAGGACTGGAATATAAACTGATCTTTTCCAATCCAGTGGCCACTGTTGAGTTTTCCAAATTGGCTAGCATATTGAGCATAGCACTTTAACAGCATCATCTTTTAGGATTTTAAATAGCTCAGCTAGAATCCTGTCACCTCCATTAGCTTTATTAACAATGCTTCTTAAGGCCCACTTGACTTTGTTCTTCAGGTTTCTGGCTCTAGATCGGCAGTCACACCATCATGGTTATGAGTGACATTAATATCTTTCTTGTATAGGTCTTCTGTATACTCTTGTCACATCTTAATCTCTTCTACTTCTGTTAAGTCCCTACTTTTGTCATGCCTATTTTTGCATGAAACATTCCCTTGATATCTTTAATGTTCTAGGCATTGTGATAAGCACTGGGGATACAAAAAGAGTCAAAAGGCAATCCCTGCCTTTAAGGAGCTCAGAGTCCTCTCCACTGTATCAAACACCAATCCAAAGCAGTGGGTTGGGTGCTTATTGTAGGGACTATCTAGAATATATAATTCTGAGGATTCTGGGAAGATGGTAGAATAGGTCAGAAAATTCCAGACTCTCCAAATATCCTTCATCAACAAAACAGAACATCACCTCAAAGTGAAGATAGAGCAGCAAAAATAAATAAAAGTTGGGGTAATGCAGTTGTCCTCCTTACTTGAGAAGACCTCAGGAAATGCTCTACCTGAAGTGATAGAGGTTTGGCCTGAGTGAAGTGCAGACACCTCCAGGCAGACTCTAATGAGACACTGGGGCAGCTGGGTCAGGAGGCAGCACTGACCTTAGGAACTTTCTTGTCATGGACAGTGTGGGGGGTTGGATAACTGAGTAGGGGAAAATTGAAGGATCCTCTGTGGTAGTGAGATGCCAGACCCAGCTGTGTTGACCAGACATGATCCTGGGCTGCCATGGTGGGCAAGGAGTGAGTGCATGCCTGGTAAGTGTGATAGTGAAGGGGTGGGACCCTGCTGGCTGTGGTCACTTGTAGGAGAGCAAAGTCCCTGGTTTCTGTTCCAGGGCAGAGGGGGGAGCTGGTTTGCAGCCACAGGAGGGAACACAGGGAGCAAGAGTGTGGGACAGGGTGTTTGGGGGGCCTTAGCCATGGCTTAGGGGTGGAGAGGAGTGCCCAAGACTGGGCCCTGGACAGAGCTCAGAAAATAATAGTTAAGTGCCTGAGGCCTGAGGCACCATCCATCATACCTCCAGATTACAACTTGATTATAATAATAAGCTGCTAAAAACAAAACAAAATAAAAATGAGTAAGCAAAGGAGAAAGAACCTGACCATAGACATCTACTATGGGGATAAAGAAGATCTGGGTTTGTATTCAAAGGAAGATAGTGAAGTTAAAAAAGCCACTCCTATTTCAGAGAGCAGTGTCAAATGGTCACAAGCTGAAAAAGAGTTCTTGGAAGAAGGACTTCAAGAATAAGGGAGATCAAGGAAAAATTAGGAAAAGAAAATCAGTCAATTGGAAAAAGATTAAAAAACTTAAGGAAGAAAATAATTCCTTGAAAACTAAAATTGGGCAAGGGGAAGCTAATGACATTATAACACACCAAGAAATAATAAAACAAAATCAAAAGAATGAAAAAATAGATGAGAATGTGAAATATCTCATTAGAAAAACAACTAGAGAACAGATTGAGGAGAGACAATATAAGAATTGTTAGATTACCTGAAAGTTATGATTAAAAAAGAAGCAATAAAATATTACAAGAAATTAGTAAGGAAAATTGCCCGGAAGTTCTAGAACAAGAGAGAGGGCAAAGCAGAAATAGAAAAAAAAAATCCACTGATCACCACCTGAAAGAGATCCCAGGATGAAAACTTCTAGGAATGGCTTAGCCAAGTTTCATAGCTCCCAGGTTAAGGAGAAAATATTACAAGCATCAAGAAAAAAAAAAAACAATTTAAATACTGTGTAGCTACAATCAGGATCACAGAAAACCTGGTAGCTTCTGTATTAAAAAAGCACAAGTCTTTTTTCTTCCCTTTCCTTTCCCTTCCCTCTGTCCACATAGGGTATCATACCTTTACCTGGGGGTGCTCTGCCCAAAGGAAGGTAAATTTTGATTTGTTGTGAAACTTTGCAAGTTATCTTGGGGTATGCAGGCTAGATACTTTTTCTTAAGTACCATACCTTAAACCCAAATCACTCTGGCTCTCATTGATTGGCCAATAATGGGTCCCAGGCCAAGTCCTACTTTGTTATTGTTTGGGCCCTGATTGGCTCAGAGTGAATGTAAATAGAAACCTTTAGGGTCTTCCTGTCCCAGATTGATTTTTTTTTTGACTAGGTAAAAGAGACCATTCTCTGCCTCATTTCTTACCTAGCTTTAATCACTGAATGGGCTTTGCTTTACTCAAACTGACTTGTTAAAGACCTTAGCTTCAAGGTCTCTCACAGCATCCAAGGCCATGTCCAGTCATCCTGATCTTGCCACAGGTTTTATAGTGAATCCTTTTTTGGTTGTGCTATGTACATGGAAATGTTCCTTTTTTGTCTTTATGTATTTAAGTTAAAAACGAATAAAAAATAGAATATATAATTCTGCTTCCTAGGGTTTTTATTAAAACCCTAAATAAAACAATTGGGTTAGCCAAAACCAAAAGATAAAAGTTATAATTTTTCCATAAGAGAATTATTTTCCCTACTAACCTGTGCATTTCAAAGCAGTAGGATAGGATTTTATTGTGCTCTGAAAGCCAAAAAAAAATGGCGAAAGTAAAATACATTTCCTTTTGAGGCTACAATGAAATAAGGTTCATGTGTGGGTTGAATGGGTTTACTAACAGCATAACTTTTCTCTTGAATTATTGAATTTGAACTGTTATACATTTAATTATTATAAAATGGATGAAATTTCTCTTGATCCCAATACTAGATGCTACAAAGATTAGGTGAGATAGACCCCGTCTTTGCTAAAACCTCCTCTTTTTGTCTGATGCTCCATCTGCCATCTTTATAGCTGTGTTGTGGGAGTTGTTTCCATTTAAAAAAATATAAAGAAAACAATAAAATTGCAATAAAATGAAGGCTAAACGAAGACCTGGTTTTGTAAGCAATCATATCATTACCTGTTGTCACTGAGGTAAGAAGCACCACCCCTCCTCCCCCAATAAAAAGTATTTATTAAGTGTCTGCTATGTGCCCAGCCCTATGCTAAATTCTGGGGATACAAAGAAGGGAAAAGACAGCCCCGTTTTCAAGGATATTATAGGCTAATGAGGAGACAACATGTAAATAGCTAGGTACATATAAGATATAAATGAATAGATGTGAGGTAATTGAGGGAAATCTTGAGAGGGATCTTGAAGTTGTTACTGTTGTCTCCCCTTTCATACTGAATCAATAACAAGTATTTGTTGTGTGCCAGGCACTGTACTAGGCAGTGGAGAGGTGAATACATTAATGACATAGCTCTTGCTTTTCAGGAACTTGCATTCTTTCAGAGAAAGCAACATATGTATATATATAAGCAAATACAAAGTAATTTCAGAGGGGCACTTGTAGCTGAGAGGTTCAAGACTGGCCCTATGGAAGAAGGAGGCACTCAGTCACTTTATATTTATTTTTCTGTGCATATAAAATCATAGAATGATAAATGTGATGGTTGAAAACATCTTAGAGTTCACTTAATTGAACCTCTAGTAATTATTTAGAATTATGGAATAATAGACTTTGAGGGAACCATGAAGACCATTTCCAACTTCATTTTGCAGGTGAGGAAACTGAGGCCAAGAGTGGTGAAATGGCTGGGCCAAGGTTATACACAGTTGTGATTCTATCCCCCAATTGGATATAAAAATACCTTAAGTGCAGGAAATATTTTGGTTTTGTATCTCCAGTTTATAGTACATAGGAGATACTTAATAAATGTTCATGGAATTAAGTTGAAGGAGGTGATTTGGTGTTGTGGATTTGGATGGATATGGTTATGGAGGGCCTTGAACTTGATACCAGGCTGAACTTGATGTAGTCATTAGAGAGCCATTACAGGTTTTTCAACTAGGGAGAGACAGCATGAAAACCATGTCTTAGAAAGGAAGGAAACAAGCATTTATTAAGTACCTACTGTGTGCCATGTACTATGTAAAGGGATTTACAAATATTGTCCCATTTGATCCTCACAGCTCTAGAAGGTAGGTGCTATTATTCCCATTTTACAGATAAGAAAACTGAGGCAAACAGAGGTTAAATATCTCACTCAGGTTTGCCTACTAGTAAGTGTCTGAGGCTGGATTGAAATTCAGTTCTTCCTGACTCCAGGCCCCAGTGATCTATCTACTATGCCACCTATCCACTGCCTTTTAGGTTAATCAGTTAAGTCATCAAACATTTGTTAAGTGCATACTATTTGTGAAGCTAGGGAGCACTTAGAAAGGCAGAAAAGAGTCCCTGCTTTCAAGGAGCTCACAGTCTAATAGGGAAGACAACATGCAAGCAACTATGTACAAATAAAATATATACAGGATAAATTGGAGGTAATCAATGCAGGGAAGCCATTAACACTGAGTGGGATTGGTAAAGGTTTCTTTATTTTCTTTTTTTTTGGCAGGGCAATTGGGGTTAAGTGACTTGCCCAAGGTCACACAGCTAGTACATGTATCAAGTGTCTGAGGCCGGATTTGAACTCGGGTCCTCCTGACTCCAGGGCTGGTGCTCTACTCACTGTGCCATGTAGCTGCCCTGGTAAAGATTTCTTATAGCAGGTGGGATTTAGCTTGGGCTTGAAGGAAGCTAGGGAGGAGAGGAGACAGAGGTGAATGGGGAGAGAGGTCAGGTATGAGTGACAGTCAGTGGAAATATGCCCAGGATGGGAGATGGGAGATGGGAGTCTTACGCAAGAAGCAGCAAGTAAGGCCAGTGTTGTGACTGTAGAGGACATGGTGGGGGAGTAATGTATAAAAAGACTGGAAAGGTAGGTAGGGTTCAGGTTATCAGCACCAAACAAAGGATTATATATTTGATGCTGGAGTAATGGGGAGGGAATGAGGAAAGGAATTGGCATTTATATGGCACCTGCTGTGTGCCAGGCACTGTGTTAAATGCATTGACAAATCTCTTATTTGATCCTCACAACAACCCTGTGAAGTAGGTGCTTTTATTTATCCCCATTTTACAGTTAAGGAAACTGAAGCAAACAGAGGTTGTGACCTGCCCAAGGCCACACAGCTAGTAAGTGTCAGAGGTCACTTTTGAACTCAGAACTTCCAGACTCCAGGCTCAGTGCTCTATCTACTGGCCACCAGCTGCCTCTAGGAGATCCGCTGGAATTTATTTAGTAGGGGGTTGACACGGTCAGACCTGTGCTTTTGGAAGATCAGTTTGGCAGCTGAGTGCAAGATGGACTGAAGTGGGGAGAGATTTGAGTCAGGAAGTCGATTCCAACAGTCCAGGCATGAGGTGAGGAGGGCTTGCAACAGCAGAGTCAGAGGAAAGAAGGGGGGCATATAGAATAGAATCAATAGGACTTGCAACAGATTGGATATGGAGGTGGTGGTGAGAAAGGGTGGAGTTAATGATCAAATTTAGATTCTAAGTTTGGGTGACTAGATGGTGGTCCCCTTAACAGTGTTAAGAAAGTTCAGACAAGCGGAAGGTTTGAGGGAAAAGATAATGAGTTTTGTTTGGGACACATTGAGTTTAAGATGTCTATAGGAATTCAAATCCAGCCTTAGACACTTACTGTGCAATCCTGGGAAAGCCACTTAATGGCTCAGCCTTAGTTCTCTATTTGTAAAATATAGGCCCTGGGGAGGGGGAGCGGGGCGCGGAGCCAAGATGGCCATGTGAAAACAACGGCCGGAGCTAACCGGAGCTCTCTCACAAATTTTGTCAGATTCCTATAAAAAAGTGAATCTGAGCAGATTTGAGAGAGTTAGAAACTGTGAGTAGTCTGAGTAAGGCAGATTTCCAAGCCAGGAGAGCCTGAAAGGCTGAAGGGACGAATCAGTAGGCTGGGAGGGCGCTCGGCATGCAGAGCTGCTTCAGAGAGCACCAAAGCAGAAGTGGCAGGCCAGGAAACCCACATGGAAGGCAGGCTGGGAGAAAGCTGGGTGCCCAAAACCGGTGGAGATCCCCAGGCCTCCCAACACAGGACGGCAGTCTGTGGAAGCGACTAGAGGCAGTGCAATGCCACCGGCCGTGAGACATTAAATCCTGAGGCTTGCAGCCCAAAGGTATGAAACGCATCTTCTTGAACTTCTGGGAGACATAATGTCCAGGTAAACGGCTCTAATCCCTCCCCCCGTCCCCCCACCCTTGACCCAGAGAATTCCTCAGGAAAAAAATGCTGGAATAGAGGAGACAAAAGTGGGGCTTCAGTGACTGAGTAGTGGGAGCTCCTGAGTCCCAGAGGGGCAGAGCCAGCAGGGGTCAACACCAGGAGCCCAGACGTATCCTTGCTCACCCAGGGGAAGTGCCAGACACCAGCTCAAACAACAAACAACTGAGACCATTGCTGAAGAGCATCAGTGCTGGAGAGCAACCCTAGGGGAAGAGACTTCAGGCAGCCAGACCCCTCCCCCACACCTCAGGAAACTGAAGGCTATAATTCACAAAGCCAGTAACTAGACTCACAATCCCCAGAATAAGAAAGCTGGGACAGAGAGCCCTGAGCCCCAAAAGCAGAAATTTATTGTAAAGCCAGGAAAAGGCTAACCAACATGAAGAAGAACACAAAAAAACCAAGGACCATTGATTCTTTTTATGGAGACAGGCATGATCAAAATAACAATTTGGAAGAGGATAGCAATGACACTATACCCACATCTGATACCTCAAAAGGGAATGTGAACTGGTCTCAAGCCCAAAAAGCATTACTGGAAGAGCTAAAGGAGAATTTTAAAAACCAAATTAGGGAGGTAAAAGAAAAAATGGAAAAAAATCCACTGATGAAATCAAGTCTTTAAAGAATAAGATTGATGAAATGACTATGGAGATTCAGAATCTAAATAGAGAAAATGACACCCTGAGAGGTAAAACCAACCAATTGGAAAAGGACACTCAAAAGCAAAATGAAGACAGCAACTCATTAAAAATTAGAGTTGAGCAAGTGGAAGCTAATGACTCTATGAGGCATCAAGAAGTAGTAAAACAAAATGTAAAGAATAAAAAAATAGAAAAAAATGTGAAATATCTGATGGGCAAAACAACTGACCTGGAAAATAGATCCAGGAGAGACAATTTAAGAATTATTGGTCTACCGGAAATACATGATGAAAAAAAGAACCTTGACAGTATCTTCGAAGAAATTCTCAAAGATAACTGCCCAGAGGTCCTAGAACCAGAGGGCAAGATGGTCGTTGAAAGAATCCACCGATCACCCCTTGAAAGAGATCCCAAACTGAAAATAACAAGAAATATTATAGCCAAATTTCAGAATTACAAAGTCAAGGAGTAAATACTGCAAGCAGCCAAAAAGAAACAATTCAAATGTCATGGAACTACAGTCAGGACCATGCAGGATCTCTCAGCTTCTACATTAAAAGACAGGAGAAAATGGAATATGATATTCCGAAGGGCAAAGGAGCTGGGACTACAACCAAGGATCAACTATCCAGCAAAATTAAGTGTAATTTGTTCAGGCAAGGAGGTGGATATTCAACAAAATAAGGGAATTCCAGACCTTCCTGATGAAAAGGCCAGAACTCAATGGAAAATTTGATCTTCAAATACAAAACTCAAGAGAGACATAAAAAGGTAAACAGGGGAAAAAAACCCCCACAAAGCTTATTATTCAATAAGGGCAAATTATTTGCATCTCTATATAGGATTATATCATCTTATGTACGTTACACACACGCACACACACACACACGTATATGTCAATCTTGAGAATAGTACAGCTATTATGACAATTGAAAGGGATACACATAGACTATGAATATCTGTATAAAATAACTGATATAAGGATAAAAAACATAATTAAGAGATGTAAAAGGAGGGTTATGGGAGAAGAGGTAAGGAGGTAGTAGAAAAGGGTAAATTACACCAAATCAAGAGGCACAAAAACACATTTTAGTAGAGGGAAAGAAGGGAGGGAGAAGAGCAGTATTTGAGCTTTACTGTCATCTGATCTGGTTCAAGAAGGGAAGAATATACCCTGATAAGTATACAAATCTAACTTGTCCTACAGGTAAGTAGGAGGGGAAAGGGGGAAAAAAGGGAGGGGGTTGGTCAGAAGGGAGGGGAGAAGTAGCAAGTGGGAAATGGTAAGATAAGTGAGGGGAATCTAGAGGGAGGGTAAACTGAGGAAGGTGACAGTTAAAAGCAAAACTTTGTTGAGGAGTGGAAGGGGAAAGGGAGAAATAAAAGCATAAATGAGGGGAAATAGGATGGAGAAAAAGACACAGATAGAAATCATAACTGTGAATGTGAATGGGATGAACTTGCCCATAAAACGGAAGCAGATAGCAGAATGGATTAAAAAACATAATCCTACAATATGCTGTTTACAAGAAACACATTTGAAACGGGGATACACACAGCATAAAGGTAAAAGACTGGAGTAAAATATATTGTGCTTCAACTTAAGTAAAAAAAGCAGGTGTAGCAATCCTAATCTCAGACAAAGCAAAAGTAAAGATAGATTTAATTAAAAGAGATAAGGAAGGAGACTACATCCTGCTAAAAGGCACCATAAACAATGAAGCAATATCATTGTTTAACATATATACACCAAGTGGTATGGCATGCAGATTTTTAGAGGAGAGGTTAAAGGAGTTACAGGAAGAAATAAACAGCAAAACTATAATATTGGGAGACCTCAACCTCCCCCTTTACGAACTTGATAAATCTAACCTCTAAATAGATAAGAAGTTAAGGAGGTGAACAGAATTTTAGAAAAGGCAGATATGATAGACCTCTGGAGAAAACCGAATGGGGATAAAAAGGAATATACTTTCTTCTCAGCGGTACATGGCACATACTCAAAAACTGACCATGTACTAGGGCATAAAAACCTTACAATCCAGTGCAGAAAGGCAGAAGTAGTCAAAGCATACTTTTCAGATCACGATGCAATAAAAATTATTTGTAATAAAGAACCATGGAAAAATAAGCTAAAAACTAATTGGAAACTGAATAATCTAATTCTAAAGAATGAGTGGGCCAAAGAACAAATCAGAGAAACAATTAATAACTTCGTTCAAGAGAATGACAATAATGAGACAACATACCAAAACTTGTGGGATGCAGCAAAAGCAGTTCTTAAGGGAAGTTTTATATCTCTAAATGCTTACATGAATAAAATAGGGAAAAAGGAGATCAATGAATTGGGCATACAACTGAGAAAGCTAGAAAAAGAACAAATTGAAAATCCCCAGTTAAATACCAAATTAGAAATACTGAAAATCTAAGGAGAGATTAATAAAATTGAAACCAAGAAAACTATTGAACTAATAAATAAAAGAGCTGGTTTTATGAAAAAACCGATAAAATTGATAAACCTTTGGTCAATTTGATTAAAAAAAGAAAGAAGAAAATCAAATTACCAGTATCAAAAATGAAAAAGGTGAGTTTGCCTCTAATGAAGAGGAAATCAAAACAATAATTAAGAATTATTTTGCCCAATTTTGTGCCCATAAATTTGACAACCTTAGAGATATGGATGAATATCTACAAAAACATAAATTGCCCAGGTTAACAGAAGAGGAAGTAAAATTTCTAAATAGCCCCATCTCAGAAAAAGAAATTGAGCAAGCCATCAATGAACTCCCTAGGAAAAAATCTCCAGTGCCAGATGGTTTTACATGTGAATTATATCAAACATTTAAAGAACAATTAATTCCTATACTTTGTAGACTATTTGGGAAAATAGGTGAAGAAGGAGTCCTACCAAATTCTTTTTATGACACAAATAAGGTACTAATACCCAAACCAGGTAGAGTCAAAACAGAGAAAGAAAATAGACCAATTTCCCTAATGAATATTGGTGCAAAAATTTTAAATAAAATATTAGCAAAAAGATTGCAGCAACTTATCACGAAAATAATACACTATGACCAGGTAGGATTTATTCCAGGAATGCAAGGCTGGTTCAGTATTAGGAAAACTATTAGCATAATTGACCATATTAACAACAAAACTAGCAGAAACCATATGATCATCTCAATAGATGCAGAAAAAGCCTTTGACAAAATACATTCCTATTAAAAACACTAGAAAGCATAGGAATAAATGGAGCCTTCCTTAAAATTATAAATAGCATCTACCTAAAACCATCAACAAGCATTATTTGTAATGGGGATAAGCTAGATGCATTCCCTATAAAATCAGGGGTGAAACAAGGATATCCATTATCACCCCTACTGTTCAATTTGGTACTAGAAACATTAGCTATAGCAATAAGAGAAGAAAAAGAAATGGAAGGAATTAGAATAGGCAAAGAGGAAACCAAATTATCACTTTTTGCAGATGATGATTTACTTAGAGAATCCTAGAGAATCAAGTAAAAAACTACTTGAAATAACAAACAATTTTAGCAAAGTTGTAGGATATAAATTAAACCCACATAAATCCTCAGCATTCCTATACATTACTAACAAAGCCCAACAGCAAGAGATAGAGAAATTCCATTTAAAGTTACTATAGACACTGTAAAATATTTGGGAGTCTATCTGCCAAGACAAACCAAGGGACTATATAAACATGATTATGAAGCAGTTTTCATGCAAATAAAGTCAGATCTAAATAAATGGAAAAATATCAGTTGCTTATAGTTAGGCCAAGCTAATATAATAAAAATGACAATTTTACCTAAATTTATGTATTCAGTGCCATACCAATTGAACTACCAAAAAATTACAGAGCTGGATAAAATAATAACAAAATTCACCTGGAAGAACAAGAGGTCTAGAATATCTAGGGTATTAATGAAAAGAAATGCTAGAGAAGGTGGCCTAGCCATACCAGATATTAAACTGTACTACAGAGCAGCAGTCATCAAAACTACCTTGTACTGGCTAAGAAACAGAGTTGTGGATCAGGGGAATAGGATAGGTACACAAGTAGGAGAAATCAACAAGTTTAGCAATCTACTCTTTGATAAACCCAAAGAGGCCAGCTTCTGGGCTAATAATTCACTATTTCACAAAAACTGTTGGAAAAATTGGAAAATGGTAGGGCAGAAACTGGGCATAGACCAATATCTTACACTATACCAAAATAAAGTCAAAATCGGTTCGTGATTTAGGAATATAGGCTGATACTATAAGCAGTTTGGGAGATCAAGGAATAGTTTACCTATCAGATTTATGGAAAAGAAAAGAATTCATGACCCAACAAGAGACAGAGGGCATTACAAAATGTGAAATGGATAATTTTGATTATGTTAAATTGAAATGTTTTTGTACAAAAAAAGCTGATGCAACAAAGATTAGGAGGGAAGCAGAAAATTGGGAGAAAATCTTTACAACTGGTGTCTCTGATAAAGGCCTCATTTCTAAAATATACAGGGAACTGAGCCAAATATATAGGAATACAAGTCATTCCCCAATTAAGAAATGGTCAAAGGATGTGAACAGGCAGTTTTCAGAGGAAGAAATTAAAGATATCTATAGGCATATGAAAAAATGCTTGAAATCACTACTGATTAGAGAAATGCAAATCAAAACAACTCTTAGGTACCACATCTCTCCTGTCAGATTGGCTAAAATGACAAAACAGGAAAATGATAAATGCTGGAGAGGATGTGGGAAAATTGGAACATTATTACATTGCTGGTGGAGTTGTGAACTGATCCAGCCATTCTGGAGAGCAATTTGGAACTATGCCCAAAGGGCTATAAAAATGTTCATACCCTTTGACCCAGCAATACCACTTCTAGGGTTGTATCCCAAAGAGATCACACAAGTGGGAAAAGGACCCATATGTACAAAAATATCTATAGCAGCTCTTTCTGTAGTAGCAAAGAATTGGAAATCAAGGGGATGCCCATCAATTGGGGAATGGCTGAACAAGTTGTGTATATGAAGGTAATGGAATACCATTGTGCTATAAGAAATGGGGATGATACAGATTTCATAACAACCTGGAAAAACCTACACAGCATAATGCTGAGTGAGTGGAGCAGAGCCAGGAGAACATTGTACACAACCACAGATATATGGATTCTGTGAGGACTAACCCTGACAGACTTTGCTCTTCTCAGCAACACAAGGTGCAAAGACAACTCCAAAGGACTCACGATGGAGAATACTATCTACATCCAGAGAAAGAACTAAGAAGTATGAATGCAGATTGAGGCATACTTTATGCTCGCCTTCCCCCCCTCTTTTTTTCTCTCTTTTGATTTTGTTTTGGGGTTTTTTTTGGTTCCTTTCTTCTTTCTCATGATTCATTCCATTGGTCATAATTCTTCTCCACAACTTGACTAGTGTGTAAATTAATTCAATGCGAAGTTATATGTGGAAGATATATGGGATTCCATGCTGTCTTGGGGAGAGAAGGGGGGAGGGAGGGAAGAAACTCTGGAACTCAAAATTATGTAGAACCAAGTGTTGCAAACTAAAAATAAAAAAAAATAAAAATTAAAAAAAATATAGGCCCTGACCATGTGAGCTTCAGAAGGTTAGGAGAGCATCAGGAATTCTGGAACTAGGGTCCATGCTAAGAGTTTGTGGGTACCCAAGCTCCATAAGGGTCCATACTTGGAGCTTGACCATACAAGAGGTGGATGACACTGAGACTCTGGTTTCTTCAAGCAAGGGATTAGCTTTGTCCCTCAGTTATGATTCACTTAGAAGTAAACTTAATGGAGGGGGTGAGGGATGTTTTGTCACACAAGTTTTAAGTTTGAGTTCATTTTCATCAGGGACTAAGTCATTAGAGAGGAAAATGTGCCAGTAGGTGTTGCAAAAAAATGCCTTTTAACTTTGTTCTTGCAATATCTTCCCAGCAAACATCTCTTTGTAAATTTTAATTGGTTAAATAATACTGGGGGCTAATCACTGGGTCAATGAATTATACATACAGGAGAGATACTGTAAGTGCTGATTGATATTGGGGAAAAAGCATGTTGGAACAGGGGCCCGAGCTAATAGTATTAGGAAGATTCCTCAATCCCTCAAAGATAGTCCAGAAGGGGGTGGAGGTGGGGTTAGGAGGGGGAGAGGAAAGGGGCAAGATGTACCTTGCTCTTGGAGACTTAACTTCTCAGTGACAGTGGGAATTGAAATAAGGACTCCCATGGCTTATATAGTCTACACAAAAAGAAGTGAACACAGTACACCAAATGTAGCCTGACCAGGGCACAGTACAGTGGGACTTTGATTTCCCTAGTCCAGGACACTGTATTTCTCTTAATGCAGCCTAAGTTTACTTTAGCTTTGTTGGTTGCTGAATCACAGTCTCCAAGAAGAAGCCTTAGGACAGAATCCTGGAAAACATCCATGCTAAGGATGCAGTAGACAGATGATGATAATCTGGCAAAAGAGACTAGAGAAGAGGTAATCAATCAGGAGGACCAGAAAAAAGCAGTGTCACAGAAACCAAGGGAGGAGTGGGTGTTTAGGATGAAGGGATAGTAGCATCAAAAACTGTAAAGATGTCAGTGGAGGGTGATCACAACAAAGAAGTCTTCAGGTCTGGCACTCAAGAGGTTTCTCATGACCTTAAAGGAAACAACTGCAATCAAATGGTGGAGTTTGAAGTCAAATTGGACCAGATTACAAAGGATTGAGAAGAGGGTGTTGGTGGGGAGGAAGTGGAGGCTGTGGTATAAGTGATTATTCCTTAGGATCTCAACAGTGAAAGGAAAAGGAGATTTGTAGATTGATAACATGCAAAATTTACAACTATGTATGTTATAGTCACCCATCAGTTAAACTGCTTAAGGGCCAGGAGGATCATGGCCTGGACAAGGCCTAGGGTCCAATGCATCTTAACAATGTTGTTGTTTGTCCTTTGTTTTTGAAGAGGACCAATAACATCACAGGTGATATCTTGACTTGAGTGTGAATTGGATTTAAGTGAGATGCATTTGTGAAAAAGTGTCAGTCTCACTCTCTCTTCCTGAGTCATCGGAAGTCCAGTGGGCAGGACAAAAGTCAAGAGGATGGGTGATGGTCCTGGGATGCATACAGTAGATGACTTTGGTGTCTTTGATGCTTGACCAAACTATAAGTGCTCCACAGTGTCTTCATTAGCCACCTTCTTGGCTGTTGGCACAGATTGTTCTCATCCAACCATTCTATCAGGGAAAGTCTTCACATGTTTGTGTAGACAGCCCCCTAACTCACCAACAGGTTTGAGGCCTGTTGGTTATCCTTAATCTAGTTTAGCCCACGGATGGTTTACCAGGATTGGCTGCTGTGGAGTATGGCTACTGGTGTGCTACAGCTTCTTGGAGCCACAGGTGAGTTAGGTGAATCAGGTAGATAGCAAAGATGAATGAACAGCCCTGAAAAATGCTAGTCCAGAGGTGCTGGTCCTCCTTGAATACCTATATGGGTAACCTGACTCTAGTTGGACATACACATCTTATGTGGGCAACACCTGCCAGAAAATGTTATAACTTTCTTAGCCTGGTTTAAAAAAATAAGCTATTATAAGCATGTTAACTCCAGGATAATAGGGGGAGACAGGAGTGTTGGAAGGTCCTTCTTGGGTTTAACACACTGGGTTTACCAGATATTAGGAGGAGAAAAGTATAGTCACAAGAACATCTCAGAAATGCTCAATTATCAATTGACCAATTCAGAATAACCAGAGAATGAACACGAGACACTGATGATTGCTATCAGAACAGCAGAAGAAACACTGCTTTCTTTCCCCTTCCTCCAAAATCCTTACCTTGGCTAAGAAAATTGTAGTAAATCATATCTGGGATTAAAGCTTGAGGAATATTTGGGGGAGGGGCAGTTTACTCACTATCAAGTTTGGAGAGATGGTCACTTGGGCTATGCATGCACGTATATCAAGCTTTTTCACTATAGTTTTTACCTGGGGCTAGGTAATTTCAAGAAAGTATTTACATAAAGTCACTTATATTACTCCATGACCCTGGAGACCACAGTGGAAAGGAAAGCCCAGTAGGAACAACATGTATTATTAAATATGTATCAAACTATGGCAGTAAATCCTATATATGTTAGTTCATATATATATGTATACATATTGTATATGGAGTATGGCCATCTGTTCAACTTTTTAAAAAATTAAAAAGCTGATTGTGATACTTGGGAAGACTGAGTGACTAACTCATTGGCCTATTGTCTCCTTCTAAACACCTCTTTTCTCCCTCAGTTGGGTCTTGCCGATGCCTGCTCCGTGTACTCCTGCCCCTTCATTGTCCACAGCTCAGTTAGTCCCATGTCAGACATTCCCTTTTACATGTATGTACATATCTTTTTTAACCTCTCCTATTTTCTTTTTCTTTCTTTGTGTAGTTACCTTAGGAAGAACTTCTACCTTGTCTCCATCTCTGTTAACACTCATGGAATATTAGAGTTGTAAGGATTCTTAGGTGGAGAGGAGTGAAGATTTTTGCCTAAGGTCATCCAGTGGATCTGGGATGAGACTCCAGGTCTCTTTACCTCCCTGCCCCGCCTCCAGTTCAGGTCAATTGCTTATAATGCCATATTGCAGTTTACTCCTGTTTGTTCCATTTATGAATCAAAAATGACCAGTAGGTATGAGTCATGTCTAAGAAGCATAAAATTAGAGATTATGTAGCACTATCAGGAAAGGGAGAGCAAAATAATTGAGGACTAATGTCATCATTGTTTAAAGACTTTGAAAGTATCTGTGAATCTTCTTCATACTCTCCACAAAAAATGTCTATTCATATTTAGGATCAAACTATCTCTTATTTAATATTCCTTTCCCATTTCAATTTATATTATTTGCAGTTATTTTCATTGTCAATGTGTGATGTTTT
Organism: Trichosurus vulpecula; assembly: GCF_011100635.1. Classification (NCBI taxonomy): domain Eukaryota; kingdom Metazoa; phylum Chordata; class Mammalia; order Diprotodontia; family Phalangeridae; genus Trichosurus; species Trichosurus vulpecula. The sequence goes on along the minus strand of NC_050573.1, from coordinate 115,623,080 downwards.
ATCCACATTAGAGATTAATTCCTCTACCAAAGATAAACATGGATGTTCTGGGGAGGGTGATCAGTATGATGAAGAAACTGTTTTTTGACTTGTGGTTGTTTAATTGTGTCTGACTCTTCATGATCCCATTTGGGGTTTTCTTGGCAGAGATAGTGGAGTGGTTTGTCATTTCCTTCTCCAGCTCATTTTACAGATGAGGAACTGAGGCAAACAGGGTTAGATGTAAGACAAACAGGAAGACAGATGAGTCTTCCTGACTTCAGGCCTGGTACTCTATCCATTGTGCCACCTAGTTGCCAATTTACTAGCTGAACTTTAGACATTGTCAAACAAGTATGGGTTGAAGGCATTAGGGCTAGTTAGCCAATGAAAAAAGAAGATTCATGGAGGACGTGATACCTGTTTTCAAATGTTTAAAGAGTTGTGGTATCAATAAACGAATATTTATTCAGCACTCACCATATATGCTAGGCACAGTGCTAAGCCCCTGGGATATAAACAATGAAAAAAACACTGTTCCTGTCTTTAACTTGTATTTTAATTTATAACATGTAGATAACTATGTATGTATAAGAAACACAAAATTGATGGAAGGTAATCCCAGAAGGAAGGGACTAGAAGAGATGGGAGGAGAGCAAGGACCTGGGAAAGGGGTTCTATCTACATAGGTAGGATTTGCGCTGTCATGAAGGAAGTCAAGGATGTTAAGAGGCAGAAATGAAGAGGGAGAACATGCCAGATGTTGGGGACAGCCTGTGGTATAGGAATGTCACATGGTGGAATTCCTAGAGGAGAATATAGTATAAAAAGACTGTAAAGGTAAGAAGGGGCAAGATTATGAAGGGCTCTAAATGCCAGACATTACATTTGATCCTGTTTAGTAATAGGGAGCCACTGGAGTTTATTGAGCAGTGGGGAGGGACTATATGTACTTTAGGAAAATCATTTTGGCATCAGGAGGACAAACTGGAGTGAGGAAAGACTTGAGTCAGAGAGACCAATCAGAAGCCTGTTACAGTAGTCTAGATAAGAGGTGACAAAGACTTGTACCAAGGTTGTGACTCTGAGTGAGAGAAAAGGGGAAATAAATGAGAGATGTGAAGGTAGAAATGATAGTAGATTGGCTATGTAGGGTAAGTGTAAGTGAAGGAAGAATTGAGGATGACATTGATTTTGGGATCCAGGGTGACTGGGAAGATAAGATGGTGATGTCTTTGACAATAATGAAGAAGTTTGGAAGAGGGGAGGGTTTGGCGGGGAATAATGAGTTCTTTTTGGGATTTGTTGAGTTTGAGTGCCCGTGAGACATTCAGTTTGAAATATTCAAAAGGAGATTTGTGATTGGAGCTAAGGAGGGAGTCTAAAACTGGATATATAGATCTGGTTATCATTTATGTAGAGGTGATAATTGGACTTGTGGAAGCTGGTAAGGTTACAATATAACACCAGAAAATATAAAGGGAGAAGACAAGAGACCCCAGGACAGAGTTGGAGATAGGGAGGAGGGATTCGTGAGTTTGTGAGTGTGACTTGGATGAAGCTCCAGCAAAGGAGACTAAAAAGGAGAGAGATGGGAGGAGAACCAAGAAAGAAGAGTGTATTTGGGAGGAGATGGCGATCAAAAATGTCAGAGACTTCAAAGAGGTCAAGAAGGATGACAATCAAGAGAAGGCTACATTAGGCATGGTAGTTAAGCATTCCTTGCTAATTTTGCAGACGGCAGTTTATGATGAATGATGAGGTTAGAAATCAGACGTGGGGCATGAGGAAGGGGAATTAAACTTTTTCTGCTCGACTTTAGAGGAAGGACTAGGGACAGTGGGTGGAAACTGTGGATAAGCAGATGTAGGGGAAAATTCCTAACAATTAAAGCCATCCAAAAGCAGAATGGTATGGGCTGCTTCCCTTAGAGAGGAGTTGGTTTCCCTCACTGGAGTGCTTCAAGTAGAGGAGTAATAGCTGACATTTACATATCATTCTATATATAATCTTCCAAACACTTTGCATACATTATATCATTTGATCCTAACGGCAATCTTTGGAGATAGATACCAAAGATTATGTTATCCTTGTTTCACAGTTGAAAAAACAGTTGAAAGTTTGTGACTTACCCAAGATCATGAGCTTGTTCAGTGTTGGAAGCAAGCTTCAAAACGAGATCTTCCTGAATCCCAGTCCAGCATTCTATGTACAACACCATGCTGCCTCTCACCTGACCTTGGGTGTAATATAGAGAGGATTCTTGTTCAGTTATGTGTTGGATTTGATCCCTTCTGAGGCCCAGTTTCTGTGATCTGAGGGCTTTCAATTGTGCTCTGTATGAAGAATGCCTGATTACTCTATGTTGCATCAAATGAAAATTGAAGAGAAGACTTAAGGGGGACATTATAGCTGTCTTCAAGTACTTGGAATGCTGCCATGGGAAATGAGACTTGTTCTGTGTGGTCCCAGCGGACAGAACCAGGAGCAATGTGTGGAAGTTACAGGAGGCAAATTTAGGCACGATGTTAGGAAAAACTTCCTAACAATTAGAGCTGTCCAAAAAAGTAATGGATTGCCTAGCAAGATAGAGAGTTCCCATCGCTGGAGATCTTCAAGCAGAGGCTGGATGACCACTTGTTGAGTATGTTGCAGTGGGCTTTCTTGTAGGGAATGAGTTGGATTAGATTGCTGCAGCAGTCCCTTCTAATTCTGAAGTTCTGTTAGTTTTTCTTCCAAAGTTTTAGGACTTAGGATTGCTTAGTCCTACCCATCTCTCAGTAACCTAAACCAGAGATGAATTGCTACCAAGAGTGCTTACAGAGAAGTACAAAGCAGAGGTTATAACTTAATAAAACGCCCAGCTAGTATTTACAAAGGAACTTAATAAAGGCAGGAGAAAAAAGATGAGTGAAAAAAAAGAATCCAAGGACTACATAGCTACTATTGTATCAACATATCATCTTGTATTGTTAGTCTGGCAGTTTAATGGCTACCTTAGAAACTAAGGTACAGGGTGGCTATATTATTATTGCTAAGAGAAGTCATCACAAGGAATTTCCTAGCATCTCTTTTACAATCTGCTAATTTAAGCATTATAGCAGATGTAGCATATAGGTCTTCCTTGGAAATCCTAATGTTTTCCAGTCCAACTGTTGACATAGCATCTTCACAAGGCTCCTATTGGTATAGAAAGCTCCACTAAAATGGTTGCATTTCAAAATAGCCATTGTGTAGAAGAAGGTAGAAACCTACAATCTTTCTTCCACCACCACATTTCATATTTAAACCTTCTATTGTTAGCCCAATGTTGAGATCCATGGCTAATGCTCCTTAGATTGGTGTCTAGACAGTTGAGCAAAACAGGAAATGAGTTACTTTGTTATATGATAGGAGAATTTAACCTTTTGTCTTCTAGCTACAGACTGTGCCTGCTTTAAAAAACATTCCTTCTCTCTTGAGAATTTCAGAGATTTTAAGGAACTATAAAAACTTAGGCCTTTCAGAGGGAACAAAGATAACTGTTTAGCCAAAACAAAAAAAGTGTGTGTGTGTGTGTTTGTGTGTGTGTGTGTGTGTGTGTGTGTGTGTGTGTGTGTGTGAGAGAGAGAGAGAGAGAGAGAGAGAGAGAGAGAGAGAGAGAGAGAATAAACACAGCTAGCTGGAGGCAGAGGTTCATCCCTCTTGTATTTCAGTACAGACATAGCCACCTAACATTAAGATCGCTGAACTAGAAGATGAGGCTGTAAAGAGACAGCCTGGTGTTGTAGAAAGAGTGTTCACTTTGGAATCAGAGGTACCTCTTAAAGCTTAAAGGGTCATATACATTTGAGATCATAGGATCACATATTCATGGTGGGTTGGGACCTTTAGGGATCATTTAGTCTAATGCCCTTATTTGAAAGATGAATAGGCTCAGAGAAGGGAAACAACTTATCCAACCTCATGCAGGTAGCGAGTAGCAGAACAAGAATTAAAAACCAGGCCAAATGCTACTACATGTCACTTTCTTTTACTCCCTCCCTCCCTTCCTTCTTCCCTTCCCTCCCTCATAGGGTTAAGGTTATTCTGAGGATCAGTGACATAACTTATATATAAGGTTCTTTGTAAACTTTAAAGTGCTATATAAAATATTACCACTACTGCTATACTGTTATTACCACCACCACCACCACCACCACCACCACCACCACCATCACTACTACCACTACTACTACTACTTCTACAACTACAAATATGATTCAAAGAATTCCCCAGATAATGGGGGTTTAATGGAATTGGAAGAATGGATCCAGCTCATACATGGCTCGGTTTATAACTTAAATGTGTTCATATAGCCTTTGAGTACAGCAAACTGCATTCACATTCTGTTTCTGGTTCACCCCTCCATTTGTTTCCTGGTACTACGTACTTAGAGGCTGAAACATAGACTTTGACTTTTGTCAGCTACCCTCTTGGATTTTGTTGTAAATTTATGATTTTGACTCTGATTCATTACTGCCTCTAGTGTTTCTACAAACCTTCCTGTTCACCCACTTCTTGGTACTGAGTGATTTCTTCACAGACTCAAGCTTCATCTCCATTGGAACGTTTGCATTTTTCTTTCCTCTTTGTCTCTGGACAGGAGAGTATTCAATCCCCCACTTTCAGTCCTGTCAGGTACCCACCCATATGCAAATACACAAATGCAATTTAGATGTGTAATTAATACTACTGACTCTCTCATTATAAGGCATACAGTAGATATTTAATATTCATAAATACTTTGTGAATTGAATTTAGTTGAATAGTGGTAGTGGTAGATTTGTGTATTTATATGCTAATATCTTTTATATGCTAATATTTTTCTGTAATCAGAGACAGATGGCCAGGGTTGGAGATACAATCTGTTGTCATAAAACAGAACAAATTTTACTGGCTTATACTGGAATAACCTTATCCTCATTGGTTTCTATTTCATAGGACCTAAGAAATCACTTCTAATTAAATATTATTTAATAATTATCACTGAAACTTGATGTGATGATAATCATGATTAGATTACTAAAATGGAAGGGTATGCTATTTCCAAAAGAAATAAACTTAATAAAAAAGGAAGGGAGGATAGTACCATATGTCATGAACATTTATACAGTAGAATGTGTTGAATTTGAGGGAGGTAGAGAGTATTTGGAGGATAAAAGTAGAGAGAAAAAGAAATTATTTCATTATGTTACCATACTACTGGCTGTCTGGCCAGAGGATATAGATGATATTTCCATATAAAATTTACACAGAGGCAAGATATAGTAATGCATGTATCCTTCGTCTACTGATACAGGAGTCCTTGAGATAATAAGGAAGTACTTGGAAGGTGTTATCAAGGATGCCATTGTGTTTGACCTTGTGAGACAGGGGCATTACCATTTAAAGCCTTTGATTTTATCTGTGCCTAAGACTTTGAGAATCCCAGTACATGAGACTTCCTGAGTGTCACACAGAACACAGAGGACCACAAATAGAGTCACTGGGAAAGTCACCTTCGAATAATAGAGCCTATTATTCTTGGAAGAGTGTGCCCCATTTACATTGTCAATAAAGGTGAAGATCGTAAGGGCAGAGACAGACAGCGAGACATAAAAGTAGGCCCTTTCAGGTCCTTGTAGGGCTTTGAATAGCTCAAATATATATATGGAAAGGCTATCAGAGACAATGAATTTGCTGCCAGGTCACAGAATGCCTTGTTACCTTTGTCTTCAGCCACTCATTTGCATAATGCCCAATAGGAATCTGGGAAATGTAAATGATGGCCACCCCATGGCAGGGTAAGATAACTCACTGAGGAAACCCCTCTCTGAACCCGTGAGAACTGTCATATAGGAGAGGCTCTGCCTCTCTTACACCTTGCCTAAGAGGTGATAAACCTCAGAGTTTGTTATGCCCTGCACCCCGCCTCCAGTTTCTCCATCTTGCCCCAGCTCACTGCACTGTTTTTATTCCCATCTCCACGGACCCCACTATTTGTGTTCCCTTCTCCACGGAAATAATCCTGCCTCAGCTTGTCCCACTGTTTGTGTCCCCATCTCCATGGAAATCTAATTGTGTTCTTTCCCTTTAAATACTCTTTCTCTTCCCCAACTCGGGGCTGTTCGATTTGAGTAATTACTCCGAATAGTTGCGCACTTCAATAAATCCTCATCCAAATTTATATCCGGGTCTCGCTCACTTTTTTCGGCACAACAAGTTGAGGCCTTGAGGGAGCAAAAGTAGAGAGGATTCTACCAATACTAGACTAAGGGTCTTTCCCCCTTCTGAAAGAATGCTATAACACTCTTCTTGAAAAGAATACTGTTAACACTCCAGCCGAAAGAGCACCAGTAACACTTAGCCAAGCATCTTGTCCAGTAGAGACACTGAACATTCTAATTAATTAATTCTAATTAATACCATAGTATCTGACAAAATTTTTACTTGCATTGCTGACAGGTAGATAGGAAGAGGCAGGAAAAGTGGGCAATGATTTTTGAATATTCTAACATAGCATATGGAACACCCATGAAAGTTATATTGGGTTCAAGGTACTTTGTGAGTCTACATTGACTGAAAACAATAGTTCATGAACCCCTATCAATGTGTTTACTTTGACTAATCAACTAGACAACACAGTACAAAGCTAAGGTACTCAATCCACAATGCCATACTACCTTTCCAGGAAGAGAAGGGGAAAAAACATGACAAGAGCTTAAGTCACACCTATAGAGACTGACATAACTTTACAAAGCTCTCAGGCAAGCTAAGATTTGAAGAGGACATGTACAAAAGATTGAATCACAGACTTTCACAGCATTGGAAAGCAAGAACATGCAAAGAGGATAAAATGGCGTGAATCTAGATGAACAGTGTTGGGAATGTTAAAGCCCAAAATAATCTGAGGTTTGTGAAAGATATTGAAGACAATAAGATGAAAGGGGCTTTTAAGCCATGTTCAGAGAAGGAACAGTGAAGAAGGGACAGATGATATAATGTTGACAGATGACAAAGTGGAACTCATCTCTTGTTTTGCTTCTGTCTTCTCTTCCAAGAAGAGTGATCTTTAAACTGGAAAGGGAAGGGCAAATTCTTTAGGGGGATGTGAAACAGAAGGTTGTTGAGAAGAGAGTAAAAGGATGCCTAATTGTTATGAATGAATTCCTAACTCATGGCCCAGATAAATTACACCCAGAATGCAGAAAGAGCCTGCAGCCGTGATTATTAGTGATCTTTGAAGAATATCTGAGAAGAACTAGAAGCAGCAGGAAACTGTGTGAAGTAGCAGAATATGCATTGAATTTGGAGTTAGGAGACCTAGGTTATGCTATTACAGAATCTTGGAATCTTAGAGTTGGGAGGGACTTCGGTGGTTATCTATCTAATACAACCTGTCAGAATCACTCTGAAAATATCCCTGAAAGGTGATTGTCTTGCACCTTGCTTTGAAGATCACTAATGAAAGGAAACCTTCATAATACCACCTGAGGAAGTCCATTCCACTTTTGGGTAGCTCTAGTTGTTAAAAATATTTAAGCCAAAATCAGCTTTTCCAAAACTTATAGATTTAGAGCTAGAAAGGACCAATCTAGTCCAATATCCTCAATTTACATATTAGGAAACAGGCACAGAGATGTAAAATAATTTGCCCAATGTCATACCAGTCAGAGGTGAAATTTGAATTGATGGTATCTGACTCCAGAACTAATGCTGTTTTTCCTTTACCTTTTGCACACTTGAGCTAGGTAGAATAACTTTCATCCCTTTTCTACATTGGAAAACCTTCAGATACTTGAAGACAGTTGTTATATTCCCCTTAAGTCTTCTATTCTCTAGGCTAAACATCCTCAGTTTCTTAAACTGTGCTAGTTTATGGGGTGTCAACTTGGGTAGAGGTATTTGTTTGTTGCAATGCTTTGTCCCCCACCATGTTCTCATCTACGTTTTCACTATAGTGACTTGGATTAAGACATGTATGTCTAAGGTATGCTTATATTTATGAAGGCTATGAAGCTGAGAGGGATAACTATATCACTGAATGATAAAAATCTCTATCTGTCTCTTTCAGCAGATTCCCTCCTTTGTCATCCTCACGCTCTCTTTCTTTGATCTCTCTTGGTCAACTGACTGATTTCCTACTGTCTATAAACATGTTTCCACCGTCTTCAAAAAGCCTTCACTTGACCTATCCATTCCTGTTAGCTATTGTCCCATATTTCTCCTACCTTTTGTGTCTAAACTCCTTGAGAAGGCTGTCTACAGTAGATACCTCCATTTCCTTTTCTCTCATTCTCTTCTTAACTCTCTAAAATCTGACTCCTGACCTCATCATTCAACCAAAACTACTCTGTCCACAGTTACTAAAGATCTCTTAATTGTAAAATCTAATGTCTCCTTTTAAAAAAAAGTCCTCAGCCTTCTAGACTTCCCTATAGCCTTTAACAGTGTCAGTCACCCTCTTCTTGGTGCTCTCTTCTTTCTGGGTTTTTGTGACACTGCTCACTCCTGGTTTTCCTCCCCTGCTCACTCCTGGTTTTCCTCCTACCTGTATGACTTTCTTCTTCTTCTTTTTTTTTTAATTTCTTTATTTATTTTTAGTTTACCACACACGGTTCTACATAGTTTTGAGTTCCAGATTTTCTCCCCTCCCTCCCCCCTCCCTCCCCAAGACGGCATGGAATCCCATATAACTGTCATGTATAACTTTGCATTGAATTAATTTATGCACTAGTCAAGTTGTGGAGAAGAATTTTGACCAATGGAATGAATCATGATAAAGAAGAAACAGAACAAAAAAAAAAAAAAAAACAACCCAAAAACAAAAACAAGAGAGAAGCAAAAAAGGCGAGCATGTAGTGCACCTCGATCTGTATTCAAACTTCACAGTTCTTTCTCTGGATGAAGAGAGCATTCTCCATCTTGAGTCCCCTGGAGTTGTCCTTGCCCCTTAGGTTGCTGAGAAGAGCGCAGTATGTCAGGGTTGGTCCTCACAGGATCCATATATCTGTGGCTGTGCACAACGTTCTCCTGGCTCTGCTCTGCTCACTCAGCATTATGTCGTGTAGGTTTTTCCAGGTTGTTAAGAAGTCTGCATCATCCCCATTTCTTATGGCACAATAGTATTCCATCACCTTCATATACCACAGCTTGTTCAGCCATTCCCCAATTGATGGGCATCCCTTTGATTTCCAATTCTTGGCTACCACAAAAAGAGCTGCTATAAATATCCTTGTACATATGGGTCCTTTTCCCGCTTGTGTGATTTCTTTGGGATACAACCCTAGAAGTGGTATTGCTGGGTCAAAGGGTATGAACATATCTATAGCCTTTTGGGCATAGTTCCAAATTGCTCTCCAAAATGGCTGGATCAGCTCACAACTCCACCAGCAATGCAACAATGTTCCAATTTCCCCACATCCTTTCCAGCATTTATCATTTTCCTGTTTTGTTATTTTAGCCAATCTGACAGGAGAGATGTGGTATCTAAGAGTTGTTTTGATTTGCATTTCTCTAATCAGTAGTGATCCAGAGCATTTTTTCATATGCCTACAGATAGCTTTAATTTCTTCCTCTGAAAACTGCCTGTTCATATCCTTTGACCATTTCTCAACTGGGGAATGGCTTGTATTCCTATATATTTGGCTCAGTTCCCTGTATATTTTAGAAATGAGGCCTTTATCAGAGATACTAGTTGCAAAGATTTTCTCCCAATTTTCTGCTTCCCTCCTAATTCTTGTTGCATTGGCTTTTTTTGTACAAAAACATTTCAATTTGACATAATCAAAATTATCCATTTTGCATTTTGTAATGCTCTCTATCTCTTGTTGGGTCATGAATTCTTTACTTTTCCATAAATCTGATAAGTAAACTATTCCTTGCTTTCCCAAATTACTTATAGTATCAGCTTTTACTCCTAAATCATGAACCCATTTTGACTTTATTTTGGTATATGGTGTAAGATATTGGTCTATGCCCAGTTTTTGCCCTACCATTTTCCAATTTTCCCAACAGTTTTTGTGAAATAGTGAATTATTAGCCCAGAAGCTGGCCTCTTTGGGTTTATCAAAGAGTAGATTGCTAAACTTGTTGATTTCTCCTACTTGTGTACCTATCCTATTCCACTGATCCACACCCCTGTTTCTTAACCAGTACCAGGCAGTTTTGATGACTGCTGCTCTGTAGTACAGTTTAATATCTGGTGTGGCTAAGCCACCTTCTCTAGCATGTCTTTTCATTAATACTCTAGATACTCTAGACCTCTTGTTTTTCCAAATGAATTTTGTTATTATTTTGTCCAGCTCAGTAAAATAATTTTTTGGTAGTTCGATTGGTATGGCACTGAATAGATAGATTAATTTAGGTAAAATTGTCATTTTTATTATATTAGCTCGGCCTAACCATGAGCAACTAATATTTTTCCATTTATTTAGATCTGATTTTATTCGTGTGAAAAGTGTTTCATAGTTATGTTCATATAGGCCCTGGGTTTGTCTTGGCAAATAGACTCCCAAATATTTTATAGTGCCATCAGTAACTTTGAATGGAATTTCTCTTTCTATTTCTTGCTGTTGGGCTTTGTCAGTAATGTATAGGAATGCTGAGGATTTATGTGGGTTTATTTTATATCCTGCAACTTTGCTAAAGTTGTTTATTATTTCAAGTAGTTTTTTACTTGATTCTCTAGGATTCTCTAGATAAATCATCATATCATCTGCAAAAAGTGATAATTTAGTTTGTTCTTTTCCTATTCTAATTCCTTCAATTTCCTTTTCTTCTCTTATTGCTACAGCTAATGTTTCTAGTACCAAATTGAATAATAGGGGTGATAATGGACATCCTTGTTTCACCCCTGATCTTATTGGGAATGCATCTAGCTTATCCCCATTACAAATAATGCTTGTCGATGGTTTTAGGTAGATGCTATTTATAATTTTGAGGAAGGTTCCACTTATTCCTATGCTTTCTAGTGTTTTTAATAGGAATGGGTGTTGTACTTTGTCAAAGGCTTTTTCTGCGTCTATTGAGATGATCATATGGTTTCTGCTAGTTTTGTTGTTGATATAGTCAATTATGCTAATAGTTTTCCTAATACTGAACCAGCCTTGCATTCCTGGAATAAATCCTACCTGGTCATAGTGTATTATTCTCGTAATGAGTTGCTGCAATCTTTTTGCTAATATTTTATTTAAAATTTTTGCATCAATATTCATTAGAGAAATTGGTCTATAATTTTCTTTCTCTGTTTTGACTCTACCTGGTTTGGGTATTAGTACCATATTTGTGTCATAAAAAGAATTTGGTAGGACCCCTTCTTCACTTATTTTCCCAAATAGTCTACAAAGTATTGGAATTAGTTGTTCTTTAAATGTTTGATATAATTCACCTGTAAAACCATCTGGCCCTGGAGATTTTTTCCTAGGGAGTTCATTGATGGCATGCTCAATTTCTTTTTCTGATATGGGGTTATTAAGAAATTTCACTTCCTTCTCTGTTAGCCTGGGCGGTTTATGTTTTTGTAGATATTCATCCATATCTCTAAGGTTGTCAAATTTATGGGCATACAGTTGGGCAAAATAATTCCTAATTATTGTTTTGATTTCCTCTTCATTAGAGGTGACCCCACCCTTTTCATTTTTGATACTGGTAATTTGATTTTCTTCTTTCTTTTTTTTAATCAAATTGGCCAAAGGTTTATCAATTTTATTGGTTTTTTCATAAAACCAGCTCTTTGTTTTATTTATTAATTCAATAGTTTTCTTGGTTTCAATTTTATTAATCTCTCCCTTGATTTTCAGTATTTCTAATTTGGTATTTAATTGGGGGTTTTCAATTTGCTTTTTTTCTAGCTTTTTCAGCTGTATGCCCAGATCATTGATCTCCTCTTTCCCTATTTTATTCATGTAGGCATTTAGAGATATAAAACTTCCCCTAAGTACTGCTTTTGCTGCATCCCATAAGTTTTGGTATGTTGTTTCATTATTGCCATTCTCTTGAATGAAATTATTAATTGTTTCTCTGATTTGTTCTTTGGCCAACTCATTCTTTAGAATTAAATTATTTAGTTTCCAATTAGTTTTTAGCTTATTTTTCCATCCATGGTACTTTATTAAAAATGATTCTTATTGCATCATGATCTGAAAAGGATGCATTGACTACTTCTGCTTTTCTGCACTGGATTGTGAGGTTTTTATGCCCTAGTACATGGTCAATTTTTGAGTATGTGCCATGTACTTTTGAGAAGAAAGTATATTCCCTTTTATCCCCATTTAGTTTTCTCCAGAGGTCTATCATATGTGCCTTTTCTAAAGTTCTGTTTACCTCCTTAACTTTTTTCTTATTTATTTTGAGGTTAGATTTATCAAGTTCAGAAAGGGGGAGGTTGAGGTCTCCCAATATTATAGTTTTGCTGTCTAATTCTTCCTGTATCTCCCTTAACCTCTTCTCTAAGAATTTGTATGCCTTACCACTTGGTGCATATATGTTAAGCAATGATATTGCTTCATTGTTTATGGTGCCTTTTAGCAGGATATAATGTCCTTCCTTATCTCTTTTAATTGAATCTATCTTTACTTTTGCTTTGTCTGAGATTAGGATTGCTACACCTGCTTTTTTTACTTTAGCTGAGGCACAATGTATTTTACTCCAGCCTTTTACCTTTACCCTATGCATATCCCCCTGTTAATCTCTGCTGGATCTTCATCCAGGTTATACCCACTAATTGTGAGTTCCACAGGACTCTATTCTGTTTCACTTGGTGATATCATCAGTTCTTTGGATTAAATTATAGTCTCTATGCTAATGATTCTCAAATGTGTATCTTCTGGCCTAATCTCTCTGCTATTGGACATCTCAAACTGGATGTCCCATAGAAAGCCTGTATCTCCCAAACTGAAGTCATTATCTTTTCCCCCTCTTCTAAATTTCTCTGTTACTGTTGAGGATACCACCACCCTCCTAGTCACCTAGGTTCAAAACCTAGATGATATTCTTGATTTCTCACTCTCACTCCCCATATCCTGTCAATTTTACCTTCATGACATCTCTTATATTTTTCCCCTTCTCTCAGATGCTGCCACCAACCTGGTGCAGACCCTCATCATCTCATGCCTGGGCTATTGCAGTAACCTTCTGGTTGATCTCCTTGTCATAAGTTTCTCTCCATTTCAGTCTGTCCATCAAATTGATTTTCCTAAAGTGGCCGGGCTATCAAACATCCCCTATTCAATAAACTCCAGTGGTTGCCTGTCATCTACAGGATCAAATATAAAATCCTCTGGCATCCAAATCCCTTCATAATCTCCCCTTCCCTTCCTCTCCCAATTCTTCTGGTCTTCTTCCACTTCTTCCACTACCCTCCACCTACTCTACCACTATCTAGTGACATTGACCTCCTCTCACTAGAGATCTCTTGGCTGCCGACATCTTCTCTGACTGCCTTTCATGTATGCCTGTAATGTTCTCCCTCCTCATCTCTGCCTCCTGGTTTCCCTTGCTTCCTTTAAATTTCAGCTAAAGTTATACCTTCTACAGGAAGTCTTTCCTGATCCCTGTCAATTCTAGACCTTTCCTTCTGTTGATTATTTCCTATATATCTTGTTTGTACATAGTAATTTGCATGTTGTCTCCTCCATTAGACTGAGAGCTCCTTGAGAGATGGAACCATCTTTTTAAAATTTAAAAAAAATACTTATTTATTTTTAGTTTTCAACATTCACTTCTGTAAGATTTTGAGTTCCAAATTTTCTCCCCATCTCTCCTCTCCCTCCACCCCAAGACAGTATGTAGTTTGATATAGGCTCTACATATACATTCATATTGAACCTATTTTCACATTAGTCATGTTGTAAAAAAGAATTAGAACCAATGGGAGAAACCATGAGAAAGAAGAAACAACAAAAAAAGAGAGAGCAAATAATATGCTTCAATCTGCATTCAGACTCCATAGTTCTTTTTCTGGACATGAACAGCATTTTTCATCATGGGTGCTTTGGAATTGTCTTGGATCCTTGCATTGCTAAGAAGAGATAAATCTATCAAAGTTAGTCATTGCACTTTGTGGCTGTTATATATACAATGTTCTCCTGTTCTGCTCACTTCACTCAGTTATCAGTTCATTCAAGTCTTTCCAGATTTTTCTGAAGTGTGTCTGCTTATCATTTCTTATTGCACAATAGTATTTCATTACATTCGTATACCACAACTTGTTTGGCCATTGCCCAAATGGTAGGTATCCCCTCAACTTCCAATTCTTTGCCACCACAAAAAGAACTGCTGTAAATATTTTTGTACATGTGTATTCTTTCCCCATTTTTATGATCTCTTTGGGATACAGATCTTGAAGTGGTATCTCTGGGTCAAAGGGTATGAAAAAACATTTTTATAGCCCTTTGGGCATGGGATGGAACCATCTTTTGCTTTTCTTCATATCCCCAGCACAGTGCCTGGCATGTAGTAGACATTGATAAATGTTTATTGACTGACTAAAGAGCTCAGTGAACTGAAATAATGAGTTAACTCTAATTATATGATTTTCAACAAGAATAAGTGTAAAATTATCTATCTAGATCTAGAAAATGAACTGTGTAAGTACAGGAAAAGGGTGTCTAAAGTAGTTAATAGTTCACGTAATCAGGACCTTAGACTTTTAGTGCAATGTGTGCTCAACATGAGTCAAAATAGCAGAGATTCTACATGAAGGAAGGTCAATAAGATAATTGATTTAGAGCTGGAAGAGACTCTAGAGGCCACTGTGGGTAACCCCCTTATTTTACAGATGAGGAAACTAAGGAACAGAGAAATTAAATGACTTGCTCAGAGTCACACAGCAAGTAAACATTTGAGGTGGGATTTGAATCCAGGTCTTAATCTAAGTCTAGGGCCCTTTCCCCTATACCATGCTTGTGCTCTGAGCTGGTTACCCTACAACTGGAGTTTAGTATTTCGTGTCACACTTTAAGAGAGATACTGACAAGCTGGAACATTTCAGAAGATGGTCAAGAGACTAGGTAGGAAGGCACTTCTTGGCCTTCTTAGACCTGGAGAATCCTCCACTTCACCAGGGTAAACCATGCTTTTCTTGGTGGGAGGAAGGTTGACTAATTATTTAGAATCAGGACTATGATTATGTATCCTTATTCGGTATTTGATAACTGTATCCTTACAAGCTAAGTCAAAGTATGCCCCTTTCTTGTATGTTAGTCATTTAAGTATTGTAATACTTGGATTTAGGACATTGCCAGCAGTTCCTTCAAGGAGGTAAGGAGTGGAGAATATCTCTGTCTTTGTCTTTAAATGTTTGCAAGGCTACCACATGGAAGAAATAATAGGTTTATTTTTCATGGCTCTAGTAGACAGGATTAGGAACAGTGGGTAGAAAATAGAGACAGATTTCAGGGAGAATTTAGTAACAGAGCTTTTGACTATAAAGTAGACTATCCCTCGAAGCCATGAATGGCTCTGGAGGCATTCATGCTGAGGCCATATGAATATTTGCATGGATATTGTAGAGAGGGTACAACTATAAGGGTTTCTTTATCTTTTTTTTTCTGTCATAGATCCCTTTGACAGTCTGGTTAAATGCAAGGACACCTTCTCAGAATAGTGTTTTTCAATGCATAAAATGAAATACGCAAGATTACAAAGGAAACCAATCATATTGAAATAAAGTTACCAAGATATTTTAAAAAGCAAGTTCATGGACCCTAAGTAAAGAATCCTTGGGCTGAAGATGCCCTTCCAAGCCTGGGATTCTATTATTCATATTTGTATGTGAGAAGCATATACTATAAAACTGTAAACAGATATGTAATTATATATTTATATAAATCTGTATAGTTTGATGGATCAGGCATTTATCAAGTGTTTACTAGGTATGTATAGAATTATGTGTGTCTTTGACTGTACATTTATCTTACCTATGCCAGCTGCTATTCCTGACACTAGGTGATTCAAAGTGATGAAAATTCTAAGTCTAAGTTTTGGCTCAGGAATCAGTTTATATGGGAAGGGAGAGATTTCTGAATGACAAAGAATGAGACCTAGTGCACTCACCAAGTCCCAGCTCTCAAATGTTAGTAATATTAAAGGGAAAGGGATCATTAATGATGAGTTCTAAATAGTGTTGGCACTTATCCAAGCCAGAATGCAAGAATCACAGGAAGATAGATGAAGACAGGTTCCATGGAGTGAGCGGCTATTACATATGTTGCTTTGGAAGCTTGGGGAATACTATGAGTGGCGAGTTTTCCCTAGATTTTTCACCAATTCAGTATTGGTCAATCAACAAGTATGAGTTGGTGCTGGCAATGTCAGGTTTAAAGTCTGCAGCCTAATAATTAGAATCCTTCAGTAGTCTACGATTTCATCCATGTAGTCCTCCTACCGTGGACATAACAGATCCCTATCCCTCTCTGATTTAGACAGTCTTATGAGTTGTTTTGGCAACCTTTTGAGGATGTTCATAGGATCATGGATTTAGATCAGGAAGGGACCTTAGAGGGCATCAAGTCCAATACTCTCATTTTGAGGATGAGGAAACTAAGGCCTAGAGGAGTTAAGTGACTTATACAAGGTCATATAGTTATTAAGTGGAAGAGTTAAGATTTTAATATAGAACCTTTGGCTCCAAATCCTGGGCTCTTTCTAATGTGCCACACTGGAGAGCTGCTGAGCTAGGCCAAGTACACATAGAGAAGGTCCATATGGGAGGTGATATAACTTTAAGGGCACTGAGGGATTGATTCTCAAAATATCTGAAAGAGGAGAAGATGACAAATGCATGGAAAACATTAAGAACGTATGAATGAAGGGGACCCAGAAGTACTAGGTCTCAAACTATGCTGCAAAGCAATAATCCTCAAAACTATTTGGTTCTTCTTAAAAAAAAAATAGGAAAGTTGAACAGTGGAACAGATTAAGTATACAAAACCTAGAAGCAATTGAACATAAGAATGTTCAGTAAATTCATGAACACTTATTACTTGGGAAAGGATCCCTTAGCTGATAGAAACTGCTGAGAAAACTGGAAAGCAGACTGGCAGAAATTAGCTTTAGACCAATATCTCACACCATTTATCACAGTAAGTTTCAAATGTATATGTGATCCAAAGATGAAAGGTCATATCATAAGCAAATTATAGGAGAAGGGAATGAGATACCTTTTACTATTATGAATAGGGAGAGTATTCTTCACCAAAGAAGGTAGAGAGATGATGATAAAAGATAAAATGGACAATTTTGATTACATAAAGTTGAAAAGCTTTTTCACAAATGAAATTAATTCAAGTAGATTTAGAAAAGAGACTGAAGTAGGAAAAACATCATTGCAACAAATTTCTCTGATAAAGATCTTATTTCCAAACTACCTAGGGAATATATATATATATATATATATATATATATATGTATATGTATATGTTTATACATGCACACACATACACATACACACATTCTATATAAGAGCTATTCCCAATACATAAATGGCAAAAGGATATAAAGAAGCATTTTTCAAAAACAAATGGAAACCATCAACAATCATATGAAAACAATATTTCAAATCACTAATAATAAGAGAAATGTAACCTGAAACAGCACTGAGAGTTTTCTTTATATGCATCATATTGGCAGATGACAAAAATAGGAGAATAATAGTTATTAAAGGGCCTATGGGAGAACAGAGACCCATTGTTGATGGAGCTTTTAATTGTTCCAATTATTCTGGAAAGCAATATGTAATTACCCTTCTCTCCCTTCCAAAATCACCAGACTGTGCATAGCTTTGTACTTAGTAATACCACTACTAGGTGCTCAAAGAGGTCAAAGTCAGAAGGAAAGGACTAATATGTAAAAATATTTAAAGCAGCACTTTTTGTTGTAGTAAAGAACTGGAAACAAAGTGGGTATCCATCAATTGGGGAATGGATGAATAAACTATGGTTACAGGAATAGAATGGAATATTATTATGCCATAAGAAATGGTGAATGAGAAACCTGAGGACACCTATATGAATTAATGGAGGTTGGTTGGTTGTTTGCTTTCCTTGGTTCTTGAAGGGGACCAAAATGACATCACTATGCTGGAGTCAAGTTACAGTGTGTAGGACTGTGGCTGATCCAACCAATATGAGCCCAGAATATTCTACCACAGGTCATGCACAAATAATCCATGTGAACATTTGGGGTGGGTTTTCTAACTTTGTGCATCTCATGTTTCTTTTGAGCTACTTCAATTCTGCTTTGCTCACAGAGCATAGTGCCTTCTCTGAGGAGGGCATGCCATGCTGGGTGGTCCTGTGACAGTGTCTCCCATGTCACACAATCAGTTCCAAAGTTCTTAAGAGAGACCTTGAGAGCGTCCTTGTATTGCTTCTTCTGATCACCATATGAATACTTGCCCTGTGTGAGTTCTCCCTAAAATAGTCTTTTTGGCAAGCATACATTTTGCATTTGAACAACGTGGCCAGCTCATTGGAGTCGCACTCTCTGAAGCTGAGTTAGAATGCTTGATAGTTTAGTTTGAGAAAGGACCTCAGTGTCTAGTACCTTATCCTGCCAGGTGATCTTCAGAATCTTCCTAAGACAATTGAAATGGAAGCAATTCAGTTTCCTGGCACGGCACTGGTAGACTGGTCCAGGTTTCACAGGCATACAACAGTGAGGTCAGCACAATGGCTCTGTAAACCTTCATTTTGGTAGTCAGTCTCATACCTCTTCTCTCCTATACTTTCCTTTGGAGCCTACCAAACACTGAGCTAGCTCTGGCAATGCATGCATCAACCTCATTATCAATGTGTACATCCCTGGAAAGTATACTACCAAGGTAAGTGAACTTATCCACAGCATTCAGAACTTCTCCATTAATGGAGAGTGAAAGCTGAGAGAACAATTTATACAGTGACTACAATAACTGCAAGGCAAATAACTTTGAAACACTTAAGAACTCTATGATGATAACAACAATAATGAAAGCTCACATTTAAATAGCTCCGTAGGGTTTATGAAGCTCTTTATGTTATCTTATGTGATTCTCACAGCAATCCTGTGTGGTAGGTGCTCTTATTAGCCTCATTTTTGAAGAGTAGTAAACTAAGATGTGGAGAGGAGGTGACTTGCCCAGGCTCACACAGCTAGCAATATGTAAGTCAAGATCTGAACTCCTGACTTTCTGATTCCAAGCCCAGCACATTATTCACCACACCACCTACTCACAGTAACCAATCATGACTGAGAAGACCAACGACCTCTTGGCAGAGAGATGATGGACTAGATTTGCAGAATGAGACGTACATATTTAGACATAGCAAATGTGTCAATTTATTTTGCTGGATTATACCTAGTCATTATTGGGAAGGGTTTCTATTTTAGGAGAGGGAGGCATTGTCAGGTGACAAGGAATTAGTGAGTGGCAACTGTGATTAAAAAAAATAAAAGAACATCAGTGAAACATTTAAAAAACAGAAGGGAGCAGAAGGATGTTCAGAAGGGGACAACAACTAGCAGGGCAGTTTAGTTACTATTATGTCAAATTTAATATATGCCTTAAAAACTATAGAAGTTCAGTTTTACATATGATCTTTTTTTGTTCTTTGTATATTGAAATATTCATGTTTGTTGACATTTATCAAGTTGAAAATAAAAACGGAATTTAAAAAAATCATGGAATTAATTACATGAAAAGAATCAAGTGAATGCCAGTAACTTCCAAACCATATAGCTACTTTCTCCCAGACTGGTGAATCAAGAAAATTCCAAAGGACTTAAGATGGAAAAATGCTATTCACATCCAGAGAAAGAACTGATGAAGTCTGAATGCAGATTGAAGCATGCTATTTTCATTTTCTTTATTTTTTCATGTTTTTTTCTTTTGGTCTGTTTCTTCTTTTACAACATGACTAATATGGAAATATATTTTATATGATTACACACATATAACCTATATCAAATTCTTTACCCTCTTAAGGGTGGGTGCAAGAAAACTCTGAACTCAAAATTTTAAAAAAAATGAATGTTAAAATTTGTCTTTATATGTAATTGGAAAAAATAAAATAGTATTAAAAAAGACTGATGGATCTGGAATCTCACCTCTGGGAACATAGCTATATTGGTCCTCTGGACTCAGTTTGTAGCTGAACCCATATTTATATTATACTTTAATTCTTGCAAGTACTTTCTTATATTGTGCTTTTAATTCTTATACCTCCCATATGAGGAGGGTTGTACAAATATTATTATTTTCATTTTACAAAGAAGAAAACTGAAGTTCTTAATGGCTTGTCCATGGGCATATAGCTAGTAAGTGTCAGAAGTAGGATTTATACCAACATAGCTTAATTCCAGTTCTTTATTGACTATGTCATATTGCTTCTGAGATCCTCTGAACTTGGTGGAACTTGCCAGAGTTTGTGCCTTCCTGGCGTAGTCTTTGAGTATTCAGGTTCACCTCCACCCTGAAGGGAGGTATGATGATGTTGTGGACAACATCAGCGTGTTATGGGTAAGCAAAACAGCAACATTTGATGTATATCTGCATTATGTGAAATAAAGGAACAGGTTTTACATTTTAACATCCTAATTTGAACTATGGCTGTTCCCTATTAAAATGAATGTCTTAAAAGGAATTTGTGGGATCGTAAGCTTTAAAAGAACTTCTGGGTTTAATGAAAAGCTACCCAGATGTTATGATGCTACTAAAAAGACAGAATCTGTGGTTAACCCATGACTGCTTACTCAAAATGGACATGGAGAAAACAGGGCTCCCAGAATGTAATCCCCTGATGACTTGGTCTAATAGAATATTTCATTCTGAAAAAAAGCCCATTTTTTGGGGGAAAAAGTTTCTTTTTCACCACCAGGTGGGGGTATTCCTCATTAGTCTCTGAGGTAGACATGGCCCTAATGGCTTATAATAATAAGATTGTCAACATTTACTTCTTTTCTAAGAAAATAATAGAAAATGGCCAATAAGTATAGACTGCACAACACACAAGAGAGTCAACTATTGTAGCTCTGTATTCCAGGAGATTCTGTATAAAATTAAATCAAATTTGGAAGGGACAAGATGGACCTCCTAGAACCAGCACCTAGCACTTTAAGCTCACAATTTCAAGGTAGTCTAAAGTTTAGTGAACAGATAAGAAGATGGTATCTGAGCCTAGGATATGAATTTCTGAACTATCTCTTAAATATAGGAATGACAGGGTCCTGACCAGGAATGGAGTGCACCTATATTTGGCTGGCTGATGCCTTGTAAATCAAATCAAAAGGACTTTAAATAACAACAACACCAAAAAGATAGAATAAGGAGAAAACTACCTAAATATGTACACAATGTTAGATACTGTAGAGAGTAACTATAATGTGAGAAAAAGAATTGTACTGAAATCTAAGGAGACAAAATGAAGCATTTATTAAGCACTTACTATGTTAGTTTGGTTACAAAATACAATAAAGTAGCTAGTAGCAAAATCTCTGGCTTCAAATTTATATATGGAATTTTATGAAGTTTAAGTAAAATAGAAGTTTTATCACAAGGAGACAAATTTAATCTCAAAATTATCACTAAGACTTTGTGGGATAAGAGCCATGACTGGACCATGGCTCTGGATGGATAAGCTGTATTAAAACAGCAATGACAACAAAAAAACCCCAAACCAAAACAGGATAGGTAAATGATGGGGTAGGGTAGCACTGCATATTAAGAAGATGTATTCATATAGATGTAATTCTTGGCCTAAAGGGCTATTTGCATGGGACCATCTTTATTGGTGAAGATTGTTTACTCAGTGCTTGTGAGTAGAATTGGTAAAAACTTGAGAGAAGAGAAATCCTGATCTTCTGGTTTTCAGCTTTGAGAGAGAAGACTCTCTTTAGGTCCTTGAAGGGAAAGAAAGAATCTAGGAAGAAGCAGGAATGTAGAGGATCTGGCAACTTTGATCATGTGCCTATCCCTAGCTTTCTACACTAGAGACTTTGGAGAATTTCCTCTTGAATGAGATCTGAGATTCTATGTCTCTCGGTTGCGCTGATATAATTTCACCCCCAATGGGAGAGTTCATTTTCTTTGTCTATTGTCTGGTATATATTCTCATATGTATACTTTCTCTGATTCTGTTTTGCTCTCAATTTGTATAAATGGGTTTATTGCTATTTGCTACATGTGTTCATTGTAGAACTGGCACCTAGTGGGAAGGGAGTCAAGCCTTGAATTTTTGCTTAAGGCATGCCTTCCCCATTAAAGGATAATGACTGGGAATGCAGCTTGACTTTAAAATCTGTTTCCTGTAGACCAACAATATTTAAAGGATCAGATAGATATAATTCTAGCCCAGTCCCCACTCTCTCTGAGGAGAGCAAAGTGGCCAGCCTCTTGCCCCAACCTCCTGCTTCTCTTCCTGGCAGGAATCAAAATTTCCCTTGGAAAAGAGTGGCAGAAGAAAACTCTAGTGATATTTATTCATGTCTCCCTTTGAGCTTTATTTAGATAGACCTATGGATACACATAAGCTAGGTGGGTAAAATACAGAGTAGCTCACACATCATATTTTGTATAAGAAAAGCCAGGAACTAGAGGAGGAAATAATGGTGCAGGGTATTTAGGTGAAGAAAAATGAAGGAAGAAACAGAAGTGCTTCTGTTCCTGGAGTATACTACAAGCACTTAAATAGAAAGAGGTAAGAGAAGCGTTTGGGAAATGGATGACAAGCCAGATTCACATGTTATATAGTGGTGATGGGAGACTTCCATTGTCTAGACATCCATTGGAGCTCTCTCTCTGCTAAAAGAAGAACTTATAGATTGTTTTGATGACAATTTCATTCTCCTAAGCTTACAAAGGGAAATTCTATTCTGCATCTGATTTTCACTAGCAAGAAGTTGCTAAGAAATGATGGGAACCTTGTGGAAATGTTGGCTGCTGCCTGTGAGAGTTTGTAATAGAGGAAAGCTTCAGACTGGGCAGTAAGGTGGCGAAGTGGATAGAGTACCAAGCCTAGAGTCAGAGAAACTCATCTTCCTGAGTTCAAACCTGGCTTCAGACACTTAGTAGCTGTGTGGCCCTGGGCAAGTCACTTAACTCTGTTTACTTCAGTTTTCTCATTTGTAAAATGAGCTGGAGAAGGAAATGGCAAACCACTACAGTATCTTTGCCAAGAAAACCCCACATGGGGTCACAAAGAGTCAGACATGACTGAAAGGACTGAACAACAAAGCATAGAGTCTCCCATGCAACCTAGATTTTGGGAGAGCAGGTTTCAAAGGATTCAGAAGAAAGATAGCTAAGATCCCATGGGCTAAAATTTTACACAGAAATCAATGCAGGAGGAATAGAAAACTCAAGAACAAAATTCTGAAGACATGAAAGGAAACAATTCCAGTGAAGGAAAAACAGGAATTGTCTAAAGAGACCAATGTGGATGTAGAGAATTCATCACCTCACTTAGATTTTTTTTCAAAGAAAGATATACTTGGAAGATCAAAATAAGGGCAGATAACAAAGAATGAATACAGAAGTAGGGCAGGGTCCTGAAAAATAGTGTCAAGAGTGCTTAAGCTGGGAATAAGCTGAGTCTGGCAAAAGAAGCTAAAGACAAAAATAAAAATATATCCATTCTAGTTTTATTTGGGGAAAAAAGAATCAAATAAGAGACAGGATCACTGTTTGGGGGTGAATGGGATGATGATAACGAGAAAAAAAGTAAGACTGTTCAATTCTCAATTTGATTTTTTTTCTCTGCCAAGGAAAGCGATCTTAGGACAGGAACAGGAAGAACAAAAATGAGTGATAGGGAGTTGATAGCAAATATAATAAGGCAGTAAGAGGGAACCTAGCTGTCCTTGATGAGTTCCAAGTCAACCAGTGCAAATGAACTGCAGTTAACTGAAAGAACTGTCATGTGATCACTGAGTGACAGTTGAAAGGTCCTGGAGAATTTCTAGGAGAAGTAGAGGGGCTAGGGAAAGGCAAATGTTCCAATCTTCAAAAGGGGAAAAAAATGAGTATGTAAACTATAGCCTGGGAGCTTAACTTCTATTCCTGGAATATTAAGGAAGGGGGAAGGGAATAAGCATTTATGTAGTACCTACTGTGTTCCAGGCACTGTGCTAAGTGCTTTTTAAAAAGCAAATTTCATCTCATTTGAGATTTACAGTAATATGCAAAGTAGGTGCTACTATTGTCCCCATTTTATAGTTGAGGAAACTAAGGCAAATAGGGATTAAATGACATGCCCAGGGTCACAAAACTAGTAAGTGTCTAAGGCCAGATTTGAATTCATTTCTTCCTGCCTCCAGGCCCAGGCTCTATCCACTGTGACATCTGTTCTACTTTAGTGAACGTTTAGAAAAGGAAGCAGTAATTACAAAGAGCCAGCATGGCAGAAACAAACACAGGTCATACAAAATTAACCTTGTTTCTTCTCCTTCTCCTTCTCCTTCTCCTTCTCCTTCTCCTTCTCCTTCTCCTTCTTCTCCTTCTCCTTCTCCTACTTCTCCTTCTTCTTCTTCTTCTTCTTCTTCTTCTTCTTCTTCTTCTTCTTCTTCTTCTTCTTCTTCTTCTTCTTCTTCTTCTTCTTCTTCTTCTTCTTCTTCTTCTTCTTCTTCTTCTTCTTCTTCTTCTTCTTCTTCTTCTTCTCCTCCTCCTCCTCCTCCTCCTCCTCCTCCTCCTCCTTCTTCTATAATATTTTATTTTTTCTGATTACATGTAAAGATAGTTTTCAACATTCATTTTTTAAAATAAGATTTTGAGTTCAAAATTTTTCTCCCTGCCCCCTCTCTGCTTCCCCAAGGCAGCAAGCAATCTGATATGTTATACATGTGTAATCATGTTAAACATTTCCACATTAGTCAAGTTGTGAAAGAAGAAACAGAACAAAAGGGAAAACTAAAAAAACCAAAAAACTAAAAAATTGAAAATAGTATGCTTCAATCTGCATTCAGACTCCATAATTCTTTCTCTGGATATGGATAGCATTTTCTGTCATGAGTCTTTTGGATTTATCTTGAATCATTGTATAGCTGAAAAGAGCTAAGTCAATCATGGTTGATCATCTCACAATGTTGCTTTTACTGTGTACAATGTTCTCCTGGTTCTGCTCACTTCACTCTTACTTCTTATTTTGAAAGGCCTACCAAACTGGTAAATTAAGGGAATGCCATAGTTGTGGTTAACCTAAATTTTGGCAAAGCATTTGATATGGTATTTTGTGCTATGCCTATGGGAAAAATGGAGAGATGCAGACTGGATGACAGTACAATTAGATGAATCAAACTGGTTAAACAGCTGTACTTACAGAGTAGTCATTAATGGTTCAATGTCAGCTTTCAAAGCCATCCCCAGGTAGTCTGTGCTTGGCCTTGTAGTATTGGACATTTTTATCAATGATTTGAATAAAGTTGTGAGTGACAAACTGATCAAATTTTTGAATGACAGGTCACAATCACTGCCACAAAACTAACGAGCTGGCAAAAATTTCAATAAATGTATTAGCCAGAGGTTAAAGTTGAGAACAAGGGGTATTTTTTCATGTGTTTAAAGTTTTCTTTTTATTTATTTATAAATGAATTATATGCTAAATAGCATCAAGGCTGAGCCCTAGTTTGTAATACAATATTGTCACAGTAAAAAGTCCTGCTATTTGGAAGAATTCTGCCTACTGTAACTATTTCACTTTTAGACATTATTTTGAGTTTACATTTCTGATTTTTACATTCCTCAATTGTATTGTGATCACTTTATACTGCATCTTTGTAGAGTATTAAACATTTTGAACTTTAGTTAAAACTTGTCATGCTAAACAGTTAAAAGATTTGGGATCCACTGATTTTGTAGGACTCCCCCCTTCTACTTGACCTTTTAAAATATAAAGTAACCTTCACAAAAAATCAAAGTTGGATTTAGTGTTTTAAAATTGTACTTACTATTTATAATTTTTCATCCAATAAAGAGCTTGTGAACTGATTAAAAAAATTCTGCCTCTGAAACTTACTACCTGTGTGATGTTCGGTAAATTACCTTAACCTCCCTCGACCTCCGTTTCCTCATATGTGTCCTTTTGAGATCTAGGACCCTAACCCTGAAGTTCTGTGCTTCAGGAGAAAAGGGAATGGTATTCTCCTCCACCTTTTTTGGACTTTTTGAAGCAAGAAGTGCATACGTGTCTAAGTACCTCTATATTCTGTAAGATATCATGTGGAGAAAGATTGGCAAATCTCAACATAATTAGGACTGTGTCTTTATGCATGAGAAGAATGAAAACAAAGTCTTGTTCTATGTATAATCCATTGCCATTCTGCAAATGTCAGGGCCATGAGAAAGAACAACTCAAATATTCTTTTCCATTTACTCATTGGCATTGCTCTCATTTTAACTGCCATGAGGCTATCATAGACCAAAGTAAAAACCTTTTTGCATGCAAAGTATGATTAAGTTGTAGCCTAGTTCAATAACTCAATCATCCAACTAATATTTATTAACCACCTATTATCAATCAATTAGTCAAAAAGCATTTATTAAGCAGTTACCAAGTGCCATTAGACTGGGAGCTCCTTGAGAGCAGGGATTGAGGTTTGTTTTTACCTTTATTGTACCCTTAGAAGGTAGCTCTGTGCCTGGCACATAATAAATACTTAATAAATGCTTGTTGACTGACTGCCAGGTACTGTACTAGGTGTTGGAGGCTCCTTGTAATTTCTCTGTTTCTGTCAGGGGTGCCAGAAACTTTCTAGTCGTCCAAATGTGGAACCTTGGAGTCATCCTTGAATTTTCACCCTTCCTTCTTCCTCCATCTATTTAGACCTTAATCACCTATCATCTGAACTATTGCAATACCTTCCTCTCTAGTCCTTCCCCTTTCTCCAATCCTCCTGATACACAACTGTCAAATTGTCTCTGTTAGGAAACACTGCATCTAATGATATATACAAAGAAGATACAAGGTAATTTTGGTGTGTGTGTGACAGACGAAGGCCTTAGCAGCTTCGGAGAATCAGGAAAGTTCTCATGTGGGAGTTGATACTTGAACTGAGCTTTGGACGAAGCTTGTGATTCTAAGAGGCTAGATACCAGAGGGGATATATTCCAGCAGCTTGTGCAAAAGCATGGGTGGAGATGGGAGATGGAGTGTTGTGTGTGAAGGTTGGCAAATAGCCTAGTTTGTTTTGACCTTGGACTACAGTAATGTGCAATAAGACTGGAAAGGTAAGCTGTAGCCAAATTCTTTGGTTTTAAAAGCCAAATAGAGCTCCATTTTTGATCATAGAGGCAATAGAGACTCACTGACTTTGTTGAGCAGGGAAATGACACAGGCAGCCTGTACTTTAGAAATGTCAGCTTTGGCAGCTGGGTGGAGGATGAATTGGAAAAGGAAGAGAATTGTCTATATACTTTTCTTTGTTGTCACTCACTGTCCCTGTGTTTTTCCAAAAACCCCTCCTTGAGGATTTTATGTGTGTGTGTGTGTGTGTGTGTGTGTGTGTGTACGTGTGTGTATGTGTGTTTCTTTCTTTATTAGAATGCCCCCTCTTGGAGTCAGGGAGTGTTTCACTTTTTGTATTTACATCCTCTGTTCTGCTTGGCACATAGTGAGTGATTAATAGATTCCTTTTTTATTGATGCATTCATTGAGGTGGGGGGGCTAATTAGGAATATATTTAAAAAACACAACTAAACCTCTTTCCCTCTTGGTCCTGTTCATGACTTCTGGAGAAAAAAAAAGGATAAAGGAGAAGATGAAGCAGTGTAGTGTAGTGGCAGAAGCATTGGTTTGGGAGTTGAGAATTGAATTTTGTTACTGGCTGGCTGCAGGACCTTGGATGGGTGACTTCTCTCTGGGACTTGGTTTCCTATCTTTAAAATGAGGAGTCTGTATTAGGAGGGCAGAGTTTATAATCTCAAAGAGGATCATAAACATGTCTGAAACGTTCGGAACCGCCGGATATAAGAAACTCTCAAAGTAGAAGGCAAAAGAATCAAAACATATATTTAGGCTCCACAGTAACCAACCCATGAACCAGCAACCCCATTTTGATATATTGATCAAAGGCTTCCAGGCCCAATAAGTACGCCTTGAAAGAGTAACCAGGAGGCTACAGAGAAGCATGATTGCGTAAAGCAAAATCATGCTTCCCCCCCTATGGTAATAAGATTACCCACTGGCCTGAAGTCTTTGTTCAGCTTCCTCCCGTAGGTCAGCTCTGCTACTGGCAGCTCCTGCTTCAGCTGTGTCTGTGGCTGTGGCTGTGACTGCAACTGTAGCTGTAACTGTAACTGTAACTGTAGCTGTAACTGTAGCCGTAACTGTAGCTGTAACTGCCTCTGGCTCCAACGGGAGCTGCTTTTAACCATCCAGCTTCTGCGGGGGTGTAAGGTACGCCGGGGAAAGCACAGGTTCTTTCAATCTGCTTAAGCAAGGTGAAGGGGTTGACCAGAAAAGCACAGGTTTTTTCCATCAGCTTAAGCAAGGGAAGCAAGGTGAAGGGGCCGACAAGCTTACTCCAGTCCAAGATACAAACAGCATTCAGTTCAGGGGAAAAAGCCAAACTAGTCAAGGGCACTTGTTGACTAAGTGCTAAGGAGCCCATTTTTGGTTGCCAATACACTCCACCCCTTGTTATAGGATACATAATCTAATCAGCCATGTATCCTAGAACATACATTGTGATCCAATTACAAAGGAAACTAAAACATATCATTCATTATAAAGCAAAACATATCATTTGGTGACATTCCTAAATATTGGTTTACGATTCAAATGTGATCCACCCCTAGATCCCAGCAAGATAATCTCTTCAATCAATCATCCCCAAAATAATTATTAATAATTCAAATGTCCACCCCTAAATCCTTGTATCCATTACATAGGATCAATAATATCATAACAATAAAACAACACAGCAAGGATAACACAAAATAAGTAAACAGAACACTATCATCATTTCCACCCCCCTTGAACGATTGGGGCTCAAAATCTTGGGGTGAGGGGTGAAGGTCTCATTTTCCATAGCTTCTTCATGCTGAAATTGGATGTAGAGATGGCCCTGCCCCCAAAAAGTCCCATTCCAGAGGTCATTTCTTTAACGAGCTGGCAGGAATTCCAAGAATGCTACATGCTTAGGCAGTCACCGGAAAGTGCAGGGTGCTTAAGCCTGAAGGAAACAAAACTAGCAACAAGGTTAGCCAAAACAAAGGACAAAAAGAATAGACAAGTATGGACTATAATTCTTCAAATAAAATCATCTCAAGTTTGGTTGAGATTTCAGTTATGCAAAGATCCAACATCAGAGCCAAACTCAGGTGGGAAATGTTTCTTTTCAAAAGGAACATAATGAGGAAGCCAAGAGGATCCCACCCTAGATAGAGACTAAGATTGTCCTCTCAGCCTTTCCCCAAATGTACAAGTTTTCATCCGTTAATCACACAAGGTCACCTTCAGTCTGAGTGGCTTGTGGGCTTGCAGGAGCAGTTCTTATTTCCCTATTTCTCGTGTTATCAAGTCCTCTATACATTCTGTATAATTCATTGGTTGGAATTCCATCTATCATTTCAAAACCTACCCCTGCTCTCAATAAAGCAGTAAACATTTCTTTCCTTGTTACTCTCCTTTGGCGCCAAGTTTGCTGGTTATTCACTCTTCTCTCTCGAGGAGATCTATCCCTTCCCCAGTCACCTAAGTCATGTAACTGTAAAATCTTATTTATCACTGTTGTAAGATGGCTCCCTACTTCTCCAAGTAATAAATTCAAAATTAGTTGTTTATAAGCAGGGGGAGCTGTCCTAATTATTAAATTCCTATGAGGCAGTCCCATTGGATCATTGTAATATTTGTCTGCAGTTCCTATCATAATGGCAGTCTTCATTACCTCCTCCTTTAGTCTCATGATACAGTCTCTAAGTGAATACCAGGGTCTGTGCTCAGTGGGCCACATAGAATCAGTAGCATATCTCTTATTGCATCCCACAGCGGCTAATGCCAACAGAGTAGTCCTGCTATCACCATCTCCTTGCTGATGATGTTCCCTAAAAGCTTGTTGAACTAGAGGATCATGGCTGATACCTATGAATCTCATGCAGTCTGTCCTATCTACTGATATTCCACTGGCCCCTTGATCACTGAGTCTTACCATCCAAGATATCAATGGTTCTCCTATTCTTTGGCTGAATCTACTCAAAATATCTGTGACCTCTTGCGGTGAGAAATCTTCCTGAATTTCCCTTGTAACTGAATCTTCACCTCGGGTTTCTGTCTTCCTCCTTTGTATGGGTCGAGCCCTTGTCTGATCATTTAACCATCTCCTATTCTCTGTGTGAGGCACATCCTGAACCCCAGTAGTGTTTTGTGCCTCAGCCCCTAACATTGTCTCATTCTCTCCCCACTCACTTCCTCTGCCACCATGGCTAGGACGAAGCAGGCAGTCAGGCTCTTTCTGGGCTGGGTTGAAATGCACTCTGGGCTTTTTTGGTCTCCTGTTGCTCTTAGCCACATTAATAGAAAAGTTCTCATTTGAGTCAGTTTGGTCTCCTGCTATCTGAGATTCCCCTTCTTCCTGTGGGGTAGGAGTGCCCCCATGTCTTTCACTTAATCTCAATCTTTCGTATACTAGCCGGTAGGCTGATAACACTATCCAGCTTTGCCTAGATAGTGATGCCCCTGACTGAATCCCAACTTCTCGTAAACACTTTTCCAAATCCCTAGGATCTCCTCTCCATAGCCTTGGTTCCCAGTTTTCACAGGGTCCAGCTTTTTTAGCCAATTCTTTTGCTAGGGAGGAATAAAATGGATCCTCCCATCCTGGGATATTCATCTCTTCCTCTGGAATTGTTCTGCTTCTAAATAGAGATCTTATACCTAGCGATCCCATCCTCGTCGCCAAATGTATTAGGAGGGCAGAGTTTATAATCTCAAAGAGGATCATAAACATGTCTGAAACGTTCGGAACCGCCGGATATAAGAAACTCTCAAAGTAGAAGGCAAAAGAATCAAAACATATATTTAGGCTCCACAGTAACCAACCCATGAACCAGCAACCCCATTTTGATATATTGATCAAAGGCTTCCAGGCCCAATAAGTACGCCTTGAAAGAGTAACCAGGAGGCTACAGAGAAGCATGATTGCGTAAAGCAAAATCATGCTTCCCCCCCTATGGTAATAAGATTACCCACTGGCCTGAAGTCTTTGTTCAGCTTCCTCCCGTAGGTCAGCTCTGCTACTGGCAGCTCCTGCTTCAGCTGTGTCTGTGGCTGTGGCTGTGACTGCAACTGTAGCTGTAACTGTAACTGTAACTGTAGCTGTAACTGTAGCCGTAACTGTAGCTGTAACTGCCTCTGGCTCCAACGGGAGCTGCTTTTAACCATCCAGCTTCTGCGGGGGTGTAAGGTACGCCGGGGAAAGCACAGGTTCTTTCAATCTGCTTAAGCAAGGTGAAGGGGTTGACCAGAAAAGCACAGGTTTTTTCCATCAGCTTAAGCAAGGGAAGCAAGGTGAAGGGGCCGACAAGCTTACTCCAGTCCAAGATACAAACAGCATTCAGTTCAGGGGAAAAAGCCAAACTAGTCAAGGGCACTTGTTGACTAAGTGCTAAGGAGCCCATTTTTGGTTGCCAATACACTGTCATATGTGGTACTCTCTAAGGTCCCTTCTGGCTCTGACATCCTATGGCTCTGGAAAAAAAGTAGGAGTTCTTTGGAAAAACAAAAGCAAAAGGAATAGGAATATCGGCAATAGAGAGGAAGGCACAAATTCTCAGGATGGTCAAGAATATGTGTTATTGATGCTTCTGCCAAATATAATTTTCAAGGATGTGATCCTTGGCCAAAGATCTCATGTAGTCATTGGATACCAGTCTACTTCTGGGTTTTCATTTCTTTTTTTTTCTTTGCCCTTGGTTGGTGTTTAGTCTTGAAATTTTTTTTCTTGAAGACTTCTGCCGTACTCTGCGTTTCCCAGGGATCATCTGGAAGGCACTGGGAGAAAGCTGAGGCCACTGATTAGTTCGCAAAAGACTACTTGACCCTATAACTGGGATCTTAGTGATCCTGCATCTACAATCTACCCCAGACTTGAAACTTAAAGTTTTATAGAAATTATTTCTCTCCAGAAACACTGAATGTATATCGTGGTGTGGTGTGGTGAGACTTTGGCCTCCAAATCTTAGTTCTTGGCTCCAAAGCTCAGAAATAAGAACGAATTGCACCAGAACCTGCAAGAATGTGTAAAGGGCTATGTGTAGTGATGTACATAAAGTACTCTTATAACAGTGAGGGACTATATAAATGTTAGCTACAATTATAGAATCTGATTATTTCAGGTAACCCTTGCCTTTAACCTTTCTAAATGATTTGAAAATATGTGTTTGGATTTAAACTCCTTTGCTTCAAATGAAAGAACAAGTCCCTGTGGACTTGGCCCTGGTCAGGTTAACATCTATAGTATTATGTTCAGTTCTGGGCTTGACATTTTAGGAAGGATATAGATATGTTCAATCATCTCTTTTTATTCCACTGTTATGGAAATGCTTGTTTTATTTCATAAATTAAAAATAAATAAAATTTGTAAAAAAGGAAGGATATTGATAAGCTGGAGCATGTCTAAAGGAGAGTGGCCAGAATGAGGATGGATTAGAGACCATGCCACAGGATTAGTTGAAGGACCGAGGGACTTATCCCAGAGAAGAGAAGACTAGGAGAAGGGGAAGAAGACTCAATGGGGCAGGGAGTGGGGTTAGACTAAGAGCAATGAGTGGAAGCTACAGACAGGCAGATTTTAGTTCAACATAGGGAAAGCTTCCTAATGACTAGAGCTGTCCCAAAACAGGATGGACTGCCTCAGGAGGGAATGACTTCCCCCTCCTTAGAGGTCTTCAGGTAGAAGTTTGATGGCCACTTATCAAAGATATTGTATAGGGGATCTCTGCTTAGACACTGATTGAACTCAATGGATTCTGAGGTTCCTCCCAACTCCAATGAAGCCAAAAGCTTCCCACCCCTTGCACTGTGTTCTTTGGAATGTCTGCTCCATAGGTAACAAACAAACCTTCATCTTCAACCTTGTCCTTTCTTCTTCTTTCCATCTTCTTTTACTTACCTGACTTACTTTTTTCCAGCACTGGTTTCACTTTCACTCATGCCTCTTCCCCTCCAAGTCTCTGCAGTTTGGCTTCTGACCTCATCCTTCAACCAAAACTACTCTCTCTGAAGTTACTGATGATCTCTTGATTGGTAAATCTAATGACTTCTTCTCAGTCCTCATTCTTGACCTCTTTGCAGCCTTTGACACTTTGACATTTTCTCCTTAATACTTTTTTATCTCTATGTTTTCATGACACTGAAAATTCTCTTCCCCAGTCTGACTTTTCCTTTTAGGTCTCCTTTGCTGTGTCTTCATCCAGGTCATACCTATTGTGGCTATGGCTATTCCCCAAGGTTCTGGGCCCTCTTCTCTTTCTTTCCTATATTATTTCACTTAGTGATCTCATCAGTTGCTCTGGATTCAACTACGATCTCTATGCAGTTGATTCTCAGATTTATTTGTCCATCCCTAGACTCTCTGCCAACCTCCAGACTCCCATTTCCAACTGCCTATTGGATATCTTGAACTGAATGTCCCATAGAAATCTTGAAGTCACCATGTCCAAAACTGTATCTTTTCCCCCAAACCCTCCCCTCTTCCAAATTTTGCTGTTACTATGGAAGACACTACTATCCTCCCAGTCCTTCAGGCTCACAACCTAGGTGTCATTGCTGATTGCTGACTCCCTCTCACCCTTCATACTCAATCAGCTGCCAGAACCTGTTGTTTGTACCTTCTCAACATTGCTCATATTTACCCTCTTCTCTCCTCTGACATTCCCACTACCCTGGTGCAGGACCTCATTCCTTCTTGCCTGGACTCTTGCCATGGCCTTTTAATTAACAGCTATCAATGTAATTTCCTAAAACACAAACCTGACATTCATGAAGGAACTCAAGGGAGACATGTATTTGAAGGGCTGTCATAGAGAGGATGAGTTAAACTTGTTCTGTTTGGCCCCAGAGGGCAGAAACAGGAGCAACCGAGTCACCAAAAGCCAAATTTAGGCTTGATGTCAGGAAACATTTTCTTTTTTTTTTTTTTTTTGTTTTGGCAGGGCAATTGGGGTTAAGTGACTTGCCCAAGGTCACACAGCTAGTGTGTCAAGTGTCTGAGGCCGGATTTGAACTCAGGTCCTCCTGACTCCAGGGCCGGTGCTCTACTCACTGCGCCACCTAGCTGCCCCAGGAAACATTTTCTAACAACTAGAGCTGTTCTAAAGCTGAATGGTCATCCTGGAGAGGTGGCAGGTTCCCCCTCCCTAGAGCTTCCTTTCATGTAAGAGTTGGACTAGATGTCCACTGAGGTACCTTCTGACTCTTAAATTCAGTGATCCTATGTCAATTTCTCCATATTCAGTAAACTCCAGTAACTTCATGTTATCTCTTGGATCAAAACCAAACTCTCTTGTTTGTCATTTAAAGCTTTTCATAAACCAGAACTCTTTTCCTTCTCCAGCCTCAGATGTGAAGCCCCTTCTCCTCTCTCTATGTCTAGTGTGTCCATCCTTTTCACTTCCATCTCTTGGAATCCCCTTAAGACTCAGATCAAGAGCTGCCTTCAGCAGGAGACCTTTCTTCGTCCTTGCTCCCTCCCTCAAGCTGCTCCTGCTTTCTTCCAACAAGGTTACCTTAGATCTACTTTGTACATGTTCTGTATATACCTATATATGTGCCTGTTGTCTCCTTTGTTAGAATGTGAACTCTAAGGTTGAGGGTTGGGATATTTTTTGTTGTCTTATATTGCTGGTGCCTAAGGTGCATAGCAAATCTTAAAACACTCTATAAATCCTAACTATTAGGACAAAAGGAAACAAGCATTTATTAAGCATTTACTATGTGCTAGGCATTGTGTGAAGTGCTTACCAATATTATCTCATTTGATCCTCGCAACAGTCCTTGGAGGTAGATATTATTTTTATCCCCATTTTACAGATAAAGAAATTGAGGCAAAAGAGAAGTTAAGTGACTTGTCCTGGGTCATACAGCTAGTAAGTGTCTGAGTCTGGTTTTGAACTCAGCTCTTTCTTGACTCCAAGTCCATGGCTCTATTCCACTGTTCCACTTAGCTGCCATTACTATTATTATTAATATACTTGATTGAATTGAATTTGATCATTATTACTATATTTGATTGAATATATTGTTATATTATTTCACTTTTATTTTATTTGATTAATAGTTGATTGAATATTTGATACTACTGTTAATATATTTGAATTTTATGAAATCATGGAAACATAGGATGTAGAGCTGGAATAGACCTTGGAGATCATTTAATCTACCTCCCTTCAATTTACAGCTGTTTCCTGGTACCAATTAATTTCTATACTAGCATGTAGTTTTGGGTTGCCAGTCTCCTAGTTCATCTACCAACTTCCCAGTGCTCTCCCCATTCTGTTGTTCTGACCTCACTCCCCTGATCATCCAGTAGAAGTGATACTTGCCAAATAAACATTTGATAGGAAATACCCGGCTATTTCTTGGGCAAATTATAATTCCTCATGCTCTCAGTTGCCTGTAAAAAGTAGATTAGACCCATGGGAGTTCTCTGATGCCCCTTCAAGCTTCTCTGAATTCTAGACATGCATAGCCAAATTAAACCATAAGGATGTCGTGATCAGGCTGGCTCTGAATTCCTGTCCCATTTCAAGTGGCAAACTGGGTTTTCAGAAATATAACTTCTTATAGTGAAAGATGAGAGAGACAGACTGACAGGCTTTTGAGCTACATGGATTTTGGACACTCTTCAAATTATACCATCCACAGGTGACAGCCTAATTTGGCCTCATATGTAAGAGAAAGAGCCTTGAACGTGGAGTCACATGAGCAGAGATGGAATCCTGGTTTGGCTTCTTATTGCTTGTGTGACCACAGGCAAGTCAATTCATCTCTATGTGGTTGAGTTTCCTCATCCTCAAATCACAGGGTTGGATCCAAAGACTTCTAAGGCCCCTTCCAAATCGAGATGTGTGAGCCTATTCGCGTGGCGAGGTATGAAGCCCCAGTGAGAGAGAAATGGTGCTCATTAAGCCTGGCAAGAGACCTTTTCCTCCCATGGTTATATCCTTTAGCCTATTAGGATCATAGGTTTAGAGCTCAGGAAGGAGCCTAAGAGTCTGTCTGGACCATCCCTCCCATTTTACATAGGAGAAAATTGAGGCCTAAGCTCATACAGGTATTTACCTTCAGAGGTGAGACTTGAACCCAGACCTTTTCTCTTCAGAACCAATATCCTTTCCAGAGTGTCATCATGCCTTTTTGATTCTCTTTACCTCCAAAAACCTTTAATGTGGGTTTGGGAGAGGCAGCATGGCTCACCTTTGCAAAATCAAGCGGAAAGAATGCTGAATTTAGAATCTAAAGGACTAAGATTCGAATTCTGATTCTATTGCTCACTATCTGGGTGGATCTGAGGAACTTGTAACTTTGGGTCTCTAAGGATGTCAATCATACAGCCCGCTGGCTGGGCCCAACCAGGTTAAATGTAATGAGGAAATGTTTAATGATATATATATATATATGTATGCATATATATGTACATATATATATACACATGCATATATATGTATATACCCACATGTATACATATATATACACATATATACACATAGATATGTACATATATATGCATGTATGTATATCGTATATATCAATGCAGATAATGTTAATTTGTAGTTTTCTGAGTCAATCTGTAGGACCTGCAGGGCTCTATTTCTATTTGAGTTTGACACACAGGGATAGAGCACCAGGCCTGGAGTCAGGAAGACCTGAATTCAAATCCAGACTTGGATACTTATTAGCTATGTGACCCTGGTCAAGTCACTTCACTCTGCCTCAATTTCCCCATCTGTAAATCAAGCTGGAGGAGGAAATGGAAAACCACTCCAATATCTCTGCCACGAAAACCCCAAATGGGGTCACAAAAAGTTGGACACAACTAAAATTGTGTTCTAGATCATAGATTGAAAGAGAATCACAAAACTTAGAGCTGGAAGGGTCCTTAAAGAGCATCCGATAAAACTGACATGTTAGAAAGTGCTAGATTTGGAGTCAGAGGACCTAGGTTCAAATACTGCTTATATGACCACAGGTAAGTCACTTACCTCTCTGGGCATCAGATGAAGAAATTTTTTCTTCATGTACAAAATGAAAAGGTGGGTCTGGACAACCTCATAAGTCCCTTCCAGCTCTTAGCCAATGGTATTCTACATATGAATCCATGAAGCTGAGATTCTGATGTCTGAATTTATTTGCTCAGCCTCACACCATAGCAGCAGAGCCAGCATTCTCACCAGAGTCCAGCATTCTTGCTATCCTCCTATGTAAGCTACTGCCCTCTGGACCGAGGTGGCTTAGGCAGACCTAGACTATAGAGATACACCCTAATCAAGGACAATATTTCTTGGTCCACATGTGTGCACAGATGTAAACTCCCTCCTCTGACCATTCATTTACATATGAAAAATAAAATAAAATGACACATTTGTGGAAGAGGAAACAGAAATCTTTATGACCAATTAGAGCACAGCCCAAAGCAAAACCAAAAAAAAAAGACCACACCCCCAACCCAGGCATATGTAAAACCTGACTTGAAGTTCACAAAGAACACACCAAGGTTGTTGTTGAAACAACATTTATTGTAGCTCAGTGTCAAAATATTTTTTTACAAAAATATGCCACTGTTTGTACCAAACAGCTATAAAAATCAGTTCTACATGCAAGGAAGGTGTGCAAATAACTTACAAACAAGGACTCAGTTCACACAATAGTATTAAGGAGGAGGCATAGTCCATGGCTAGGCTAACCTCACACTTCTATTTATAATTTTCAACTCCTCTAAAAGTTTTCTCATTCTACATTGTCTTTATATCGGAGAAAAGCTATATATGCTAGAATGTGTGCTGCAAGAAACATTACCTTTTGAGGAGGCTGGTTGGCACTCTAGGGGAAAATAATGCTGTCCGTCCAAGGATTCCCAAGTTTAGAGGAATGGTTTGAGTCCTCCCCTTAGAAGACTTACATGCCACACAGTGGGAACAGGAACAAAAAGGACCATGATCTCATCTAAGCCACTCAGGACATTGTGGTGGGGGATCGAATACCAAGGAAGTCAAGGATCAAAAGCCCCCAAAAGGCAAAACATCCTTAAATTGGCAGTCTCAGGTGTAAACTGGATTGTGAAAGCTTTCCACATTTATTCTTCACTCCTGTTTACAAAGTGAGTTAACACTTTCAAGGACCTAGGCGACCAACTGCTTCCAAGATGGTCACCTTCCTGCCTGAGAAGGGAGAACAGATGAATTCCTAGAAATTAATTTCTCTGTAATCAAAAGGATTATATGGCAGGTAGCCCAGATATCAGGCTTAAAATCAGGGTGAAGTTCCCAGGATCTCATAGCTGGTAGCTATTTGGAAGGAAAGGAAGGACTGATAAATCTAGCCACAGTTAGTTTGGGAAGAAAAATACACTTGGGAATCATAGCCTTGGGAAGTTGGCCTGCCTCATAACACAGGCTCTGCAAATTAACTGGAAGAATTAAGGGGGAAATAAGCATTGCTTTATTTTACAGCAAATTGTGCTGGGGGTACTATTCAAAACATAAAAGCATTTAGGAGGTTGTAGCTGAAGATCTACTTAGCCTCCTTATTAAGAAAGGGTGACAAATGTCGGGAAGTGTCCATAGCAAGAAATAAGCTGGAGGTTACTAGTTTCTCTTTCCCTTTCCTTTAAAATGCAGGCTTATTTTAGAAAATAAAACATAGGCTGTGGAAAGTTTATCAATGTGTTTCTGATAATTTTAGTTAATGACAATGGAATTCAAAGGTGAACAATCTTATGCATTCTGAGCAGTTCTGTGGAATATCTAATGAAAGTCTCTCTGGGCAAAAAGCTGGAGTGGAGGGATATATTCCCTGTTGCAGATCTTCTAAAAGAGAAATCAACAGCAGATGGGATACACGGCAATGATGTGGTGCATTAAAAAATATATATATCACACATAAAAATGGTCATTTGCACAAAGCAAAGACGTCATCTCTCTAAAGCCTGGCAGAAAAATATAAATTCTGGTACACATTTTGTAATAAACATAGTTATACTGAAACCACTAAAAAATTACATGTTATTGAACAAAATCTACCTTGAAATGAATGATTTATATCATTGCAAATCATCATCCCCTCTTTCCTTGACAAATTAAACACAAAGTTCTCCCATGTTAAAAAGAACCAAACACACATTTAACACACAGTTAGAGGACTCGCAAATTCTCTGTATGGAATACCCCCAAATCTACAAAGTTGAGAATTGTAGTAATGATACAGTAATCACTGGGTTACTTCATGAGCACAAGCCAAAAAACAAAACAAAACAAAAAAACCATCCCTTTTTTAGGATGGTCTTACTCAGTAAACTAAATCTATTGAAAAGATCAGTTTTACATGCCAAGCCACCTCAGTAGAAAACAAATCCCCATCAGGCAAATGGAATCATATTAACCAATGCAAGGAAGCCTAGTGGAGCCTTGCTAGTTTGGGTGAAAGATTATTACTTTGTGCTTCTTGGGTCTGCTCAGTTCTTCCTACCATGTCAGTTGGGTACAGGGATCTTCTTATGGAATGCCACATCTAATTAAAACCAGAGTGGTGCTGTGAGACTATTCTATATAAAAGTCTGGACTCAGTCTGGCTCATTTTAAAACCTCCTTCCTGGCTACAGTGTATCTCATTGGGCAGATCTCCCAAATATAAGGTGCCAGCATCCTCAAGGGTATGCAGCAGCCCGGCTAACACAGAAGGAGCAATGAACTTAGGAGTCCCAGCTCCTCTTCTTTGTTTCAGAAAGGAAGGCTCTGGCCAAATCGTTTCATATCCGAAACTCAGTTTTCCCATCTGCAAAGTGAGGACAAGGACTCTTGTAGTACCTTGCTCATAGAGCTGTTTTGAAGAAATGACCTTGTAAACTTATTTGCCACTAACAACTTGCATTTACTTTGTTTTAAGGCTTACAAAATCCTTTCCTCACAATGCCCTTGTGCGAGGTAGGTATTATTTATTATTATTTATTATTTATTATAACCTTTGGATTTGACCACACCATGCTAGATTTGTTAATAGGCTCATGGTATCTAGGATATGGCCACATTTCCCCTGATAGTCAGTCTGTGTTGAGTATAGGGCTCTATTAAATTCAGTTTCCTATAGGCGTCAGGGTAGGGAAGAGGGCTGGAGCTGAGACCGAGGTGTGTACCATTCCTTCCTTTACTCCCCATTCTGATAGAAAGCTTCTAGCTGCTAGACCAGAAGGTCTCCAACACTTTTTTTTGGCCAAAGCTGCTCTTTGATGCATTTGTAAAAATGAACAAAAAAATTTAATATTGTAAACTCACAGAATCACAGAATCTCAGAGCAGGATGGGACTTTGGAAGTCACTTAATTTTAACCTTTATCTGAAGCATTGATTTCCTGTGACATCTCTGATGAGGAATCATCGGCTTCTGAGCGAATCTCTATAGATAGGGGTTCATCACCTCAGGAGGCAGCCCATTCTACTGATAGCTCCAACTGTTAGGAAGTTTTTCCTCAAAGGGAACCGAAATCCACCTCTGCACTCCTGGAGAATATGTATTGTGTCCAATTTATTTTTTGTGTGGGCATGGAATACTTGTCACATTTTTAATCAAGCTGAATTTGTGATACTTTGAATTCTTGCATTTGTGCTTCTCCTCCTCTGATGTCCTACACCTAGTGCAGGATTTTAAAAATGCCCCTTTGGTTCCTACTTTCCCCCCACCAACAACCTGCTATTCCCTCTCCTGTTTTCCCATCAGAACATTGCCTAGTTTCTTCTCTTGTTTTGCTTTTACAATTCAGCCCCTGGCTCCTGCACTTCTCACTTACATGTGCCAGAGAGTGGGACTCTTAGCCAAATTTGGCAAATATCTCAGATTCCATTCTGACATTTCTTGGTGAGTTTAAACATATTATCAATATGTTTTAGAATTTGCCATATAAGTTTGCCCGTATTACCATTCTTGAGGTGAGGTGGTTTTAAAGACAGGTGAAATGAGCACTGGATTTGGAATGAGAAGACCTGGATTCAAATCTCACTTCTATCACTAACTGCCTATGTGACCTTGGGCAGATCGCTGGTTTTCTCTGGGTCTCAGTTTCCTCTTCTGTAAAATGAGCAAGTTGGGCTTAATGATCAATAAGGTCCCTCCTTGCCCTCAGTTCTATGATTTTATGAGATACCCAATTGCTGACAGGAGCAACGAATCAGAGTATTTTTGCTGTTCGCAAATTAGCAGGGAACTTAGAAATTTCATCTGTTTCATAGATGTGACAGTGT
Organism: Trichosurus vulpecula; assembly: GCF_011100635.1. Classification (NCBI taxonomy): domain Eukaryota; kingdom Metazoa; phylum Chordata; class Mammalia; order Diprotodontia; family Phalangeridae; genus Trichosurus; species Trichosurus vulpecula. Next base: position 115,581,686 of record NC_050573.1, on the reverse strand, counting down.
AGAGGCTGTACAGATGGGGAAAGAAGAAGTAAAGGAAAGGATATACCCTCGACCTAAAAATACACATCCAATTTCTGAAACACACTGCAACAAACCATCTTCTTCAGAGAACCTGAGAAAGCTAAAGGAAGTATTGAATTATAAGAGTCTAGGTATGAATATTTCAAATGGTAGATAGAAATACACATGCACCATTTTACAACACAATGGGGTTTTGCTTGTGTATTACTAAGGAGAAAGGGTAAAGAGATTACTCTTTTGCTACACACCTCATTACCATACCTTTCTAGCTATCTTTACATACACTAGACTACAATTAGCATTTTACCTTCAAAGGACAAATTGTCCAGTAACACAAATGCCAAATTCAAACTATTTCTATTTTTCATTTTTTTTTGCCCAAGCTACACAAGATGGTGTTTGCATTTGCAAAAATGCAAATGTAATGGCAAATGGTAAAAGTAATGAGTTGCTGTAGAAAAGCAAGATCTCATAAAAAGTAAACACACACACACACACACACCAAAAAGTCCAAAAATTAACTCATGAAAGCCTGAGATTCCTCATTCTTCACTGTATACCCACCTATACTTGCCTTTCAAAAATCCCTTCATTTACACCAGTCCCAGCACTGAGAAACATTCAACGTGAACTCTGGGTTTGGTATGAGGACATACAATATTTTTTTCCACTCTCTCCCAACTTTTTCTAATGATCCTTCTCAATGTCAGTGCCTTCCCTGTTATCTCCAACTTATCCCGCATATATATTGTTTGTACATAGTTGCTCACATGTTGTCTCCCCCATTATTGTGAGCTCCTTGAGAGCAGGGTCTGTCTTTTGCCTTAGTATAATGCCTGGCACCTAGTAGGCACTTAATAAGTGTTTACTGATTGGAGAAGTTATGAATTTCGATTGAATTTGCCTTAGAAATGATTAGTCAGGGTTGACAAAAAATTCATGTTGGACAAATAAAGGAGAAGCTTGATTTAATGATCAGCATACTTCCAAGGGCAAGGTAACACATCTGAATCAGCCCACATATTTGGACTTGCTTGGTAAGGCCACAGGAACACAACCCCTCCAGGTTCAGCTTATCAACTGAGCTATGATGTTTTGTGAAGGTACTTGGAATGGAAGAAGCATAAGAAATACCCTGAAGACAAACAGGATATAGTCTTTCCTGGACATGGGTTATTACTGGGCTCTCTTAACTTCTTTCAGCCTCAGTTTCTTCATTAGTAATTCTCCAGTTTCTACAGCTGGGCTGCAGAAGTGGCTTTCTGTCCTGCTGTTCTCTCCACAGTGAGTGGCATAAAAAAGCATTTTGAACCTAGTATTTTAGGGTTCCCATTCAAGAGGCAACTCCAAAGACTGCCCTACTCCTTTGGATAAGTAAGCTCAAAATAAGAAAAACTTTGTGGTCAATATTTTCTCCTTTAAGTCACTTTTACAGTGATTAAAAATAGACGTGAAAATTTACAATGTGCACTAGAGAAAGTGCTGTGTATGTGTGTGTGCTGAAAGATAGCATTTTATGATGTCAGAGGTAGAAAATGGTGTGGTGTATTTCACGTTGCAGGATATGGCCCTTTATATAATATAGACTTAAGAAACGTTCAGATCTGTTACATGGGTTTTTCCATTGCTTTAAGACAATGACAGTTAATAACAACAACAACAAAGAACCACAAACCAAACTAGAAAACCAAAACATTGACTTTTTCATCTGGATATGCTGTTTCTTCCCAAATTTCCATCTTGTAAACAGGTCAAGGTTGTTCTATTGTCAATTCAACTTTGCTGCTTTCCCAATTTTTGGAAATCATATAGGGGTTTCAGAGCACGTAAGGCAAATTCAATGTGACTTCTGAAATATAGCATTAATGCTGCTATAGTCTTGCTGGCTAATCATTTAAAAAAAAGTTTATTTACAGTCTGACTGTTTTTCCACACTAGTTCTATTAAGAAAGTCCATGTTCCTAAATAGCCAGTCAGCAATTTCATCTTTCTCCTCCAGGGTCCTGTCATTTACTCAACTTAGGAATTTCAAAACAACATAAAAGTGTACACTATTTACAATGGAAGTGTCCATATTGGGTATTCCAAAGCATGCCATGAGAACTGGACATTCTCAAGGGCTGTCCCACGTGAGGGCTCAGAACTTGAACAAGTTGATAAAGTCCTGGGGTGACAGAGAGACAGAGCAACTCTCTGGATTATTGGCTGTACATGGATGATCAGTTCCCTGCAAAAAGAACATAGAAGTTGAGCTTGGGTTCTCAGAGGTATCACTTCTGATCTTAGCATTGCAAAGCACTGGCTAATGTAGGAACAATAACTCTGTCTAGACAGTGCCGTGGGAGAGTGCCACATGGGCCTGGAAAAGCAAGGAACTACAGAGGAAACAGCAAAACCAGTTAATAGCGTGTCAGCCTTAGAATCAGGAAGACCTAGGTTCAAGTCTTATCTTGGGTAAATCCAAGGTCTGTAGTCATGGGCAATTCACTTAAACTCTCAAGTGCCTCAGACAAGTGTCTTACTCTAAACTAGAATCTTAGATGCCTGGGGTTATCTAGTCACCAGCCCTTGTTTTTTCAGGCCCCGTGACAGAGGAATTCCACAACTGCATTGGTGGAGGGAGTTTCCATACCTGGGCACTTCCTATGATGATGAAACTACAGGTCTAGACCAAAAGAAAAGAAAGAAAAAAAAAAGAAGAAAGGAAGGAAAAAAGAAAGAAGGAAAGGAGAAAGGAAAAAAGAAATAAGAAAAAGGAGGAAGGAGGGAAGGGAGAAAGGAAGAGAAAGAAAGAAAAAGGAAAAGAGAAAGAAAGAAGAAAAGTATATGTGTATGTTAGGAAGCATAAAACTCACATTGGGAAAGAAGGTCTCCTTCGTTACAAACAATAGGGACGGAGCTCTATGGGGCTATTCCTAGGGACTCAGGATTTTTTCCTCATAGGGACCAAATGCAGCCAGTCCCAGATTAGTGTGAATAAGAGATTCCCTGAAGTGGCTACATTATTTGAATTCAACTGCTTATTTCCACCGGGCTCAAACCAATGATCAAATTTTACATGATCTTAACTTAAAATAGTACAAATTCAAGTATATGCATCTACTTCAGGGAGTTCTTTATTTGTGCTAATAAGCACCCACCTATGATTTCATTTCCTCACCATTACATTTCAGGTCATTGCAGAAGTAAAAAAACCTTAGTTTTATCTTAAGAACGTGACTAAAAATATTATTTGCACAGTCTCTATGAGAGGACAGAATCTTCCTGGGCCTTTGTCAGGGTCATTTTTTCAACCCACCTTCCAAGAAAGGATGTGGCAATGTTTGCAGAGCTGCAGGGTGTCTCCATATTGTTCTTTCCGTGGGTAACATCGGATAAGCTTAAAATACATCTTCTTCCAATCCAGTTGTCCTTTATCAGATAAAATTAATCGCTTTCGAATCTAAAATTAAAGTAGTGATAGAGGATTAAGTAGGATTATGGCTTGAGGGATTCTGCGAATGCTTTCTCCAACTTTTCCATAGCACCCCCTCCTTGTCACCCAATTCGCCCACAGAAGACACCTCAAAACCAGAAAACTTCCTTCTTCAGGTAGTACTGTGTTGAGTTTGAGCTGGCTTAGAATAAGGAAGGTATTGAAAAACAAGCTCTTGCAGGGAAGGGGTGAGAGACCAGAAATCATGCTATGTTAGAGTAATAATAATATTTGACATTTCTCTAGTGCTTTGAAGTTTAAAAATGGCCTTACACACTTTACTAATTTAATCCTTACAACAGCTCTGTGAAGTTAGTGCTACAGGTCTCATTAGTGCCTTTTTACAGATGAGGAAACTGAGGTTTGGAGAGGTGGCTTACCCAAGGTCACACATACTTGAAGTATCACAGGTAGGCCCTGAACCTAACTGGGGATGGTCAGCCTCAAGAAAAGTAGCAGTGGTGCTGGTAGTGGTGGGTGGGTAGGGATGATAGCTACATTTGAAGGGTTATCATGCGGAAGGTGGAGAAAATTTGTTTTGTTTGGTTCTAGAAAGCAGAACTAAGAACAATGGGTAGAAGTACTAGAGAGATAGATTTCAACTCAGTGAAAAGAACAAGTTCTTTAATACATAGAGTTCTCCATATGTGGAATAGACTGCCTCTGTTGGTAGTGAGCTCTCCATCACTGGAACTATTCAAGTGGAGGTGTTCCTGTGGAAGCTTGGCGACCACTCTTTAAGATGTTGTAGGGGGAAATCCTTTGTTCAAGTACAGGTTGGACTAGTTAGCCTTGAAAAATTCTTTCAATTTTGAGATCCTATGATTTTATGATTCTATGATTTGAGAGTCAGAACGGGGTGGGGAACCAACTTTGGGTATTATGCATGTGTACCTTAGAGAATAAACTTATGGAATTCTGGAGGGGAGAGATATAAAAAATAGAGAGGTAGAAGTAGGGATGTGAAGATGAAGGAAAAAAAAACCTGTTGTTCATTTACCTGTCGCTCTGTGAAATGATATTGGCAGAGTTTCTTCCATAGCAACCGGTCTTCACTGAGCAGGTGCAGGTCTGGGGCTACCTGGCCCAAGCTGACAAGGTCCCTTCCATCTGTTAGCCTCTGCATGATGTTCAGTTGTAAACACAAAGGCAGGTCTGTGAAGGTGAGGCCTTTGAAAGCAGGCTGAAACCAAGGAAGATTCAGTTATATGGAGAAGGAAGGGAAAATCATCCAACCAACCAACTAAGAGGTAAAGGCATCACTTACCACCAACCACCCTCCACTCTCAAGCTGGTTTATTCTACAGAGAGTGAATCAAAAATTTTCTTCATTCTAAACACTTAAATTGGCCCCAGCTGTGGAGGCCAAGGGAGCCTAGTACAGGCCACCTTGAACTGATTACTGTCTAATGACGTTTCCCTCAGTTTTGTAAAACTTGCCCTTTGTGTTCCTGAGATATGTTACACATTTCAGAAAGCACACACTGGTATTGAGGACAGGGTGTCTCGGAACATCTTCAAAGTTCTGTCTGGATTTGGGGTATTCTATGTGTTTTTTAGAGTCCTCCATCCATAATGGTGACTATTGCCTAAGAGTAGACAGATCTGGAAAAATCTGTTACCACCTATGTGGTATTGTGGTTAGCCCTTTGGACTTGGGAATCAGGTGCAACCCTTGCCCTACTATTCAAAAATTGCTTGACCTTGGGCAAGCGCTGAGATAGTTTTTCTCATCTGCAAAACAGAAATAAGACGTGTGCTACAAGGCTTTTCGAAAGCAGTATGTGAATACATAGGAGACAGTGTAATGTGCTAGATAAAGAATAGGCCTCAGAATTAAGACTACATGGGTTTAAGTACACCCTCCCTCCCCCTTCCCACACACGTGGTTGCTGTAGGAAACTGGGTAAGTTGCTTCATTAACTTCTCAGTACTGTGGGCAATTTTCTGAGAATATAAGGGTCAACAGTGGGGAGGAGGGCTGGGGAGGGGAGAGGAGCACCAGGGATCTCCCCCATACCAATGAAATCACAAGTCTGGACAAAAACAAATAAATAAATAAATTCCAGCTAGATTTCCCCCTCTTTCCATATAGAAATAGGCCAGCTAAGTGGCACAATGGATAGAGTTCGAGGCTGGGAATCAGGAAGACCCAAGTTCAAATCCTACCTCAAGATACCTGTTGGCTGTGTGACCCTAGGCAAGTCACTTTACCTATTTAAGTTTCCTCATCTCTGAAGTGGGGAAAATAATAGCACCTATTTCCCAGGGTTGTTGTAAAGGATCTGCTATAACATGTTAAGTTGCAAATCTGAATAAATACTAGCTTGATGATGGTAATGGTGATGATGATGACGGTGACAGTGATGATGGTGGTGGTGGGGGTGACGATGGCGATGATATGATTCGCCCAAGGTCTCATAGTAATTAACTAGAAGAACCAGGGCTTGAATTGAGGTTCTGTGACTTCATACCAGAGCTCTTTCCACGGCACCCCATTGTTTCCTAACTCAACTCAAAAATTTTCTTCCATTACATTGAGACCACGTCTTCTCTAAGCTTTGGGTCTTCTCGCTCAGCTTGGTGCCCTGCACACTGAAGGCATTAACCGGTGTTTGTAGATTGACTGACTGGCCAATCTGTTCCCCCTCGGTCTGTAGAGGAGAACATTTAGTTGTTTACCACAGTGAGGGCCCTGCAGGCCTGCAGACTGCTGAAAACCCATTTGTCATTTATTATCTGCAACGGATCGAATGAGCTCATAAAACCGCCCAGGGATTTTTTTTTTAAACTTCCAAGTGAGCTTCAAAGTATCTACTTTTTTTGGATAAAACCCCCTGGCCAACTATGACATTCGCTTCTGTTGGGGGGGGGAGCACAGCAGGCAGTCGGAGTGAGTACTTTCAGCTTTTCGAACCTGACTGTTTAACCAGATCTTTGCCTCAACCCCATGAAGAGCCTTGCCTCCTTATCAACAGCTAACAACTCACATGCTTGTCGTCTTTTGCCGAATATAAACATGAACCAAGGAAACGAGAGCCATCCTTTTTCTTTTCCAAGCCAGCACCTGGCTAGAAGCCATGCTGGCCCACTCCTTGACCCCTTCAACCCCCCTTCACAATGTAATTCTGCTTTTGGCAGTATGTGCAAGTATGGGGCAGACCCCTGCCTTGCTGCACATATCCCAGGTGCCTCGGATTTGTTTGTCCAGAAGACAAGAGCAACACAACCCCTCTCGATTGTCCTAGCCATCTCTTAAGCCTTTCAAAAGAAATCTTGGTTATCTCAGCTTATAAATATTGGCTCCATAGGATTCTATTTGAGAGTTTATCCGGACTATAAATCTGTGTGTGTGTGTGGGGGGGGGTGAAGAGCTGAGTTCAAAAACGGAAGGGAACAGAACACTGACCAAGCATTCTTACTTTGCTTGGGCACTCAGGTGATACACATAGCTTCCCCAGTCTGTATACTTCCTCTCTCCTCAGCATCCTCTGGAACTTGGGAGTTGCAGGGATGCAAGCTGGGTGGAGCTGTTGCTCTTGAAGTGATCACAGAGGGGTAAGGTGAAGTACAGGAGAGATTGTGGTGAGGGGGAAGCATGCCGAAGTGGGCATTAGGAGCTGTGGGTTCAGGTCCTAAATCACATGAGGGCCAGAACTGATATGAATTAGAATCCCAGCTCTGATATGTGAGTGGGGTGATGTTGAGCAAGTCATTCGATTCCTCGGAGTCTTATTTTTCTCCTCTGTAAAATGGGTATGATAATTTTTCACTCCCTACCTCAGGGGATTGTTGGAAGAAAGGGGCTTCAACAAGCCTTCAAGTATTTAATAGAATTAAGCTATTGTTAGGATCACGGATCCAGAGCTGAAAGGAATCCTAAAGGTCATCCAGTCCAACTCTCTTGTTTTCACAGATGAGGTCTAGGGAGGTTAAGGGATTTGCCTAAGCTCACATAGGTTGTCTGCAGCAGAGCTGAGACTTGAAATGAGGCCCTCTCACTACAAAACCAAGCGCTCTTTCCATGGCTTATTAACCTTTCTTGGGTTGTTACTGATAGTGAATTAGGGCTATTATTAATATTAATGATGATCATAGGCATTTAAAACTAGGAAGGACCTCAAAGGTCATTTAGTAAGTAAGGGGTTGACCACTCTGAGCTTGTTTCCTCTTCTGTAAAAAGGAAATAATGATACAAACAACCTCAAATAAGATTACATCTATACAGATTTTTGTAAACCTTACTGGGTCACATAATGTCAACAGGGAATTCTAGCTTCCTCAAGCATACACCTAGGCCGTCTTTGAGAGTAACACCACAATTCCACCCAGCCTGCGTGCCCACAGCCTCCAAGCTCCAGGGGACGCTGAGGAGACAGGGAAGCACTCCTTACCTTATTCTGAACCAGACTGGGAAAGCTAGATTTAGTATATGAGAAGGGAAGAATGGGAAAATCAAAAAGGCAATTCACACCAAACTAATAAAAATCCCTAAGAAATTTCCCCTAAAATATCCAGATAATTAAGTCAAATGCTTTTTAAAAAAAATTACTTGAATAGCCTCCATTCTCCACTTGCCTTTGTAGGTAATAGAATTATTCTTTCCCTTTTAGGGATTCAGAAATTAAGCCTCAGAGACATTGTGACAAGATAACAGGAAGAACACACACATGGTATTTTGAATTCTCCACACAGCTACTTCAGTGATTAGCGGTTATTTCTACAACAATTATTTGTAGAGGCAGAGGGAGTCTCCTCACTTCTGGCCAATATGAAATAGACAAGACTCTACTTTCTTTGGTTCAGTAAACCACTATAAGCAATCCCATTCCAATGATTAACATGCTAAAAATCAAACAAAGATGCCAATCTAAATGCTTTGTTTGTGTCCAGACTTGTGTTTTCATCAATATAGGGAACTCTAGGAAATTCTTTACACACGAAAATCAGCAACTCGTAGTAATGTGTTGTCTTAGAGAGTGGCCTGGGGCATCGCAAGGTTAAGTGACTCATCTAAAATCACACAGTTAAAAGCAGGCAGGACTTGAACCCAGGTATTCCAGAGTTCAAGACTGATCCTCCGCTATATCATAATGAATCCACCAATTTCTATTTCATGTGTTTTTCTGACAATACTTGCTAGCTATTAATCATGTTGGCAATGAGTGACATCTTATGCTTGGGTTTTACTTACTTTTTTTAAATCATTGATATCTTTAGTTTTTATATTGCATATATTTCTCAATAAATTTCTCCTTAATATATTTCTCAATAGATTTTCTCCTCCTTCCCCTACCAGAGAGCCATGTTTTATATAGCAAATAAAAAGAGCAAAAAGAATTTTTAGCCAAAACTCACCAACATGCCAACCAAATTTGACATATATGTGTGTGTGTGTGTGTGTGTGTGTGTGTGTGTGTAGTGTTCCGCACCTAAAGTTTTATCTTAAGATGAACCTACAGATGTGGACTGAGTTCCCCTGTGCCCTCTCTGATCTAAATTTGTGTCCACACCCTGTAATGAAAGGTTTTTTTGTCTTTATGATGAATACATAGAACTGTAATTTGCAGGTCAGTACCAGCCCCAAACCCCCTTCAGGAAAAGGTCAATAGAATCCCAGCTCTATTATATTGATGGTATCTTGAAGCTAAGAATAAGAAGTTTATTAGAAAAGGGACAGAGAAAAGAGGAGACCTCCTCAAAGCCTTTTCAAGGATTTCAGTGATTACAAACTTGGGAGAAATTTCAATTTTCTCATCATGCTTTTTTTTGCTCTTTCTCTCAGATCATCCACTCCCCCCTTTCCTGGCTCTCCCTCCCTAGCCTACTCTATCAGAGAATGTTTTGGCTGTTTTCTTTTTCTTGTTGAGGGCCCTGTTAACATATCAAATCATAACAATAGAGATCCTGCCATAACTGGAGGCTTCTGAAGCCCTAGTCTGCCCCCCACCCTCCGCCCCAGCTGTGCTCAGGCACCCGTATGTAGGAACTACAATGGCCCTTTTCCCCCCTTAGCCTTCCTGCTCACCCTGGTGATTTGGATGTTGTTCAGCTGCTGCTGCCAATGTAGAATGGTCTCCATTCGGTACACCCACATGTTAATGTTCCCGACCAGAACAGACTTGCCTACCCTTTGGACCAGGGTACACAAGGATGTGTAGAGGGTCTGCAGCAATTCTCTTATCAATCTGATATTTTGTTGGTCTTCAAGGACTTGGGAGGAAAAAAAATAAACAATTATCTATTTGGTGTTTTCTTCTTTTTCTTCCTCTTTTCTATATTTTGCATGACCCTTGAGTTTTTATTTTTCCAGGAAGTGCTGTTTTCAATCAGTTAATTGAAAACCAACAAGGATTTATTAAGTGCATTATATGCTAGATACTTTGGTAAGTGCTGGGGATATAAAAACAAAAGGGAAACAGTTCCTGCCCTCAAGGAGCCTATGTTAAAGGTTGAAGTCGTTCACAAACTAAGATTGTGATATGTGCTAGCAATGAGAACAGATTGGACTATGGTGTTCTAAGTGGAAGGAGATGGTTCCTTATGGAATGGAGCATGATAAAGGCGTTAGAAAATTCAATGAATTGGGTCCTGATAATTCCATATAATAGCAATGCTTTGAGCTTTTCAGTGTGGTATTATTTTTTATCATCCACCTTTAAAGAATTAAACAATCTTAATGCTTCATTGGTACTCTCCTTATGCCTTTTAAAATAGACACATACATGCATGCATACACACGTGTATACACAAATAACACATGTAAATGTATATATGTACATGTATGTGTGTATATATGTACACATATATATGTATATGTATTAAAATAGGTTTACCTTTCAGCACAACTTTTTCCAAAATGTTCATGAAGTTCTTTTGGGCGATGCCACTCAGGGAAGTGAGCTGTGATTTTGCTATCAGTTCCAACAGCTGTGGATAAAAATAGAAGTTGCCAGGCTTAGAATACAGAAGTTTCCCCTTCCCCCCCACCGCTAATCTGTGCTTTGAGTCATGTGACGCAATACAGACCCACACTGAAGGCTAAAGAGATAAATGGCAGGCAGGGCCAGCCACAGTGAGAAGCAGATGCTCAAAATAAAAGATAAATGGGAGTAATTAAAAGGAAGCAGGCTGAAGAATCAGATGCTTTTTTTTGAAAATAAAAAGAATTTTGGCTTAAGTTGGGACCACCCCATCCTATTTGTCCTCCTTTTGTTGCACCCCATGAAGTTCATGCCTTTTGAAAAGAGACAAGCTTGCTGGGACCTGCTGCTGATGCTTTACTTCTGCATGATCACCTCCCAAGTCGCTAAAGAAACAGATTTGAATTTTGCCTTTTCTCTTTGTCCCAGCCCTAATGTTATAAAGAACTAGCAAAGAACACTGAAAGGTTCAAAATATGAACAGAGGAAGATGATGGGGGAGAATCAAGGTTTCTGGGTAACCAGCCCCAAATAACCAAGTGGATTATACTTTCATTATATAATTTAAACCTTTATTAAATCTTTTTAGAGTTTACCAAAGTAGGTATACTTTTTCAATGGAGTCTGAATATAATTACATTTGGGGTTAGAAGAATCAAAGGTACTAATAAAATGTTCCCTTCCCCAAGTCCAAGGTGGCTAATGTTGTAATGTTGTTACTAGGAATGGAGGAGGGAGGCTATGAAAGAAATCTTTACATAATTTTGAGAACTAGAAATGGACTTTAGAAATCATTTAGTTCAATCTCTATAATTTTTTTTCCTACAGATAAGGGAAGAAAGGGCAGAAAGAATTTAAGTAACTTGGCCAAGGTCATGCAACAAATTATTGGTAAAAGCAGCCCTCATACCAGGTCTCCTCTCAGCTCCTTGTTTGCTGCTCTTTTAATCAGACCATGCTATCTCCCCAATTTTTGCAGTATCTGATTCACCTAAAGCAAAACCTCCTAACCTTTTTGGTGTCCTGGACCCCTTTGGCAATTTTGTGAAGCTCGTGGACCCCTTTTCAGAATAACGTGTTTAAATGCATAAAGCAAAATACACAGGATTACAAAGAAAACAATTAGACTGAAATTCAGTCATAAAAATATGTATGTTAAAAAAAAAGTCCATGGGCTGGAGGTTAAGAACCTTTGGTCTAGTCTAGATCACCACTCAAGTTATGGGTTGTGCATGCAACAAAGAATGACCAGCATGTATAAACATTGGGTTTGTACTCGGCTGTGTACTGTGAGCTCACAACAAAGAAACTTAGTTCTGTTACTTGCCTATTTTGCTCAGCACTCTTCCCTGGACATGTGACTGTCAACTGAGGAGCTGGAGTGGTTAAAAGTGACAGATCAACCCTTCTACTTATTGGCTCGGCCAACACCCTGGATCAGAAGGTTGATGTTCTATTAATATCCTGCACCTCATATGACCCTCACAAAGTAAGATGAAAGAAAACAAAAACCTAGATCATTGCTGAGAAGGGCAGGCTGCCTTGTACTGTGACTCATCATTAAGGGGAAAAAAGCCCTAACACCGAGAAGGATTCTGACTGAGAAGCCCATCCCAAATCCAAGGTCCATTGTAACCATCAGCCACTTAATGGTAATAGGCTATTTTAAACCGTGTCTAAAAATGCTCCAAGTCACAAGGTGCGGGTGGGTGGGGTGTGGGGGTGTGGGGACTGTGCAATCGAGGAAGGGGTTATGCCCTCAGGCCTTTGGTCTGATAGGTTGCTTTGAAAGGAGGAAGAATAGAATCAAAAAGTATTTGGTGGCCAAAGCAGCTGACTGACAAATCAAAATATAACACATATACTTCTGAGGTGGGACCTTAGGCTCTAGGGCCAGAAAGGGCTTTAGAGGTCATCTGTTCAGCCTCCTCATTTTATAGACGAGTACATTGAGGCCCAGACAGCTTAAGTGATTTACTTGAGATCACACAGGTAGTGCGACAGTTCATTCATTCATTCACTCAGTCACTCGTTCAACATTCATTAAGCAGCTACTCTTTATAAGTTGAAAAACATGGGTCTTCTGATTCTAAATTCAGTGTTCTTTTCACTCTATCAAGTTTCTTCACTCCATGTTTTATGTGTCTTTGTATCTATCCTTTTATCTCTTACCCAATATGATACATTGCATATAGTAGTTGCTCAATAAATATTTTTTGAATGACTGAGTAATGGGTAGAAATTACAGGAGGAAGATTTTGGTTCAATATAAGGCATGACTTAAATTATCAAAGCTTCCCAATAATGGGGTGGGTAATGACTTTGTCACTGGAGGTGTTTAGAGATTATATGACTCGTCAGGCATACAGAAGAGGAGATTCATGCATCAGGCAGGGGGTTAAGCTAGATGACATTTAAGGTCCCTTTAAACTTTAGGGTTTTAGGATTCACCAGCTCTATATTTTAACCCTAATCATTCCTAGGCAAAGTAATATTCCTTTCTGTACTTCAGCTTCCCAACCTACAAAATAGGAATATTAACACAGAGACTAAAATACGTGGACATTTAAGCACGAGACATACAGAATACTGATAAGCTTGGATGGCGTAAAGTGCAAATCACATAATTTGTTCTCTTAGTCAGCTTGTGTTCTCATTTTGAACACTACTCTTATAGCCCCCTGTAACAAGTTGTGAAACCAATGAATGCCCTTCAGTGCCTCTGTGGCCTGTAGGTGGCACTATGCACAGATCAACTTGCTGACAATGATAATGATACTGTTAGGTCTTAATGGCCTCAAGAATGTTTCCCTTCTATAAAGTGTGCATACCTAGGGATTTTTGTCTGCTGTCATTTTTAAATTGGATGTCTAAACTCTAGCAAAATTTATTGATCACTTTTGTCATTTGCTTTGACCCTGTGTCCTAGTATATATAGCCTATGCAGCCTTCTTCTGATCAGGCTTTAAACAGAGTTTTTTTCTAGTTTTGAGGAGGACCATTGAGAAAACCTCCACCAAAGTCCTGCCCCAGTGTCTCTTCATCATGGCATGGGGGTGACCCTGGGTTCTCAAAGGCAATGCCAAGGGAACTCTATTTCTGGCAAGTGCTACCAGGCTGTAAGGCTGGTGAGGGGCTATGTTACTGTCATCTGAGAAGCCCAGCATAGCAGAGTTCAGGACAGACTCATTATCAGAAGGTTGATTCTCAGATGATCTTTTTTTTTTTTTGCATTTGGGTTTGAGGGGGAGCGTACTGGTGCACAGCAACTCGGGAAGAATTTTAATTACGCTGTGGATGGTTTATGACATGCATTCCTAGAGGTATTGCCCATGCTGGTGAAATCATAAAGTTTCTAAGGAATGAAGTGAGTGGAAGGAAACTAACACGAATATGATTTGGGTCTTGTATTGTTGCTCATTTTCCTACACCATCACTGTCAAGCACATTACAGATTGACAGAAGTTCTTTAGAACTAGGAACTACTTGGTACAGCAGAGAGGAGAGAGTGCTGACCTAAAGTGAAGAGGACTGGAGTTTAAATCCTATCTCAGATACTTTCTAGCTGTGTGACCCAATCAAGTCATTTAACTTCTCCCTACCTCAGTTTCCCTCTTCTGTAAAATGGGGATAACAATATAAATTCCCTCGCAGGGTTGTTGTGAGGACCAAATGAGATAAAAAATGCGAAGTGCTTTGCAAACTTCAAAGTGCTTTGCAAAGTGTTACATAAATGTAGCTTTTACTATTAGAAAAAGAACTGGGTTTGTATCCTGGCTCTCTGCTGCTTATGATTTGTGTGACCTTTGGCAAGTTATTGAACTTCTCTGTGCCCTAGTTTCCTCATCAGTAAAAAAGGGTTTTTGCATTTGAAGTATTGGAAATACCAGGTAATCTCTAAGGTTCCTTTCCAGTGATAAATCCTGTGACCTGGGAAATGTTACTGTTGACTTGGCTTGATACTTGAGCTGGTTCAAACCCTTTCCTCATTTTACAGATGTGGAAACTGTCTGCAATATATCTTGCCATGACACATCCTAAAGATATGACAACCCATAGTCCTATCAACATGGAATTTGATAGGATGAAATACGGGTCACGTCTTTCCCCTTTCATTATCCAGGATCGATTTACATTCTGAAAATAGGAGGCTAATTATGTATTGACGCTTTCAGGAAAAACCAAGTCTGAAAGCTTATGTTAATGGTATGCTGTGAATAGCAGCCGTTGGGGTTATCGGATTCCACAGCGTAATAGGGCGACAATTCCAGGGCCTTGGTTGGCCCATTGGTGTTACAGGCCTGTGCACACATGAGCTTCTCTTGAAATGTTTGTTGAATGAATGAAGGAAGGAAAGTAGGAAGGAAGGAAAGGATGAACTGGCTACTGTGGGTACCTTTTTAAAATGGTGAATGACAGAGAAAATAAGCCAAAGTTTCTGATTGCTTTGGACAGCACACGTCAGTACTTCAAAAGCACTAACTATAATTTCATCAGTGTTAGTGCTCAGCCAGCATAGGCAAAATGGGTGTATGGAGTGAACAGAGAGCTGGACTTGGAGTCAGGTACACCTGAGTTCCAATCCTGTCTCTGATAATAACATATGTGTTCCTGGGCAAGTCACCTGACCTTTCTGAGCCTCAGTTCTCTCTTCTGTAAAAGGATATTACTAATGCCTGTTGTGAGTCTCAAATGAGATCACATGTAAAATCCTCTGAAAACTTTAAAGCACTAAATAACTCTCAGTTATTACTATTCCTATCCCCATCATTGGAGCAACAACCACCAAAACAACCCCACAAACCTTCACTTGATGGCTAACCCTCTGGACACGAGCCTCTCTGAACTGACCCAGGCTGTTCCTTGACAGCACAGGGCAGGGAGCACTGGGTCTTTCCCAGATGGGAAGATCCTGCTTGAGTCTGTATTTCTCTGGCACTGCCTTTAAGAGCTCAGGATCATTTCCGCACCAAAATGAGGCACCGGAGGAGAACTTTAATGGAAGTTCTAACATTAAGAAAGAAAAGAGTGGCCAGGAAGCATCTATCTTGAGACTGTTATGTTGGGCAAAAGCTGTTAAGGTCCACCTTCCTGTACATGTACAAGCTAGTAAGAACATTTTATTGAGGACCAGCTGAAAATATATGTGACTTTCATTTTTACTTTCTGTATGACTCTGGCTGCGTATGTGCTTGAATACACAGGGTGAATGTTAATTTGGTATACATTAGCTTACCAAGCTGATTTAATATCTGAGACTATGTGTCTCCTTCCTCTTCTCCTTGTGGGGGTAAAGGAGAACAGAAAAGAATTTGTCATGTAGGAGCTAGGAGAATTTACCAGTAAGGGTTGAGCAATTACTCTGAAGACAAAAATAAATAAAACAGACAAACATTTTCTACTAAACAAATTTTAGTAATTATTATGTTTAATGATACCCATGGGGGGAGGAGGAAAGAGGGAGGAGGGAAGGGGGGGGCTAAAAGGAGGAATAAGGGAGGATGTAGAAAAAAGAAGGGAGGGGAATGAATTGAGGAGGGAGAGAGGGCAGCAGGAATGGGACAGGGAAGGAAATTGGAAGTAGAAAGGAGGGAGAGATTTGAGAGGAAGAAAAGGAGGGGAGGAAGGAGGGAAATGGGGAATGAGAGAGGGAGAAATGAAGGGGGAGAAAGGACGGAAGTGAGAAGGAAAGAGAAGACAGGAGAGGAAGGAAGGGGAGGGAGAAAAGGAGGAATGAGGGAAGAAAGAGGAGATAGAAGGCGAGAAGAAAGGAGGGAAGGTGAGGAAGGAAGAGAAGTAGGTCTGGTCACAGCTCTTGAATTCTAGGTTGCTATTACCACCTGTCCTTATTGTGTATTCATCATACTCAGCAGTGACTAATTTTTTTTCTTTTCAGTAAGATAAATGCTTCTGAGAAACAGGATGAAGGAATGATAGTTACCGCAAACTAAAACCACATCCTGCCCTTGAGCCTCGGGTGTTTCTACTGCTCTGCCATTGAAGATTTGTCACAAATCTCAGCAAAGAGACCACCAGGGTTTGAAATAGCTTCCAAGATTAATGGGGAAGAGTGAGATCTTGTCCCTACAGAAATGAATTGGTGAGTCCACCGTCAGGCACATAGGCTGAAAGGAATATCAGCATCTATCTTTTCTTGTGTTAGCATATTAGATCTGGAAGGATGTGTTGGAAGTAATATAGTCCCATACTTTCATTTTACAAATGAAGAAAGAGGCCCAAGGACATTGTACAAGGTCACACAACTAGTAAGTGGAAGAACTGGGATGCAAACCCAGGATGCAAACCCAGGTTTTCTTACTCACAAGAAAGTGCTCTTTCTAGGAGGCTATATGGCCTCCTCATGAAGTATCCCTTTAAAAGAGTATGATAACAGCCCACTGTAACATTGTTCTACCAATTCATGAAGCCAACTAATGCTCTTACGTGGCTATGCTGAGACCTAGTTATTTGTCATTCAAAGGTGTGACAAATTCAGGTAGGAACAGCAGACCCAAGCTTAGAGAGACTAGAACAACAAATGTATCTCTTTGTCTCTCTCTCTCTCTCTGTGTCTCTCTCTGTCACTCTCTCTCTCCCTCCCTTTCTCTCTCTCTCCCTATCTCTCTCCATCTGTGTATCGATCTATTTATCTATCTATCTTTTAAACAGTCCTAGAAAGGCTTACAGGATCTTAGGAAAGGGGGGGCGGCACAAACATTGATTAAGCACCTATTATGTGCCAGACGCCTTGCTAAATGCTTTACAAATATTATCTCATTTGATCCTCACAACAACCCTGGGAGGGAGGTCCCATTATTGTCATCCCCATTTTACAGTTGGGGAAACTGAGGTGAGGGAAGCTCAATAACTTGTCCAGGGTCACAGAGCTAGTAAATGTCTGAGGTCACAGATGAACTCGGGTCCTCCTGCCTCCAGGCCGTTGCTCTGTCTGCTGCACTACCTAGCCAGACTGATAGAGCCGGAAAGAATCTTAAAGATTATATAGTTCAATCTCTTCATTTTACAGATGATGAAAATGAGGCTCAGAGGGGCAGTGACTTATTCAAGGTCACACTCTAGTGAGTGGCAGTCACTTGAACGCTAGGCCATATACAAAGTCCAAGTCGAGTGCTCTTTATCGAACAGTAGCCCTAGAAGCAGTTTCACAAGCATGTTCTATGCACAAGACATACTGTTAGGAACCAGAATAGATTCATTTCAAAATTCCCCTCACGTGACAATGAGATTTTCTAGCCTCTATTATGCACATGGTTGATTAGAGAACATTTCATAATGATATCAAAGGCTTGACATCATCCCAGCTTTGAGATGCTTCACTTTATTGTATGTGATTTCTCACACTTCTGGCTCTTCTGTTAATATCAGTGTTAAACACTCTTAAGAAGTCTTTGTCTTTTAGAAAATAAACCCCCACTTTTATTTTGCTCTGTTCTCTCTCCATCAGACTCTGTTCTTTCAAAACCCTTATTTACTCAATGGATGACACAAATTAAAACCGTGGAAAGTTCTGGGCTGACTTTGAGCCCGAACACTGACAGGTTGGATGAGAATCACTTTCAACCACATTAATAATCTTAGGGCATGTCAAGATTGGGTAAATATTATTTGCAAGTAAAATATCCCTTTGACTTTCTTTCTTTCTTTCTTTCTTTTTTTAAAAGAACAGTCAAGGCTAGAAGAATTAATTGTACTTTCAACATAGCCAGAGTTAACCCTGGCCCCTTTGATTCATCCTGCATGCTGCTACAGATGAAAACACATTTCCATCCTTCCACTTAACAGCCTAAAATGGTTGTCTTTGGTCAAATACTGAAAAGTCCTCTCCTCCAGTTGGTTTTCAAGGCTCTCCATAATTCCATTCACTTGATTTTAATTCCACTCAACAGACAGTTCTTAAGCACTTATCCTGTATAAAACACTGTGCTGGGTACTGGGAGAGATACAAGGTTTAGATGAGACAAAGTTCCTGCCCTCCTGAAGCTTATAGTCTAGTAATGTGGAATATGACACATAGAGATACAAAATAACAAGAGACACTTAAACAAAATATTATGTGGGAAAGGCTGCACCTCATTGCAGGGGTCAGGAAAGGCTTCTTGGAGATATATTCTTGCCATACACAACAGAAGAAGACTGAAAACCTATAGGACTGTCCTAAAGTGAAGGGGGAAGGGAACTGCATTGGCAGAAGTGCCCAACTCATTTGAGGTCGTTTTAGGGGAAGTACCTGCCTCAGGGTGGCAAAATGCACAAGCAGGCCACCATCTACCAAAGACTTGGCCTGTGAGTGGCTTTAATTGAAGGCATTGGGTTTAAATTTTGGATCACAGGACCATATTTCAGCAATTCATTTGCCAAACCACTGGTCAATTTAAGCTAAAACATTTCTTGTTTTGAGAAATGCATTCTTAGGAGGAGGAATGCGGCAACTTGTTGGAAGAATTAGGAAAAAAAAAGAATACAAGGGTGGCAATTTAGGAAAAAAAAAAACCACCCCAAGAATATGCAGTGGTTACAGCTCTCACACAGAAGGCTCAGCTTCAGGGTACTGGTGGGAAGGTATCGACAAGCTTCCCTGCTTGTCTGTCTTGATCCATCAGTACCTCTGGATAGGAATAAGCTGGGGCAAGGGCCTCCAAGAACTTGGATGGTTGTGGACACAGCTGTAAAACAGTAGCCTCATTTTCATTCCACAGGGAACAATGGGTGGGGCAGGGTGGTAATTTGGGTCAAAAAACCCTAGACCCCACAGGCCTCTCAAGTCTGCTGTTGAGGCGTGTACATTCCAGGATCCTTGCATTATTCCCCGTTCCTCCCCAGGTGCCCTCCTCTAATGCCTTCCTGGGCATGGAGGTGACCCTGGGTGCTCAAAGACTATGCCAGAGAAACATAAGCTCTGGCAGTTTCTTTCAATATGGAAGGGCTTCAAGTTTAGGCCTGGCAAAGGGCTCTGGGTCTGGTGTCCAAGGACCAGCCCAGCTAAACTCAGAGAGGCTCATCATCGCAGGGTTGGCCACTAGGCAATCTTTTTTTTTTCTTTTTTCTTGGCCATGATAACTTCTGAAACTGCCCATTAAATCATGAAGGGGCTGGGATCTGTTTCACTGGAGGAAAGACCCACAGTGAAGAAATAACAGAGCTTTGAAATAAAATTGAACAAAGTATTTCCCTTTATTTAACAGGTAAGTCAAGGGAACCAGGAACAAAGAGAACAGTTCCGGACTTCAGTATCATAAGGAGCCAACAGTCAACCCTGCAGATAGACCTCTACCAGATCTGTTTTTCCTACATTGTTGCTTTTATCCAATCCCTCTCTTGCTCAGAAAACTCCCATAACTCCTCATCGTTTGTAGGATAAAGTCCAATTAATTGGCTTGGCATTCCAGCCCCTTTCTAAGGTCCAATCTACCAGACTACTCCCTTATCCTGAGCTTCAGTCAGATACCAGCCTGGTGATGATTCCTATGTCCACCCTGTACTTTTCTGTCTTTGCATGTTTGCGCATGTGGTTCCCCTGCCCTAGGATGCTCTCTTCCTTCTTTGGCTTAAGCCTACTCTTCTTTCAAGACCTAGCTCAGACCTCACCTCTGTGAAGACTCCTCTGACCATCACAGTCCATTGAAGTCTCTTCCTTCTTAACAGGAACTCTTGTTTATCCTTACTGCATACTGGCCACTGAAAGCTATTGTCAGCTACCTCTTAAAATACCCATGTCTTAGCTCCTTCCTCAACTCTGCCTCTCATCTCTGCTCCCCATCTTTGTATCCCCTTCCAGAACTGTGCCTTCCACATAGCAGGTGTAGAATAAAAAGTCAAGAGACCTGGGTTCAAATCCCACCTCAGATACTTATTGGCTATGTGAGGCTGAACAAGTCACTTAAGCTTTCATAGCCTAATCTCCTTCATCTGCAAGGTAATATTTGTACTACCTAACTCAGAGTCAGGAGAGAAGTATTTTACAATTCTACTTCTCCCCCCATACTCTCTAATTTAAGGGTCCACATAAACATGAGTGATTATTATTTGTGGAGCAGTTAGTTATCAGAAGTCTCAATTAGAGCAGAATGCTATGATTTGACTACCACTGTCAAACTGCTCTTCCTGAAGTGCAGGTCAGACTATGTCACCCACCTATTCAATAAATTCCAGCGGATTGCTGTTATTTCCAGGATCAAATATAAAATCCTGTGCTGGACTTTTAAAGCCCTTTATAACCTGGACAATTCCCACTCACCCAGTCTTCTTACACCTTACTCCCTTCCACATGCTCTTCAATAAATGACACTATTCTCCTGGCTGCTTCTCGAATTAGATACTCCAACTTCAGACACTGGGTATTTTCTTTGGCTATCCCCCATGTGTGGAATGCCCCCTCTCTTCATTTCTGCCTTTTGGTTTTCCTGGCCTCCTTTACTTCCCAGATAAAATCCCACCTTCTAGAAGAAGCCTTTCCTGATCCTCCTTAAGGCTGGTGCCTTCCCTCTATTAATTATCTTCAGTTAATTCTGTCTGTCTCTTGGTTGCATATTGTCTCCTCTGTTAGACTGTACACCCCTTGAGGGCAGGGACTGTCTTTGGCCTCCTTTTGTGTCTGAAGTGTTTAGCACAGTGCCTGGCACCTAGTAACTAATTAATAAATGATGACTGATTGATATCTAGTTTGCACGACTGTGAGTTCCTTCAGAGCAGGGACTGTCTCTTGTCTTTCTATCCCCAGTGCTTAGCACAGGCTCTGGCACATAGTAGATGCTTAATAAATGCTAGTTGATTGACGGATATTTGTGGATAGCTATTTGTGGATCACAAAGTTCTTTATGAAAATTAATCTTATTTGTTGTTCATAGCAACCCCATGAGGAAGGCAGTGCAATCACTTGATTACCTTTGAGATAATGTGTCTCCTATGTGCCCTTATGGCAGCTGGGATCTCTCAGAGAATTCCTCCTAATGGTAACTACACTCCAACTCCAGGAAGGGTCCCAGCCTTTGAAACTTCCTCTCCATCTCCTGAGCGGCAGAACCCAAGTGTGCTGACCTTCAGGTCATGGTGCAAACCAACTCATACTGTTACACCAATAGGTAGTCTATATTCTGATTTTTCTTAACATTCTAAATAACTTTGAAATGATCTGGGAAATTCATGGTTAAAGATCATTCATTTTCAAAGGAAGTGAGCACATTCAGAGGCCAAAAATGCTGGGGTCAAGTCCTAGACAAGCTTTCTTATAAACAATGAAATGATCTCATGAAAGTTTATAAAATATTATTTTAAGTCTTAAAGGCACTACCAGATGACCACCTTGTCCCTATGGATGTAAAAGAGATTCTTATCTTCCCTCTGAGGTACCTCCGAAGCCATTTATTCTAACCTCCTCAATTTTACAGATGATCTTGATGAGGCCCAGCAGGTTAAGTGACTTGTCCAAGGTCATATAGGCACTAAGTGTCAGATGAGGGATTTGAACAGATTGGACCAGATGGTAACAGAGGTCTCCCTCTCAGTCAATCAGTCAACAAGCCTTTATTAAGTGCATACTATCTGCCAGGCATTGTGCTGAGTACTACGGATACAAAGAAAGGCCAAAATACGGTCCCTGCCTTCTAGGAACTCCTATCCTAATGGGAGAAACAACAAGCAAATAACACATACCAAATACATTCTGTGATTCTGTAGTATTTGCCTTTTCATATGCTTTTTGTATGTGACCACCTTTGTTACAAAATGGATTTAGAAAAAATGGAAAATTTTAAAAGCTGCAGAATTTCTTATCTATGGTTTTAGTAAATAGGTTTTTGGAATAAGATTTTTAAAAAATGTATGTTTTTTAGAGGCACAAACTTTTCTCTTTTAAATGAACTTAAAAGTTGGTTAGACCTTTATATAGTTTAATTTAGAACCAAGGATTAACTGTAGCAAAAAAGCTTAGAGGATTAAAATCTGTTGGATTAGAGGATGGGGCATTAGAGTGACTGGCATGGCAACATGCTAAGTCTCTAATACTCTAAGAGATATGTGATCTCTCTGATGCAGCTGTTCCTTCCAATGATTAAGATCTCAACCTATCTCTGCCTGCCCATCTAGGTGGACACTTGTCTGGGCCTGTTTGTAACAAGGCTCCATCCCGCATGCTGATGGCCTTCTTGATGGTACTCTTGGTAGCATGTAAGATTTCCATTGGTTATCAGAAGATCATGGGTCCAAGAGTGGCAAGGAACCTTTGAGGCCACCTATTCTAACCTCCTCATTTTACAGATAAGTTCACCGAGGCCCAGGAAGTTAAATGTCTTGCCCAAGGTCACACAAGCACGAAGTGTCAGAAGATAGATTTGAACCTATGCCTCTAGTAAAAGAGTTCATGTCTGTTCCTTTGTTTTCACCATATAACCAACTGGCCCGATCATTTTTTCCTAGTCATGTTTCTCTGACGATATCCTTGACTGTGCTCCTGCCATGGAATTTTCCTGTGTGATGTGCTTCTGCCGGTTCACACCTCCCATTAGCCTCTCCATTGCCTTTTAAGTGATTTAGTGCATTTCAGAATCCTCAACCCAGAAAACAGATAATGATACTCTAGGAATAATGAAAGGCTCAGAAAGAGTTCTGCAGCCCTTAAAAGTTTAAAAAAGTGATAAGTAGATCACTTACAGATAGGTAGTAAAATATTACAGACAAGGAAACTGAGGGTCTGAGAGTGGCCAGAGTGACACAACTATAAGCCTCTGAGGCACGATTTGAACCCAGTTCTCTTAATTCCAAGTCTGACACTCTTTCTACTATGCCACACCCTAGTAATAGTAAGGAAGGGGAATGAGCATTTATTAGCACTTGCTATACTCCAGGCACTATGCTGAGTGCTTTACAAATATTATCTCATTTGATCCTCATAATGACCCTGGGAAGGAGGTGCTACTATTATCCTGAGATGAGGAAACTGAGGCAAATAATGTTACACACAGCTGGTGTTTGAGTTCACATTTGAACACAGGTCTTCCTTGCTGTAGTTCCACTGTGGCACCACCTAGTGGGTGATGTGTGTTAGGGGTGGTCATATGTTGACCTGTGTTTTACTCTTTGTGATCCCATTTGGCGTTTTCTTGACAAAGATACTGGAGTGCTTTTCCGTTTCTTTCCCCACTCATTTTACAGATGAGGAACTGAGGAAAACAGGGTTAAGTGACTTGCCCAGGGTCATACAGCTGGTTAACCTTAAGCAATTAGAAAGTCTGGGGGAAAAACTGACTTCAAGAAATTTAACTGTCTTATGCATCTTATAGGATTAGTTTGACGATTAAGAAGAGGCCATCTGCAAAGTGCTTTTAATTCCCCAAAGGAAAAAACCAAACCTCAAAACAGAAACAGAGTGCCTCTTATTATGAAAGTGTTTTAAGGGTCATGATCAAATAACCACTTTATTCTAAAAGCTGTTGAGGGGCTTAGGCAGAAGAAAAAAAAATCTTCCTTCTCCAAATAAGAATATTCTTCCAACATTTCTAAACCAAAACACTTTTGTGAGCACTCAGCAGTTTTTCTTTTGTGACCTTAAGAACATCTGAGGGCAGATCCCATGGTGTATTGTACCCAGATTGCCACTGGTTTTGCAAACTCCTTTGACTGGTGTAAAAGAAGCAAACACACCCTTTTTACTGAGTCCTGGAGTGAATAAGAATTTTTTTCATGCTACTGAATACCTCTTAAGTCACTGTCAGTTTTTCCTTAAGAAAAGTTGGCCTCTTTTACAATAACTTCATCTAAAAGGACTGAGTACCTGGGGAAAAGTGGACATTCTGTGTCTCCACCATGACTGGAAGG
The DNA here is from genome assembly GCF_011100635.1 of Trichosurus vulpecula. Classification (NCBI taxonomy): domain Eukaryota; kingdom Metazoa; phylum Chordata; class Mammalia; order Diprotodontia; family Phalangeridae; genus Trichosurus; species Trichosurus vulpecula. The sequence goes on along the minus strand of NC_050573.1, from coordinate 115,557,437 downwards.
CACAGTCTGCTTCCTTCTTAGGGTCCTTGGCTTCCTTTAAGGCTCAGCTCATGCGCGCCCCCTCTACTCAAAGCCTTTCCTGAGGCCCTGTCTCCTTCTTCAAATTATCATTAATATACTTATCTGTGTAAATGATAAACCTCCCTCAGTAGAATGTGAGCTCCCTAAAAGAAAGAAAAGTTTTGTTTTGTTTTGTATCCACAGTGCCTTGCTCATGCTAGGTACTTAGTAAATACTTGTGGGGTTTTAATGTGTGTGCGAAATCCAAGGCATTGGTAACAATGATAGATATGGTGCTTTAAAATCTTGCAAAGTGCTTTATATGCTATTTTTTATCCCTATTTTACAGATGGGAAAACTGAAGCAAATGGTGATTAAGCAGCTTGCCCAGGGTCACACAACGAGTAAATGTCTGAAGCAAGATTCCAACTCAGGCCTTCCCGATGATGTCTAATACTATATACTGTGCCCCTAGTTGCCCCACTGAAACTGGGATGACAGCAGGGATGTAGAAAAAAAAATTCAGTTTTTTCAGGCTAGGTATTCTTCCCTTTCATGATAAAGCACAAAGGTTTTCTGTAGTTTAAGCAGTGAACAGTGGGATACCCAAGCCTCAAGTCTAAGCTAGTCTTTAAACCAATGTCATACTTAGCATGCAATAAGTTCAATCTTGTGTATGAGTTCTGTTCCTAAATTGGTCACTAATTTGGGTGATATTGGGCCAATCAGTGAACTTCTCTGAGCTTCAGTTTCTTCATCTATAAAATGTGGATGTTAACATCTTCATTACAGGGTTGTTGTAAGGCTCAAATGAGAAGATGGATTTAAAGTACTCCCTCTTTTTCTCTCATGTAACTCGTGATTATTTTCTTCCATATGTGATGATGTGCAGGGCCTGTGGTGGCAAAAGCATGAATGTACAATTATATGATTATTTGTGTGTGTGTGTGTACGTGTGCATGTGCGATGGCAGAAGTGTATGGATGGAAGGGAGAAAGAGATATGAAATGTCATGCTGATAAGATACTAATTTTCTTGACAGCCACACTTCCAATATTATAGGAAAGGACTTTTTGTGGTTGGATGCCCTCATGTAATAACCAGAAACGAGGCACTATCCCCCTCCTAAGCCACAAAGGACATTGGACTGTCATAGAACTGCTCCAAACCAATCCTCTAGGCTAGACTCCAGACTACCCTGAGCACTGTGGCCACACCTCCCTCAGTGCTCTGTGCCTGGCCCAACAACATGCATGCTCAGTTTTGCAACTATCTGGGCTTGAGAAGGTGTCTTGTGTTAGTCACCTGTACTGAAAAAAAAAAACAACTTAATGACTCAGAGAGAATTATTTGCCCAAGAGCATGTCTTATGATAATCACTTGTATTGGGAGAATGATGTCTTAGAGAGTCAAACAGAGAGAATTATTCAGCCAAACTGTGGGACTTTAGCAAACAGCCTGTACCTAAAGTGGAAAGCCAGGTTTGATCAGATTTGTGCAGGAGGCCTGGCTTGCATCTGTTTAGACAACAGGTGAGTGATCCAAAGCTGAACTCTCTTGAATGTCATCTCTTTGGCTGTCTGTTTGGAATCATTTGACTCAATGAGCTTGCCCTGGGAAGCATGATGAGCTGGCCAAAAAATCCTCCCAGAACCTAAAACCCAAACAGCTGCAGCTTCCCAGGTTGAACCACTGACAAAAATGCAAAAGGGAGCTTAGGGAGGAAAAAAAAGGACCCAAACAAAAACAGAAAATGCCACCAACAGAAAACAACCTAGCCTGGAGACTGCTCAGTGAAACATTCTTGTTTTCTTCCACCCATCATTCACTCCAATTCAGGCAAATCATGTTCTTAGTATTCTGTATTGTTGCAAATGGGAGTTTGAAATGGAAAGCAGCAGATGAAAACAGGTAATTTCAGCTTTAGGTAAACCTGGTATTGGATACAGGATCACATGGGGTGGGGGTGAAGAAACACTCATATGATTTGGACTCTGATATAATTCTTCTGCCCCAGCCAAGAATGTATCTAGGACAGCTGAGAGTGAAAACTGAAGAGGGGACTAGAGGGAGGGCAGAGAAAGTCATTGGGGTGCATAAGGTTTTATAACCAATGGTGGTACTTTACCAACTTGGTTATCTTTGAATCCCCTCTTTGGTTAGCCTCACAGAACACTGGACTTGGAAGAGGCCTTGGGACCATCTAGACCAGCCTTCTCATTTTCTAACAGAGGGGATGTTAAGTGACCTGTCTAAGGTCATAGGGTTAGTTAGTGGAAGAAATGTGACTAGATCCCAGTCTTCACACTACACTATGGTGTGTGTTTCCAGCCACTATGTTCTTGAATAAAAATCTAGTTATCTAGCAATCATTATGTCACCTAGCTCATCATCTACTACATTCAAATAGAAGCAGGAGGGACATTAAATTTAAAAAGACCAGATATTGTTAAATATTATCATGTAACTCTTTGGAAATAATACTAGTCTCCATTTACACAGCGCTTTACAGTTTGAAAAAGAAGATCTCAGAAAGAAATCTCCATTTGAGAGATTAGGAATTGATGAGGTGAGAGAAATTAAGTGACTTGAACAGGGTCACTTAGCTAGAAAGTTTCTAAGGAGGGATTTGAGCCCAGATCTCTCTGGCTCTGAGACCAGCACTCTGTTCACTAAGCTTTGCTGAAAGACTGTCTTTGGGGTGTTTGATTTCATTTGTACTAAAGGGACCTTTGCCTCTCCCCTTTTCCTAAGTGTTATCTTTGGCTTAGGATATGTTGCCATGAGTTTTGGGCTGCCTGATCTGTGTTTTCCATTTATCCATGAGACAGATTTAGTATGAAAAATAGTGGAAAAATATTTTTAAAACTCTCACTAAAAAGATTAGCTTAGGTAAGTTTTGTGTTGGACTCAGCCTTCTGAGCCTGACCTAAAAATATTCTATCAGAGAGGCATAAAAGTGTTTAAGCTATTGGTTTATGTGCCACATGCATTCACCGCTAGTTAGGACATTCTAACAGAACAGGTTGGGGCAGCTACTGGGCCTGGAGTCATCTTTGTGAGTCCAAATCCAGTCTTAGACACTAACTAGCTATGTGACCCTGGGCAAGTCACTTAACCCTGTTTGCTTCAGTCTTCTCATCTGTAAAATGAACTGGAGAAGGAAATGGCAAACCACTCCAGCATCTTTGCCAAGAGAAACCCCCAAATGGGGTCCCGAAGAGTCAAACTTGTCTGAAAGATGACTGAACAACAGCAACAGATCAATGGGCAAGACCTTTTGCCCTGGATGCCTACCCGCACAACATAGTTGAACCGTCTGGAATCCAGGATAGCAGTTGAGAAGTCAAGCCGGTTGAAAGCTTCTCCCAACGTACAGTATCCATGGCGCTGAGAGTGAGAGAGGACAAGTAAAGTAATTTTTTGGTTAGCCAGATCTTATTCTGATCAGCAATCCATTCAGAATCAATTTCTGATTGATCTTCAACTAGCCTGGGACCACCCTGCTCCTCTGTTGCTGGAAGAGGTCGCCAGCCAAGAAAAGACTACATGTAACAGAGGCATGTTAGCTAGCTGTCTTCAAATTTCGGCTGGATCGTCACATGAAAGACATATTCACTTATCAGAATGTAACCTGAAAGATTGGAGTTTTGTCTCCTTTTCTAGCTACCCCAAATCACAGAATTTGGATCAGAAGGGATCTCAGTTGGCTATCTAGTCAGCCTATATCCTAAAAAGGATCCCAACTACAACCCACCCAGAAAGTGGCCATCTAGCTTCTTCGTGAGGACCCCAATAAGGGGAGACCTACCACCTCCTGGAGCAGACCATTTTGCCTTTGGATGATGCTCATTTTCACTCAGTTCTTAGACAGGAAAAAGCCAGTTGTCCAATTCTGCCAAGTTAACTAAGCAGACCTAATCAGATCTATCAAGGGACACTTACTTCCTTAGTGCTTCCTTTGTGAACGTAGATCCATTTTTCCTGGTGGAAATCTGAAAAAGGGACACATCATTAATACTTAATAGAATTACTGAACATCTTAGGTGCTTTCTTTTGCATCTGTTCCCAGGTTTAACAAAAGTTTTGAAATAAAAGCCAGGGTTCTAAGCAGTGGCATGTGCTCTACTGACTCAGTCCACGACTATGTAAATGTTTAATCTCTACAGTGTATAAATACAGTGAAGAATTTCAATTTACTTGGGTCACAGGCACCAAGTATGGCTGATAGCCAGCTTTAGTATACGAAAGGGCAGAATTGTTATTGAATTAAAAACAAAACGAAACACCTCTTCCACTAGGTAGGGTGTTTGTATTAAGTACCAAATGTGAAGCTTTTCCAAGGGCCACAAGAAAGAAGATATAAAACAGACGAGACTATGAAGTACAAAACCTCACAGTAAAGATTAAACTAGAGATTTTATATTTTGTGTTTAGGATCTGAGACTCAAAACCCTTTCTCATATTCACATATAACATCTAGGAATGTAAATAGCAATTCCACAAGAAAGAAGAAAGAACAGAATATATTTTTTCAAAACTTTCAAACCACAACTTAAAACAAAAACATTAGAGTGGTCTTTATTGAATGTGCCCCAGGAAAAATGATTTGAGTTCTGCCAAATATAAATGACATGGAGGACAAAAAAAAAAAAGAAAAGAAAAGAAAAAAAAGAAAAAACACCAACAATACAGGGAGTAGAAAGGCTGATAGAAATGAATAACAAAAATGGGTTTATAGTTCTTATCAGACACACAGGTTCCCTACTTAGATTAAGCCTGAATGCAGAGACACAAATGACCTCTGAAGAGCACCCAAATAAACATGAAAAAAGGTGCAAATAAATTCATTTCAATAAGCAAATATTAAGTGCCATCTGTGTTTCAAGCACTGTGCTTGGTGCCCCGGATACAAAGGCAAATAACAAAATAGTCCTTGCCCTCAAGGAATTTACACTCTATTGGGGGAGGGAGAAAGGAAGAAATGTATGTTATTGTTGTTCACTCATTTCAGTTGTGTCCTACTCTTTATGACCCCATTTGGGGTTTCCTTGGCAAAGATAATGGGGTGGTTTGCCATTTCCTTCTCCGGCTCATTTTACAAGTGAGAAACTGAGGCAAATAGGGTTAAGTGACTTGGCTAGGGTCACACAGCTAGTAAGTGTCCGAGGCCAGATTTGAACTCAGGAAGATGAGTCTTCCTGGCTCCAGGCCTGGCACTCTATCCATTGTGACACCTAACTGCCCCAAGAAATGTATAAAGAGAAGTAAATTCAAAATAATTTTCTGGGGTTGGTGGGAAAACACTAGCAATTGTGGAGATAATGAAAATGTTATAAACTAATCAATAAATATGGTGAGAGCTACTATGCTTTCTTTGTGATGAGCTCTTAAAACCTTTTCCTAACTGTTCAGACCCATTCTCCAAGTCCCAAGATAATGCCTTACACTGAATTTTGGTTTTGCTGTTCATCAGGTCCTTCTTTCTTTTCTTGGCCACAACATCGTAGTTCAGACTGTTGAAAAGATTCTCCTTGTTGTGCGCGTCTTTGGGGCAGTAACTATGAATAATGGAAGATGAGAAAGTATGATTTCGGGGACAGTGTTATAAAACATATGCATGGAACAGAAAATAAAAGGCAAATTGTCCCTCCCTCCCCTCACCCCTGAATTCCATACATTCATAGACTAATCTCTTTTTAGAATATTTATATTTGTGCAGAAAGCAGAGTCAAGAGCTTCACTTTTTTTAATTAAAGTTTTGACTTTAATTAAAATAAAATGCAATGATACATTTTGTTTTTATATCAGAAGCCTTTTAGGTTTTATTCATCCCTGACCTTGTTAATAAAGAAACACCAACAGTGGCCGCCATGTCTGACGGTATATGAAACAGTTTGTACCCCATAATACCTCCATTTCCAATGGAAGGAGGAGGACTGGACTTCCTCATCTCTTCTCCGGGGTCAAGATTAGTTATGATTTTTTTCTTCTTCTAGCCCAAAGTAACCCTTTGTTCTGTATTCAGGAAACTCTCTTTTAATGGAGAAAATGGTGGACTGTGACATTGCTACTTGATTCAAAGAAAGATCATAGAATTATGGATTTAGAGGTGGAAGGCACCTCAGATATCCTCAGTCCAATGATTTTCTTTACCAGATGAAGAAATAAAGGCTTAGCAACATAAACTGACTTGTTTAAGGTCACACAGGTAGCAAGTGTCAGAATTAGGATTTGAACCCAGTTCTTTAATACTAAATCCTGCACTCTTTCCACTGCACCTGCAGGGTGGCTGGCTTATACCAGTGAAGGTTCTGTTGTTTTTAGTTGTGGGAGCTCCCTTTAACTATGCAAGCTCCACCTTAGTCAAGATAAGCCTTAGAGTATATTACTTGGCCAGAGTCACTGAACTAGTAAGTATAGGAGTCAAGATTTGAACCCAGATCTTACTAACTCCAAGGCCAGCATACTATCCTCTATTCCTTGCTGTCTCTAACATTTGAAGGGAGGTGGGGGAAATGGGAGGAAGGAGTGGGGAGGGACAGTCTGGACCTGTGATATGAGGAACTTCATTCACCTGTGGAGATCTATAGCTCATTTGTAATTTACAATTTTAGGGAGCTGCCTGGGGTACTGAGAGGTTATGTGATATACCCATGGTTACATAGCTACCACATCCACGTCAGAGGCAAGACCTGAACCCAGGTCCTTCCAATTCCAAGGTTACCCCTCCATCCATAATGCTACTCCACCTCTCCCAAGACAAGGAAAAATGGCTTTGCTTTACAAAAGGCTTCAGCACAGGGCTGCTTAAATGGTCCTCCTGTCATTCATTTAAAGCATGACTTAATTTGCAAAAATTTAGTTTGTTCACAACTTTTGAATAACTAAACTGTGGAATGCAGTAAGGAAGTGGGGTCTCCAAAGGAGAAGGGGCATTCCATTATTAATCATAAGGAGCAGGTGCCAGTTCATGATCTGGGACCTTGATGCATGTTGACAAGATAATTCCAATAAGGATTGGGAAGAGAAAGAACATTGTGCGCTATTGTACATATCAGTCAGTGACGGCAGGTTCAACTTGGCTACGTTCACGGATTTCTCTCAATAGTTTTAGCCGTCATCTGGTGACTAGATATTAATGTTCTATTTCCGGAGACAAGACAGATTTACCATACAGTAAGTAAACTTGTCACAGGGCAGCTTTGATGATTGAGACAAAATAATAGTGAATGGCATTTACACAATGTTTCAATTGCTGCATTTTGTGCACCTCATTTGATCCTCATAGGGCTACGATGTAGATACTATAAGAATTGTTATTGTTTTTAAAAGTTTAAATATTTTAAAATTTAACAGAAATCTGTTTTCTTCCTTCAATCTCCCTTCCCCCACCACTAAAAAAAGAAAAACAAAATCTTTGTAACAGATATGCATAGTCAAACAAAACAAATTCCTGGATTGGCCACGTGCAAAAAATCAATCAATCTGTCTATCTATTTATCTATCTACTTATCTGTCTATCTCTCTGATTCTGCATCCTGAGTCATCTATCACCTCTCTGACAGGAGGTACGTAGCACATTTCCTCACTGATTCTCTGGAATCATTCTTGGTCATTGGATGGGTCAGAGTTCTCCTGTCTTTCAACGCTGTTTGTTTTTACAGGGAGTACTATTGTTATTATATTAATTGCACCCTATAGGTACTATGATCCCTGTATTACAGATAAGAAACTGAGACCCAGGGAAGTTTCTACAACTAGCAGTTAGTTGTGGCAGGATTTGAACCCGAGTTTTTCCTGACTGTGAGTCCAGTGGCTCATTCCTCTCTAGCATACTGCTTCCCTGAAGGCAGGTGAAGGAGTGATGATCTCCTGTTGTCAGTATGTTCCACAATAAAATAACAGAATATATGGAAGTTCAAACTTGCAAAACAGATCAATTGGGGTGTGACTGGTCATGTTACAAAAGGATTACACACACAATTCCTGAATGTTCAAGTTCCCCAAATGAATTTAAAATACTTCCAATATTTAAAAGGATTTGTGGATTTTGTATGTGTTTTTACTCCCTCCATCATTTGACCTTAAGTCTTGAGAGAGGTGAACTTGGGAGTCTGGAGACCCAATTATTAGACAGATGAGTGTAAATCATATCCTCACAGAGCTTCGCTTTTCTCATCTGTACAATGGGGATAATTATATTCACCCTGCTTCCCTCATAGCGTTGTTTTGAAGGAAAAAGATCTTTGTCAACCTTAACGTGCTATATAAATGAGAGTTTTAAAAATACTATTTAAGAATTGTTATGGCTCCAGCCCCTACCCAGCTGCTCCCCACAAAATCTTCACCTGGTGGCTGGCCAGGCTTCTGGCAAGGAGTCTCTCTGAATTTATTAACTAGGCTAGTCTTTGGACAGCCAAAACACAACCTGTCACCAGTCCTGTTTTCCGAGACCATCCAGCTTGGCAGGTCCTGACAGAATTTGGGCTCTTTGGGTCACTGAAATGAGACTTGTTTCAAAAATGAAACTTCATAGGTGCAAGATAGAAGAGGCAAAGTTAGACATCGGTTCATGTGGAAAAGATCTGGGGATTTTAGCTTAATTTTAGCATAAGCTTTAATTAGAATCAACAGTGTAATACTGCAGCCTTAGACTCCGTTCAAAGAGCCCTAACTATTAGAAATAAGGAGAGTAATTCTATTTGTATTGTGCCCTGGTCAGAACACATTTGGAGTGTTGCGTTTAGCTCAAGGTGCCACAGTATAAGTCAGGCACCGATAAGCTGGAGGGCTTCCAGAGGAGAGAGAACCTGGATGGAAGGCTCCTGTGAGTGCCATCTGAGGATCACCCAAAGGACCTGGGGCTGTTTAGCACAGAGAAGAGTAGACTAAGGGGACACACAATTAGTTGTCTTGAGATATTTAAAGTACAGTCACCAAGAAAAGGAATTCAGAATTTTCTTTCTGGTTGGAGAGAACAGAACTAAAAAGCAAAGGGCTGAAAATTAGGCTTGTTGTAGGAACAGGGACCTATGATTTTATGGGTATAGGGAACTCTCAGGTGAAGAAACCTTCTCCATTGATGCAGGTCAGCATCTTGTCTGTACCTTAGAGTCTCAGAAATATGCCTGGGGGATTGAGAGGTCAAGGGATTTGCCCAGGGTTACAGAGCCAGTATGGATTAGAGGCAGTCTTCCTGGCTTCGAGGCCGGCTCAGTTAGTTGCTAATGATTAGAGTTATTCAAAAGTGGAAGAAGATCCCTTGGGAGGTAATGGGGTCCTCCTCACTGGAGGTCTGTAAGCAAAATGTGGATGACCACTTCCTAGACACATTGAACATGGATTTCTTTTCTTGGTTAATATGAGTAATACTAGATAGCCACTGGGGCCCTTTACACCTGAGATTCTGTAAGTCTGTGACTTTAGTGAAAGATTTTAAAATATGATGTGATTTAAAGAGAACTTGTCAGTTCATTCACTGAGTTACATGTCGCATACCTGTCCTGTGAAGGGCACCTCATACTGGTCGGGGGGGAGGACTGATAAATGTTTAAAAGCCAGCTCTGGTGGGGGGTGGGGGGAAATGTACCGGTGACACTTTTTTAAAAAAGTTCAGTATGCATTATGAACATTTTTCTATCAGTTTCTTGAGTCTAGACATCAATAAAACAATAAATTAAGTCCTAATTTGTGGTAATTGCTGATTTCTGAGGTGGAAATGATCACACTGCAAATGTAACAATTGGCTCCCTCAATTCAATACAAGCTGACTTCAGTATGCCCCTGCCTTAGACTCTATATACTATATATAGTGAAGAGGAAGAAACACAAATATGTATTTCAAAATAAATGATTCTTTCTTGTACCCAGTCCTTTCAGTGGCTTTCACTCATATCAGTTAATATAATAGATATCTTGCTATGGGCCCTATCAGCTGATACATTTTTTTTTGGTACAGGCAGAGGTAGGTTTGACTGTAATCTCCTTTTTTTGAAGCCACTCAAACACACTTTGTCAAGCCTCCTAACCTTTTCGGCCACTTTCCTTTCATACAGGATGCAGAGGTTATTTTTAGGTTCCAGGTGGACAGCTGTGGAGACCTATTCCTTCAGATTGCTCTCTTATAGGCCTCTCAATCAAGTGAACTGGGTATGAATTTTGTTTCCTGCATTGCTGCTGACTCTGTTCTCATAGGCACAATAGTAGCAGCTCAGGGATGGTGTTAAATACCTCACAGGCTTGTAGATTTAGAGCTGAAAGGGACCTTGGAGTCCAACCCCTCTTATTTTATTGAGGAGGAAAGTGAGGTAGGTCTAGAGACATGAAATGACTTGGCCAAAGTCACAGGGGTAGTGACAGGGCTGGGATTTGAATTCAGGTCTTCTGATTCCAAATCCAGCATTCTTTCTACTGTGCCACTTTGCTTCTCTTGTTTTTGCTAGCCAACCAATATGGCATAGGGGTTGGAAGACTATGCTTGGAGTCAAGAAGAGCTGGGCTCAAGTCCTCTTTCTCATGTATACTAGTTGTGTGAACAAGTTAGGTCTCCTAGCTTCTCAGTCTCCAAGGCAACTGCCTAGGACTATACGTTCTATAGGACTAGAGTTACAGATGACCAGTGGGGAGTGAATTGTTTCCACAATAGCTCATATTAATCTAGTGCTTTCTATAACATGATCTCATTTGATGCCTACCAACACCTGAGTGAGTTAAGTACTATTATCTCGATTTTACAGAAGAGAAAATTGAGGCTTGGAGAGGTTAAGTGACTGGTGTGTGGTTTGCATAAATAGTGTCTCAGACAGGATCTGAACCCAGTCCTTTCTGACTTCAACAAAACCCTCCATCTAGACCAATAAACAAGTGAATAAATAAATAGAAAATAATGCAGAAGGAAAGACTAGGAGAGTGTGTGGCGGGGTGGGGCTTGGGGAGGATGTAGGAAGCAGGGGGATGTAGGGAGGGGAATTAGAACTCTGAGTCCTAGGCAGTAACCTGGGGCACCCCATACAAAGCTAAGAAAATGGAAAGAGATGGAAGGTCACTTGGCTGTCCATACTGTCCCAAGCATGGTCCATGGATTCCTTTTGAAAGCTGAGAACGCCGTGTATGCAGAGATACCACACCAAGTCCTATTATTCGATAACAAACCCACAGTGCACATTCCACCCCCGTGAAGTGCACCATAAAACTAAGCTGTCATCTTCTCCATCACAGAAACACCCAGGCGAAGCCTAACAAAGCATTTTCATAAGCTTAGGACATAGCTTGTTACTATTCTTTGGAAATTTTAAATATTTATATTTCATTTTATTCCTTCCTAATTTAAAACAGCCCCCAAAGGAATCTGAGTCTTCTCCCTCACAGAAAATACAATAACCTGCTGTAAGACAGAGTGACTCATTATAAAAGCAAGTTTAAGAATACAATCGATTATGATCTTCCCTTGCAGAGTATAGAAGAGATTGAACCAACCCTGCAACTTTCATCAGTATTAGCTTTCGGACTCCAGGGGGTAGGGGCAGGATGGGAAAAGCGATGAGGTTTATTTGTCTTGCCTGCTTATATTTTAAGCAATAATATATTCAGCTCCATGCTATTTTAAGAGTTCAATTATGTCCGTTTCAGGCAAATTGAAAGCCAATGGAAAATTACAAAAGGATTTCCCTCCCCCCACCAAGAAAAGACATCATACTTTAAGAACCGCAGTATTTTTATTTGTTTTTCCACAATCTGAAATCAGCAGAACCATTGTCTAAGGCTTCTTTCTCGATGCATTGTAAATGAAGGCACGGCAAACTTAGTGGCTATTTTACTGCTAGCAGTTGGCACTAGTTAATCCCAACTTTTGTGGGCAGTGACCTAGAATAAGGGCAACTGGCTTTTTTTTTTACATGATGGGATAATTTAAGGAGACTGGAAAAAAGTGGGAAAGATGTCAAGATGAGTCTATTATGGCTGTAGAGATAAATGGGGATGAGTAAGGGGTAAAAAAACCAAACCCTGACGAAAGCCCCAATTCGCCTTTGTCTCTTTGCTCTGCCATTTTAGAAACTCCCAGTGTGATTTTAAAATGAACTTAGATATGTAATTGTCCAGGCCAGTCTATAACCTATTAGGCCTAAGTCCACTAAGCACTGCTAACATATTTATCCAAATACCACCATGCTGCCTAGTTGACTCTTCAAAGCCAAAAAATGAGGCAAAGATCACAGAAAAATCCAATCCAATCAATCTAATTATATTAAACTGAAGAAATGGAAAGAGACAGTCACTTAAATGTTCACAGTATCCCTGGCATGGGTAGCATAGACTTACTTCTCATATACCTCTCACAAAGACCTGACACCATGTTGGGCACATAACTGGCACACAAACATAATAGTAATTCACATTTATAAAATATGTTTCTCTCAACAACCCTATGAGGTAGGTCATGCCATTATTATCACCCCAATATCACAGATGAGGAAACTGAGGCACAGATTTGTTTAGTGATATGAAGCAGTATAGTAATGTGGAAAAAAAAAACACTGTATTTGGAGTCAGGGGATCTAAGCTTGAAAGGCTTTGCCACTTTCTGAATGTATGACCTAGGGCATGTACCTTCTCATCTCTGAGACTCAATTTTCTCATTTGTAAATTGAGATGGTTGGTTCTGATGCCCTTTAAGTTTCCTTCCCAACCCAAAGTTACCACTTCTTACTCCAGGTAAGAAGGCTCTTCCCATCCACTGACTCATCTATTCCTCATGACCACCCCATAAGTGAGTACAACCATTTAAGTCCCATTTGGAGTGATAAGGAGACTGAGGCTCAGTCTTTAAAGGGCTGTACCAGGAGCCAAGTCCTCTGACCCCAAGTTCAGTGTTCTTTCTACCACTCTAAACCGCTTGCAGGTTGACTGACTGGCATTTGGCTGTTGGAGTGAGACTGGGCCCTGGAACGCTGTCAGAATGCTTGAATGGAGTCCAGAAAATCTGCAGTTACCCACATCAACCGTGCATGGCCTCTTACTTCAGCTGCTCATCGAAAATTTAAGTGGAATTAGGGAAGTATGCAAGGCCTTTGTGTCACCCTACTTATAGGGTTTTTTTTTTGTAAGGGATTACCTTCTGTTTCCTCTCTACAGGAGCTGGAGGCAGCTATCACCTGCCTAGGCACCCAGCCCAAGCCTGACATCACAGATAACTTAGTCAGTAGAGCCCTGAAAACAGTAGGGACATTTGAGATTCCAAAGCCTGGCCTCTAAAGGCCAAATATGCCTTTAAGAGGCTGGCAGTCTTTGCATTCTGAGCAGGGAGGACTGGAGTTGTTTACAGATGAAAAAAAAAGAAGTAAAAACAAACACCAAAGTGCTAACAGCCAGCTGCTTTAGGGCTACCAAAAGGATCCCAGGCTCTGACTCACACAGGGACCTTGAGCAGGGTCACCGGATCACCTTCTGCTGTCATCATCAGGCTCGGACAGGCCAATAGGAAAGGTGCCGGTCAGGGACAGGGAAGATGGGAGAGAGGGACGCCTAAGAACAAAGTAGCCTTAAGGTGACCAAAGAAGGTGCAGCCATTTGATCCTGGCCTGGATCTGAGTTTTTCTGGTAAACTGAAACTCCCTTAAGGCTTCTCCACACCAATAGGAGAGAGGCACCCACTGTTTTCTAAAGGGAGACTGATACCAGCTTATCTTCCAGATGAGGCACAGTAAGAGCATTCACAAGAGCCACAGGGGGTGGAGGTGGAGGTGGAGAAAAACTGGAAAGGTTTCACTCAGGGCAATTCAATCGGAGGCTAGAAACTTACCTAGCACACTAATGCAAGTACAGGTGAACCTAATAGCCTTCTCCTCACTCAAGGGTAGGTATAGGCAGAGGGCTCTATTTAGAGAGATGAGGAACCCCATGGCTACTGCTCGAAGAATGTTTTACCCCTCTAGAAAGCATCGATTTACATACTCTTCAGAAATGAAGCAAGTGTTAAAATAATGGACAAAGTTTCCTGGGTCGGAGGGAAGCATCTAATTAGAAAAAAATATTGTGAGACAGAACACATTTTGTAACTTGAGTTCCCATAAGATGGACTTTGGCATCAGAGAAAGAAGACACCAGCTAGGATAGTTTTCCTTGTAATTAAATTGTTATCGGATCTTTCATAAACAAGAGATTTCTTAATAGCACTCCCAAGAAGACTCCCTTTGTGACTGCCCCCATGTATTTTTACAAAATAAAAATCAATATAGCTTGTGCCTCTTGATCTCTCTGACTAACCCCTGAGATTAAATAACTTGCCCTTTATTGCAAGACAAAGAGAGGTTGATTTGTTACAAACAACAAACAGATGGGGGGCTCTGGAGGTTAAGCCTTCAAAATAACCACATTTTCCTGATAGTTTTCTTAGGATTTGGTGCCAAGTACTCATCCAAAACAACCATTTCAAAGGCTTGAATAATTAGAAACCTGGCTCAGAGACAGAACTCCCCATCTCCACTGATGGGACTGAGGATGCTGGGTTTAACTGAACACAAGGGCAAAGGGAAATGATAATGATAATAGCGAGGTCTAGCATTTATAGAGCACTTTAAAGTTTGTGGAGCACTTTGCCAAGATCTCATTTTATCCTCACAATCATCCTGAAACGTAGGTGAAAACAGAATCAAAGAATTTAAGAGCTGCAGAGTTCCTTGGAGATCATCTACTATAACTAAACTTGGGGACCGTACTGAGGCAGTACCATGTTTATGTCTACACTTCTTCACAGGCAACAGACCCAAGTTCGACCCTCTTTTCCTTCAGTTCAATGGGATGGTTTGTGAGAATATTCTGCTGAGGCCCAGGGCTCCCAAGATATTCTAGACAACATAACTGGGCTTTGCCATCACTACTTGTATGATCTAAGGCAAGTTGTTCCTTCTCTGACTTAGTTTCCTCAGTATGGCATAATTGGAGAAAGGACCAGCCCTGAAGTTAGAAAGACCTGCCTGTGACATATGCTACCTTTGTGATTGTGGACAAGTCACTTAACTTTTTAGTGACCCAAGAATTGATGATTTAGTGACTGGGTGGCAGATATTCATTGATGCAGGAAGTATGCACACTGGGAATTCCCCCCCCCCCCCATGAAATGACAGATCCAGCCTCTCACTCCCTCCTCCAAAGAGATAGGATGGTCTCTAAAATCCTTTCCAGTTGGAAATCGATGATCTTATGATCCTTTTTATTAACTATAACAGCAGGGGAGTCTGGACTCCAGAGTCTGAATATCTGGGATTAAGTCCTAGCTCCTGCACTCATAAGCTGTATGACCCTGAGAAAATCACTTCACTGCTCTGTGCCTCTGTTTTCTCATCTGTAAGATGGGGACCTTCACTAACTACACTTCACATGTGGTGAGAAAAAGGAGCTATGTGAATGTGATTCCTGGTTATTAGTATCACAAGGTCAGTCTTTTCAGCAGAAGACGGTTGATTTTTCTCCCCAGAACAAACGAGGTGTGGACTTAGAATGAGAGACAAGGTTTACAGAAGGTTAATAGACTTTTTTTTTCAGATGGGCTAGCTTTGAAATAATTTTTTTTTAAAAATCACAATAGAGACGTTAAACAAATACAAGACAGTAACTGAGGAAGCAGGTGCAAATGCTGCCCCTCCCTCTAACCACCCCCTGCTTTACAAGCAAGGCCATTAAGAGCACCCCTTCCCGTGGGACCAGCTGGCCATCCCAGATTCCATCCTCCAGGCTGGAGACTTCTTCCTGGCTCCCTCTCTCTTCCCCCTCCCCCGCCTCCTACTCGGCACCGAAGAGCAGAAAGGCCTGATGAAGAGACAGGACCGGCGCGCTCCGCTAAGGCCGGCTCCGGGTACCTGGCCGCGGGGTCGCAGCCTCTTTGGGGACTGAACCCAGAGAACATGGGAGCCGCCCGCGGCTGCTCTCTGCGCCTTGCACCTCGCAAACAGACAAAACTTGCGGTTCATCTAAACCAGCTCCTCAGACCATGAGAGTCAAAGCAAAAATGCCATCTTTATGATTCCTATCTTGTGTCTTCCGTGGGCACGGAAGGGGCATCTCCCCTCCAACCTTACAAGTTCCTTGCAAACACTTTCCAGGGCTAAGCTGAGCCATGTTCCCCGCGCGCCCTTGCGTTCCCGCTGTCCCAGGTCCACCCCCCAATTTTCTCGCATCAGGATAGTACCTTCCCTCCGCCCCCCCCCCCCCCCGGACCAGGATCCTGGAGGGTGGACATCCCCGGGAAGACAGGAGCGCTTGCACAGCAAGGTTCTGAGCACTGTCGGGATAGCCTGGGACAGGACGCGACGGAACGGAACGGGACAGAACAGGATGGGATAGGACAGGAGGAAGAAGCTAGGGGGCTGGAGAAGAGGAATTCCCCTCACCTGTTGATGTCACTCACGAAGCCACTACTTTTCTCATCCAGGAACCGCTTCCAGCCATCCGCAGTCTTCACCCAGTTCTGTCCCGGGGACCGCCAGTCCTGCCCGAGGAATGGCATAGCGCCAGGGAGCGGCGGCCGGGAGGACCAGACGGGAGTAGATGCGACTGAACGGAACGGGATGAACCTGGGCTTGCCCGGCGGCCTGCAGAGCGAGCGGCGCTCGGAGACTCCTCGGGCGGGGGGCACCCAGGGGATGCTGCAGACCGGGAGGCTAGGGGATGCGCTAGGTTGCGCTGGACTGGGGATGGAGTGGGGAGTAGAAGGAGGAAGGATGTGGTGTGTTCCGGGGCTGGGGTCCAGGGAAAGTTGTCTGCCCTCGACCTCGTGGGCTTTCGGAAGACCAGGGACAGCAAGGGGCGAAGAAGGAGGTAGGGCGCTTTAGTGTCTGTTGCTCCTTCCTGGGAGACTGACTTGGACGCTGGGGCCGCAGTATTTATCCGGGGCCCGCTGGCGGCTGCTCTTTGTTGCCGGAAGAGCTGCCTGCCTTTTAGCCCTGCCTCCCGGCCTGGGAGGACACGTGGCTTTGTTTATGGGCTCGGCTTGTTTTGGTGGCTGCCACTGCTACAGCACCCTTCGCAGTTGCACAACCTCTCACCAGTGGAAACTTTAAACCAGGAAGGAAGACCTCTTCTCCTCTCTCCCCCTTTCCACCCCCAGGTTCCTTCTCCTCCTCCTCTTCGGCCCTTCAAGGAGCAGCTGCTAAGAGTGAGGCAGCTGCCCCTATGGTCACTATGGAACTTGTCTCTCCCTCTCCTCTCCCTGTCCCTCTCCTTTCCTCTCTTTTCCTCCCCCTCTCCTCTTCTTTCCTCTCTCTCTCTCTCCCTCTCCTCTCTTCCCAATCGAAAGATCACATTAAAGAAAATTCCCAAATTGTCCAGATTTTTTTTTGAGGGGGACATTGTTTGAAGTCAACAGTTAGGACAGAGGGAGCACCTAGTGATTGGCAAAGTTAAGTTCAGCCACCCCTACTCATGGCCTATATTCAACAGCAAGCTGTCCCCACTCTGGAGGTTGGGGAGAATTCTTCAATTTGACCAGGAACTAATGCCTTGTCTTTTTTTTTTTTTAAATTTCAAGTTCCCAATTCTCTTCTCTCTCTGTCTCTCTCTCCCTCCCCCACCATTGAGAGGGCTAGCAATATGATATTCATTAAACATATATGAAGTCATACAAAACATATTTCTATATTAACCATTTTGGGGAAAAAGCTAGCAAAATAAAGTGGAAAACAATATGCTTCAATCTGTACTCAGAGTTCATCTGTTCTCTCTCTGGAGGGGAATAACATTTTTCACCATGAGTCCTTTGGAATTATCTTGCATCAATGTTTTGCTCAGAATAAGTCTCTCATAGTTGATAATCATTACAGTGTTGCCGTTACTATGTATAGTGTTCTGGTTCTGCTCAGTGCACTTTGCATCAGTTTATGTAAGTCTTTCCAGGTTTTTCTGAAACCATCCCCTTACCATTTCTTACAGCACAATAGTATTCCATTGCAATTTTATTCAACCATTCCCCAATTGATGGACATCCCTCATACCTCTCTATGATCTTTTCAGGTTGATTAGAGAAGCCCTCGATTTAATCAGGGGATGATCTTGATCTTCATCCACCCTCTTTACACATAGCTTCCCTTAGTTGGAAGGGGCCTCAGAGGACACCTGATTATTTTGTCTCTCTGTCTCTTACTTCCCCTGTCTCTCTGGTAGACAAGAAGCAGTATTGGAAAAATGAAACAAAAGAGGAGGAGAAGGAGAAGGAGGAAGAAGAAAAGTAGGAGAAGCTGGACCAGGAAGAGTCTTGTGCTGCCACTTAGCAGGTAAGTGGAAGAGGGCCCCTTTCTCCCTCTCCCTTTCCCGGGAGTAATCAGAACTTCCCTTTAAGTGGGGTGGGGGTGGGGGACTTATTAGCTCTGCTAATTTGTGAAACTATGTCTCTTGAGGAAGCAACACAGCCGGAGACTTGTTATCTACTTCAGGCCTACACTCAAATCATGCCCGACACCCATTATAATCTTCCAGAGGTAAAGACAGCTTTGTGCCACTGCTAAACAGACCTTTCACATTTACCTCAGACTGCCTTGTTAGAGCATCTCACAAGGTCCAGTTTTCCTCGCCAGCCAGGGCATGGCTTTTTTTTGTCAAGGGGGAGGAGATGGCTTCCAATTAGCTTCAAGGTGACCCTGGTGGTGGTCTCCTCTTAAAAGCATGCTGACAAAGGAACTTTCTTCTAGGGCACTGTTGCTCAACTTGGAAACCCTCTACTTATGTGGTAACTGCCCATTTCTCTGGATAGCTCATTGTTAGCTTGTGCTTCTAAAAGGAAACATCAAGGCAGAAGAAGGCAGCTGGGGAATATGAGCTTAATTTCATTCAACAAGCATTTATTAAGATGATGGTATTTGTAAGATGCACCTGGGAATATGAGTGCCATGGGTCTAAGTCCTTCTCATTAGAGCTTTCACTAGCATGGGGCAACTGGCAACAGGCAATTTGTCTCTGAGCTCTGTTGTTGGAAGGGCAATTTACTTACTCCTTCAGATCTCAGACTTCCTTCCTGCACTTTCTACAGTACAGTCACCCAGGAAGAGGGCTTCTCCTTAGTACAACTTAGTACAACTGCACAGGTAGTTGGGGTGGCTGCTGCCACACTCACCGCAGTGTCCTTGCCCCAGAGGAAATTCTTCCTAGTTATGGGCCTGTTCATGATCACCTGTGTGACCGGTCACTTAGCTTCTCAGTGGCCCAGGTAACCCTTAGCATTGTATGTTTAGAATGGAAAGGAGCCTTAGAGACCATCTAGTCCAACACTCTTATTTTACGCACAAGGAAACGGAGGTTTAGCGAGATTGAGTGACAGAGGCAGGACCTGATCCTTTGACTCCAAACCCAACATCCTTTGCATTATGTAACTCTAAGAATATAAGTTCCAGTCAATTTGCTGATCTGCACTGGTAGAGAGAGTTTCCATACCAGGTGTTCCCCATGCCAACAAAATAATAAGTATGGACAAAAACAAGGAAAGAATGTCCTTGGCATTGTGCTAGGTGTTAGGGATTCAAAGACAGAAATGAAAAACAGCCCCACCATCCTGGCGCTTGCATAATATTAGGGCATACAAACAAGTAAACAGATAAGTAAATACAAGACAATATAAGAGAGGAAGCACTCACAACCAGTGGGATCAGGAAGGGCTTCCTGTAGGAGGTAGCACCTGAGCTGAGTCTTGAAGGAAGCTATGGATTCTAAAATTCAAAGGTTGTGAATGGAATATATTCCAGGCATAGGGGAAAGGGCCTGTGCAAAGACCTGTGATACAGAAGATGAACCTCCAATTTCGGGGCCTGTTTCTCTGGAGCAGAGTGTAAAGGGAGTAATGCAGAAAGTCCAGAAAGGCTGGCTGAGCCCAGTTCAAGAACTTTCAATGCCAAACTGAAGAGTTTGCATTTTAACGAAGAGGCAAAAGGGCACCGCTAAAGATTCTAGAGTAGAGAAATGATGTGGCTAGACCTATGCTTGTCCAACCTATACCTGAACAAGAATTTCCTCTGTATCACTGCTGTCAGACTCAAATGGAAATAGATGCCTGTGGGCCACCTTCTGACTGAGAAAACCACAAAGCAAAATCATCTATGTTGTTTGGTATTTTTATTTCTTTTTGTCAGACATTTCCCAATTACATTTTAATCTGGGTCCTGCAGCACTGGGGATTTTGCTGACTGTTTGAGGCAGCAGACATCGAGTTCGACACCCCTGTTCTACATCATATCTAATAAAAACAGTCTAGCCTTTTACGTGAAGTCATCCAAGAGGAGGGATAACCCACCACCTCCCAGAGGCAGCCCAATTCACTTTGGGGTAGCTCTAACCATTTCCTTACATAAAGATTAGATTTTCCTTTTCCACACACTGCTTCTTACTCTAGGCCTTCGAATAGAATTAGAATATATCTAATCCCTCTTGAACATGACAGCTTTTCAAGAAGAAAGACAGAGATCATGTGTGTCATCCCCCCTTCCCCCAAGGCATTTCTCTAGGCTAAGCATACCTAATTTCCTCAAGTGGTCTTCCTTAGGCTTGAATTTTGGGACCCTTACTCTCCTACTTTCCCTTCTCTTGAGATCCTTTCAATCTCCCTAAACTCTGATGAACAAGCCTGAACCCAGTCTTCCAGACGTGTCCTGAGCAGGGCAAGGTACAGCTGCACTCTCACCTCCTTATTCTGGGAAACTATGATTCTCTTAATGCAGCCTTTTGGATGAGGACTGTTTTCAGACAGCCACAGTTTTCTGACACAGCTTTCCCACCATAAATAATGTAATTGTGTAGGGACAGTAAAAATAGCTCTTGAAAGCAATTCGCAAAGATAAAAAGTTGTAAATGCTGTAGACAAGATAACAAATGAGACCCTGCTAGGTTAGTCTTTGTGGGAGATAACAATATTTATCTCTGAGGAAGTATAATTGGGAGCTGCATTTATTTATAGAGAACGAGACAAGTTCCTGTTCATGCTTCCTATACTTTACCTTTAAGGCATCCTGGTACACTGGAAAGCATGTGGGATTCAGAGTAAAATAAGGGGGTTGGGCTAGGTAGCCCCTCAGATAGGTCCTTTCCAGCTCCAAATCTATCACTTCTTCCTTAAATCACTTTTTTCTTTATCATTCACTCTCAACTATTCAAATCGGACTCATCTTGAAAGACTTTTGCTTCCTAGGTTTTTATAGGGAAGCCTCAAGCTCCTACTATCTTGCGCAGTCAGGGGGCATCATGGATAGAGCCCTGGGTTTAGGGTCAGGAAGACCTGAGTTAAAATCTGCCCTCAAATATGCTTACTAGGAAAAGTCACTTAACCTCTGTTTACCTCAGTTTCCTCAAATGTAAAATGGGGATCATAATAGCACCTGCTTCCCAGGGTTCTTGTGAAGATCAGATGAGATAATATTGGCACATAATAGATGCTTAAGAAACGGTTGTTCCCTTTCCCCTTCTATCAGGAGACCTTGTCATGTCTATCCCTTCAAAATGATGAACATGCCCAGTCTTGTTTCTAGACGATGGCTCTTATGTCACAAGTTGGCAATTTTGCAAAGCTTCTGCTGGGAGGAGGGGGTTGCCATTGGGGGCTGATCTTGTATGTATGGCACTTGTGAATCACTCTGAAGGCAACAGATCAGTGAAATATGTAAAGATACAGAGGCAGGCGGCCAAAATATACTTCACAAAGCAGGTGGGAACCCATAGGAGAGTTTGCCTGAAGCTGGAGGGCTTGATAATTGCCCATGGTCTTACAGCTAGTGAGTCTCAAAGACCAGATTTGAATCAAAGCCTTTCCGTCTCCAAATCTAAACATTATCTACCAAGCCAAGCCCTCTCTAGACCTTAGAGTAAGATCTCAAGGGCAAAATTAAATTGTCCACGATTCTGCTCATGCACATTAGATGTTGCTATGAGTCTTCATTCTCATTGTCATATTTTCTGATGCCTGACTTTGGACAGTTTGCACGATGCTATTTGTTATTTATTGGGTAGTCTATTTCTTCTTGCTTGGAAGAATTGCTAACAGATGTGATTATGACGTCCCCCAGTAGAATGTAAGCTCTTTGAGGGCAAGACCAATTTTGTTTTTGTCGGTGTACCTCCAGTATCTTGCCCAATTTTTTTTTTGAGGATAGTGTCCAGGCCTATGATTTTGCTGACTTAGATAATTCCCAGTATGACAAAAGCAGACTTTCATTTTACCTGAAACTTATAATTTTAGAAAATTATGAGGGCACTGGGAAATTGAATGACTTTCCCGTGGTCACCCTGCTAATGTGGGTCACAGATGAGACTTTAAGCCAGGTCCTCCTGATGCCAAGGATGAACTTTTATCCACTACACCAGGCTGCCTTACGCATTGTAGCAGCTTAATAAATGTTTGCTGGATTGAATGGTGAAAACTGTGTGTAGCAGGGTGAATGTTGGGTCCACACCCTTTACCGAGGAATGTTCCCACTCCACGGGAGGTCCCCCCAGCCAGTAAATCAGGGATTCCTCTAATCTCCCCTAGTTGTGCTATACTTGGTGTAAAGTGTGAAGGGATATGTCAGTCAGTAAAAAAGTGTTTATTAGGCCTGTACTTACTGGCCAGGTACTGTACTATGTTCTAGAGATATAAGTAAAGCCAAAACATAGTTCTTGACCTAAAGGAGCACATATTCTAGTGGAAGAGACAACAGATGGATACAAAATGTATTGGGTAGAATAATAATAACTGGCCTTTGTTAAGCACTTACTATGTGCCAGGCACTGTACTAAGTGCTATAAAATTAAATAATAATAATGATAGCTAACATTTATACAGGACTGACTACGTGCCAGGCACTGCACAAAGTGCTGTAATAATAACCACCACCACGTTTATATATAGTGCTTACTGTGCACTGGGCACTACACTAAGTGTTACAATAATAATGATCGTTATTATTCTGATAGCTAACATTTGTATATTGCCACCATGTGCCAGGCACTGTGCAAAGTGCTATAATGATAATAATTGATAACAATAAAACATTTCTGTAGTGCTTACTATGGGCCAGACCACGTGCTAAGTGCTATGATAATGATAGTAATAATAGCTAATAATAGACTGTACGCCAGCATTGTTCTGAGCATCTTACAATGATTATCCATAATCTCAGAGAAGAAGCACCAGCAGCAGACGGTAGGGGCATGGGGACTGGGAGATAGAGGCCTGCAGAAGGTGTGATTTGAGCTAGGCCTTGAAGGAAGCCAGGGAAGCCAGGAGGCAAAGGTAAGGAGGGAGAGCATGGGGGGACCAGGCAAGGGGGACAGCCACTGCAAAGGCCTAGAGTGTGGAGATGACAGGTTGCATTCGAGGAACCGCAAATAGTTCCACGTAGGTGAATCACAGAGCACATGGAGGGAAGTAAGGTATAAAAAGACTGGAAAGGTAGAAAGGGACCAGACTATGAAGGGCTTTAAATGCCAAAAAGAGCATTTTATATTGGATTCTGTTGGAGTAACTTTGGGGGTCTTTTATGTGTAGCCTGGATGAAGTACGGACATTCTTCACTGAAATGCAGTGTTATGTTACTTTACTTGGTTTCCTTTTTTTTTCTCTCCCAAAGGGTATTTTATTATGAAAATATTTAATGGTGGTAGTAGTAGGTTAAAAATAGCTTTAGCATGAGTGTGTGTGGGAGGAGGGGGAGGGGTGGACCAAATCCATCATCTCCCTCAGTTCTAACAGACAGCATTTGAGAAAGGAGGAACTGAAGTGAGTAAATAGATTACGTCCAGCCACTTCAGAGCACTTACAGGGAATGTATGTTTAATGTCACAACAATTTGCATCTGACCTTATCCCCTGTCCTGGGCGGGGCATCCTGGAACTAGTGCCCAGGGTGTTTGCTAGGTGTGGGTGAGCAGAGCCTGCCAGCTGAGTGTTATTTTTGGACCTTTGGCTCCAAGTCCCGCCAACTAAATTAAAGTTGGTCAGACACATGTCACTGAAAATTTGCTCATTCTTTTAATGAGAATCATTTGGCATTCCTGACGTGTGGGCCTGATCTGTTCTCTAGAGAGGGCCAAGGGCATTTTGCTGTAATCCTCCTTATTTCTAAAGGGAATCACTCAATTTGCAAGAAAATTCTCCCCTCCCTGGCCTTTGTGTGCACTGAACGAACTGCGTTCATTTGACACAAGTTTGTAAACTTTCACATAAAGGAGAAAAGCAGAGAAAACACACAAAGGCCGACATCAATGCTCGAAACTCCCATTGGTCTTTTTGAGTCTGTTACATTTTTTGTGCCGCTGAAGCTTATGGGTTTAGTTTAAAACTTTGTGTGCAGGTCTTTAACACAGACCTAGTGGCTACCCTCTGTACTTGGGATGGGCTAATTATAGATTTGAACATTTTCACATGTTGTGTCCCAAGATTCAAAAATTGCCTGGGACAAAATAAAAGGCGTCCTTTTTGCTTTATTCATTGGGGTGTAATGGAAAGAGGGCAGGCTTTGGAGTCAGGAAATCTGGGTTCAAATCATAGCTCTGCTAAGATCTTCCTGTGTGACTTTGGGGAAATCGCTCAACCTCTCTGGGCTTCAGCTTCCTCATCTGGAAACTGAAGTGGAAGAAGTTCTCTTCTATATATAAAAACTACTGTATGATCTATAGCAGCAATTGTTTTAACCTTTTTTTGTGTGTCCTGGACACCTTTGACAATCTGGTGGAGTTGATAGACCCCTCCTAAGAATAATTTTTAAATGGACAAAATAAAATACATGGAATTGCAAAGGAAATAATTTTTATTAAAATACAGCTATCCAAATATATATATATAAAAACAAAACCCAAGTTTGTGGGTTAAGGCCCCTAGTTTAAGATCCCTTAACCTATATGTTCTCATAATCTTCTACCTCAAATCACATTTGAAGAATACTAATGGAGCCTCTATTTAAAACATTCCATTGTACACTCTTTTGAAAATCAATCAATCAAGAAGCTTTTATGAAGGCCTACTATGTGTTAGGCATTGTGCTAGTTTTGGGGGATACAAGAATAAAATCGTAGCAATTTGTGCCCCTGAGGAGCTCATATTCTATAAGGGGAGAAAATATGTGTGAAAAATCCTTTTGCAAAAAGTATGTTACTCAGTAATTTATTTTTACACCAGTCCTGATGTTTATATCGCATTGTTCAAAGTGTGGTATGGCTTTGTTCATTGGGCTACTTGTTCTTCAGATAAGATTAACATCAAATCAATTGTGTTGCTTCAATAAAATGTTAAAATGCTAATTTCCCCATAAATTTGGGTTTGAAATTTAGCTGTAGAAGGGACTTCAAAATTCTAAATTCTGGCCCTCTTCTATTACAAATGGGGAAACTGAGGTCCTGCCCTCAGAGGTTATGTGACACAAAGAGCTGGCTCTCCTAATTTGCAGTTCAGGGTTGTTTCTGATGCACAGACAAGGCAAGGTAAGGTCATGGAACCGAGTAGGGTAAGAAAGGTGTGAAGAAGAGATTTGGACAATGTTGCAGCTGACAGATCTATGTTTAATTTACAGTAAGAAGTTAATTTAAATTCCACAGAAATATTAAAGATTGTTTTATTAGATAGAAATTCAAATGAGTTTATCTTTATGTAAAAGAAAAAAAAACAGTTCTTCGAGTTTCCATAGAGATTTTTCTTTAAAAGTAAAGATAGAACAACAAATTTGAAATGTCAGGCACAAATCAGACCTTTTTCATTAGATGACTTTTGTTCCTTCCTCTTCATTTATTCAGTCAGTCAATAAACATTTATTAAATGTCTCCTATGTGCCAGCTATCATGCTAAGTATTATTGCTACCTTAATACAGACACTGGACTATTGATCGAGCCTGTTAACCAATCTTTCAATCTCCTCTCCAGTCTTGTTTTACTTCCAATCCTCTCCTTAATTCTCTCTCTCTCTCTCTCTCTCTCTCTCTCTCTCTCTCTCTCTCTCTCTCTCTTTCTCTCTCTTCCTCTCTTCCTCTCTTCCTCCTCTCTCTTCCTCTCCACCCCCTTGTCCTAAAATCCCTCAGTGCCTCCCTATGGCATGGTCAAAACAGTTCAGACTTCTTAGGTTGGAATTTGACGCCATAACTACTCTGAGACTACCTCCCTTTTTAGCCTTATGTTACCAGAATCACGGAAAAAGAGCAGTTGTGGGGGCAGAAATGCACCAACTGCTGGCCATAGCCTTTCTCCTACTCTGAGGATGCCTATACGATGCAGATAAAAGCTGGGAGAGATAGAATCTTTGTGCTAGTGTCTGTTGTAGGTTGACTCATTATACACCATAGTTGAAGAACCTATTCCCTGGAAAGCAGGAGAACGAATGAGAAAGGGCAGTGGGATAACAGAGGAGCTGGTATTTCTGGGTGACTTTCCCTTTCTGTGTCTGTGTTCCCCTGTGTTATGTGTCCCAGGTGAAGTGCAGTGTGTTACTCTGTGAGCTTCGTCCCCAAGTCTTGGGTGTAGACGATACTGAAGGGCTGGACTATGACTATGTCACACAGTCACAGCTGTGTCCTAGACAACAAGCTTTTGAGCCTTCTCTGTTCCTGTGTCAGAGGTCATGGGAGCCTGACTCTATCTCATACTATTCCCTCTCGTCCACTTTACATTCCAGCTAAAGTGGACTACTCACCACCTTCTGTCTACAATTTTAGGAAGCGTCCCAGCCTTGCTTTGCCTCAGTCCCTCCTAGACTCCTGCAGATTCCTTGTCTTCCTCCTCCTTGCTGACCACCTTGTCATCTGAGTACTCTTTCTTCTGTACCCCCTCCCCTAGCTTGGAAGCTCCCCCTTATGTTTTGTCTTCCCCATTAGAATATAAGGTCCTTGAGGGCAGGGATGGTCTTACTCCTTGTATTTGTATCCCTAGAATTTAGCACAGCCCCCTGCACATCATAGGTGTTTTATAAATGCTATAAATCTCTCGCTCTATTTAGTTTCCATCATCTGTCTATAATTTATGTATCTATCACCTCTACCTACCCATTATCTCTCTGTCTTTGTCTCTGTCTCTGTCTGTCTGACTGTCTCTCTCATCTTGGACTCTTCCTACCTCTGAGTTTTTTGCTAACATTTTTTCTTATCCCATTATTACCAGATAGATTTCGAGGCCTGGAGTTAGGACGACTCAACTTCCTGAGTTCAAATCTGACCTCAGACACTTACAAGGTGTGTGACAAGTCCCTTCACCCTGTTTGCTCAGTCTCCTCATCTATAAAATGAGCTGGAGAAGAAAATGACAAACCACTTCAGTATCTTTGCCCAAGAACACCACAAATGGGGTCACAGAGAGTCAGACACATAGAGCAGGGGGTAACTGAACAACAACAATTCTTATGAAGTTCTTCCTGATATCCAGCCTAAATTTGACTCTTTGAGACTTTTACTTACTTCTCCTGGTTCTGCCCTTTATGGTTCAGAACCAGTTTAATCCTTCTTTCATAAAACTGTTCTTCAAATATTTGAATACAGATATCATGTCTCCCTGCTTCTCGTATTCAGGCTTTACATCTCTAGTACTTTCAACTGATCCTCGTATGACATGGACCCAAGACCCTTTGCCATCCTAGTTTTACTGCTTTCGATGCTTTTCAATTTAAAATAACTAATACCACTAACAATAGAGAGAGTTTATGTAACACTTTAAGATCTTCAAAGTCCTTTACAAATATCTCAATTGATTCTCACAATAACTCTGGGAGGTAGGTACACTTATTGTCACCATTTTACAGATGGAGAAATTGAGGTAAACAGAGGTTAGATGATCCTCCCAGGGTCACACCTCCCTTCTCCTCAGACCCAGGGCAGATGTCTGAGCTTGGATTTAAATTCAGGTCTTCCTAATTCCTGACTCAGTGTTCTTTTGTTTTCACTAGCGTCTGACTCTTTGTGACACTGTATGGAATTTTCTTGATGAAGGTACTGGAGTAGCTTGCCATTTCCTTCTCCATTGGATTAGGCAAACAGAAATTAAATGACTTGCCTAGGATCACACAACCGTTGAGTGTCTGAGGCCCGATTTGAACTCAGTCCTCCTGATTCCAGGCCCAGTGCTCTATCCACTGTTCCAAATAGCTGCTACTATGCTCACTAGTGTTAAGCTTATTGACATCCTTCTTAAACTGTGGTACCAGAACTGAATAGGATACATCAGACAAGGGCAGAGTACAATGGAGCTACCACCTCCCTGTTCTTGAAGGTGGTGCTTCTCTTCATGAGCCATGTATAAAACTGGGATAATTCAAACCTGTACTACCTATTTCACACAAGTTTGCTATGAGGCTTAAGTGAGCTTGTGCACATAAAGTGCTTTGTAAACCTTAAGGCGCTGTAGAAATGCCAGTTATTGCTGTTGTTGACATGTCCTCCCTCCATAAGTGTAGGATTGTGATTTATCTAAACTCGATGCACACAACACGGTGCTTAGTACTGGGAAGGGCATCAGAAAATGCTAGGAGGGCACTTCCCAAGGCAGGAATGAGATGGCAAATGCTCTATACCTCTGCCATCATCAACGGAGATGCTCACATCTGTAACTTCTCTTCCCAGACTCACTCCCTATGGCTAGTCTTACTCACCCTCTTGCTTTGCCCATTCCGGTGATACTGAACTCTCAACTGCCAAAGAACATCCCTTGCCCCCAGCCCCACCTGTCTGATCTCACATTCCCATCCACTTTAGCCATTGCCCCCAAAATGAACCAATGCAGATCTGCCCACGCCTTCTGCGCCTTCCTAACCTCCCACTCTATATTTAACGAATTTTGTTTCATTCTAGTTCCTGGATGAGCTCCTACATGTAGGGAAAGAGAGCCCACACATAGAGAGGGGTCCACCTGTGGCAAAGGATGTCATTGTGTGGCATAAAGGGAGGCAAAATAGACATCTCTAGCCTCTTCTCTTCCTACCCTTCTCCAAGGGAGACTTTCATTTTTGCCTGGAAGAGAAGCAGGAAGTTGGGGCAGGAGGCTGCTCTGTTCTCCTTACAGAGAAGGGGGTACCAGGCTATAATTATATCTGGTCCCTTAAATATTATTAGTTTAGGGGATGTGATTGGGTTCACTTTAACTTCTGATTGCTTTGTCACGTTTTTGGGGGAAGGAGAACTCAAAGGCTTAACGCTTTTACCACCAAAAACCAGTTCCATGATGAACATACTTAGAGAACAGCAAAGAAACCCATTTATCCAAATCATAGCAAAACAGAAACAAGAGAAGGTATACATAGGAGAATATCTAATGGACAAGATTGAATAGGGGAACTTCCCCATTGGGAGTGAGAGAACTCAGCTCAACCGAGAGTGTCCTGGCACTCACCCAAGGGAAAACTCCCTGAAGTCTCTAGAGTAGCAAGCTGGAAACAGGGATATGCCAGAGACTTCTGGCTCCTCTCATGTCTTCCTAGAGTCTTTTCCTCCAGCAGTCTGAAGTGGGGTTGACCTCTTCTATCTTCTCTCAAAGATGGAAGTAGATAAATTCCCAAAGCAACTTGACTTGAAGCTTGACGAGTCCCAAAGGGGACTGGCAAAGGTTGGAGCCTTTGGTTGCCTGTCATCAACTTTCCTTGCCCTTCACAAGGGTCTTCATCTCCACCAATAATGACAGAGTTTCATTACCAATGAGCTTTGGGCTTCCTTTCTTGCTCCTTCTATCCTTTGGCAATCACAGAGTCTGGATTTCCACAAGATACTGCATTACTGGCCATCCTTTTCAGGACTGGTTATGCCTCTTTTTGTACCTCACTTCACCAATGCATTAGTCTTAGAGAGGGAGTCAGAATACTCTTTGTTCCCCATTGCTACCTCCACATATTCCCTGTGCCACAATCACTCAGCAATCTTTTCCCTTTTGTGGTTTACTCTATCCAAATTTATCACCTTATCCAGATCCTGTTAGTGGTTATCTACTGTTCTCTCAAACTTGCTGATCTCTCATTTTCTCAGTCTCCTCAACTCCCATGACCTCTTCCTCTACTCCACATGAGCTGCAGACAGGGATGGTCACACCCTTGATTTTGTCGTTACTCACACACATTCCACTTCTTCAAACACAAATTTTGAAATTAAACATTTATAACCTATCATTCCAACTCTTCCTATACCTTACTTCTCCTAAAAATATT
Source organism: Trichosurus vulpecula (assembly GCF_011100635.1). Classification (NCBI taxonomy): domain Eukaryota; kingdom Metazoa; phylum Chordata; class Mammalia; order Diprotodontia; family Phalangeridae; genus Trichosurus; species Trichosurus vulpecula. Next base: position 115,527,325 of record NC_050573.1, on the reverse strand, counting down.
TTTTCTCACCATGCACTAATCCTAACCCTAAATTATGTTCCCTCTCTCCCATCCTTCCCTTATCTACGGCCCTCCCCCAAGTACTTTCTCATATTGTCATGCTTGCTCTGGCTTTATTTTCTTTCCTCTACAATCTTGGAAAAAAAATGGACATTTGATGAACTGAAAGACTTTCAGGCATTTGTAACAACAATGACAAAAAACTGCACACTAGAAATCAATGGGAAATTCAATATAAAAGATACAGAAGAAATATAAGGAAAACCAATAAACTTCTACCCTGTTCTCTCTTCTCAAATCCTTTGTGATTTAATCCTATTGTCATTCATGCCTTCCCAAACTCTAGGGCTGGATTACTTCTACTATCCGGCTTTACTCTTAATTAGGTGTTGCTCAATGGAACTGGAGGAGTCATATAAGTGGGTTAACTGGGTCCATAACAGCTTTATATTATCTAAGCTTTTGCTTAGTCAATCTTTTTACTCCTTCCTACTTATCTATCACTTCCCACGGCAGATCTTTTTTTTTCTCTCCTCAAGCCTTCCACACACAACCCTTTCCCCCTGTCCTCCTCTTAGTTGAGGACCTTTCCTCTTACTTTACTGAGAAAATGGAGGCTATTTGCCATGAGCTTCCTCATCCTCCCTTCCCTTCATCTCAGAATCCTTTGACATCATCCCTTGTTTTCTCTTCCTTACAACAGTCATTGCCAAAGACATGGCTCATCTCTTGCCATGTGTACAACCCTTGATCTTATCTTCTCTGGTCTTCTCTAGCAGCCGGCTCTCACAATCATCCCTACTCTCTCTAATCTCCATTCTCTCACTATCTACTAATTAATTTCCTGCTTCCTACAAACATACCCAGATCTCCTCAATCTCTAAAAAAATGCTCATTACACTCTACCCTTCCCTCAAGATACTATTCTATATCTCTAGTGCTTTTCTCAGTCAACCGCCTAGAAAAAGCTATCTACACTCATTGGACTCCACTCCTCTTTCCTCCCTTATTTCTTAACCCTTTGAAATATGACTTTTGACCTTATCGCTCAACTAAAATTACTCCTTCAAAATTATCAATGATTTCACAATTTCCAAATCTGATGCCCTTTTCTTAAGCCTCATCCTTCTAGATGTTCTATAGACTTAGACAATATTAACCTCTCTCTCCCCCTGGGGATCCTCTCCTTTCAAGGTTTTTGTGACACAAAATTTTTGTTCTCTTTTGGATATTTTTCTATCTGTTTGAACTCTCCTTCTTAGATTCCTTTACTGGATAATCATCTATAACCTTCCTCCTAATTGGGAGCATAGTCTCTGGTGCTGGCCCTTTTTTTCCTCTCTACACTCTTCCTCGACAACCCCATTAAGTATCATTGGTTTAATTATGATCTCTATTGGTGGCTTCTAGATCTCAATATCCAGTCTAATCTCCTGAGCCCCTGTCCCAGAATCACCAATTGCCTGTTGTAAACTGGATTTCTAGTAAATGGCCATATCAGACTCAACATATGTAAAAGCAAACTTGTTATTTTTTTGCCCAAATACACCCAATGTCCATTAAACTCCTCTATTTCTGTAGAGGCTGCCACCAGCCTGTTGTCCAGGCTCCCAATGTTGGTATCATCCTTGATTCCGCACTGTCACTCACTCCATATATCCAATAAATTGCCAAGTCTTGTCAATCTTATTTTGAATCTGTCCCCTTCTTGCTCACACAGTTACTTAGCCCTATGCAGATTCTCATCACCTCTCACTTGAACTGTTTCAATTGATATCTCTGCTTCAAGATTCTCTTTTCTCCAATTGAACCTTCTCACATTTGCCAAAATGATTTACCTAAAGGAAGGGTCTAATTGTGTTGGTTCTACTCTATAAACTTCACTGACTCCCTATTACCTCTAGAATCAAATAAAAATCAATCAACCAACAAGCAGTTATTAAGTGCCTACTATATGCCATGCACTATTCAAGGCACTGGGGATATGAGTATAAACAATGATACTCTGTCATTTAAAGTTCTTCACAATCTGATTCCAATGTACCTTTCCAACCTTATTATAAATTAGTTTCCTTCACTAATTATATTTTAGCCAAATTGGAATTCATATTGTTCTTCACACATGACATACCTCCTCTGGTTTTTATATCTTTGTGCTAGCTGTCCCTCTTCCCTGAAGTATTCTCCTTCCTTACCCTGTTTTTTCGGAATACTTCTTGTTGTTGTATCTGACTCTTCGTGACCCCAATTCAGGTTTTCTTGGCAAAGATATTAGAGTTGTTTGCCATTTCCTTTTCCAGTTCATTTTACAGATTGAGGAAACTGAGGCCAACAAGGTGAAGTGACTTGCCCAGGGTCACACAACCAGTATCTGAGGCCAGATTTGAACTCAGGAAGATGAGTTTTTCTGGTTCTAGGCCCCAAACTCTATCCACTGAGCCACATAGCTGTCCTTAGGATACTTAGTTTCTTTCAAAATTCAGCTCTCATGGAACTTTCTACTTATAGCCTTTCTCATCTCTCTGACTGCTAGTGCCTGGAATCAGGAAGACCTGGGTTCAAATCTTACTTCTGCTTTGTGATCATCGGCAAGTCATTAAACCTTTTCTGAGTGTTAGGCTGTGCTTTAACACTGTATATCATAACCTGCTTGATGGAAGGAATTCCAACATCAACAAAATCAGGGGTCAATAGGCTACAAGCATTTATTAAGCCTTTATTATGTGTGTGCCAGGGACAGCGTTAACCACTGGGGGTACAAAAAAGGCCAAAACCAGCCCTTGTTCTCAAGAAGCTCATAGTCTAATGGAGGGGACACCATTTAAATGATTAGATACAAACAAGCTAGAGGGGAAGCAGATGGACGGTAACTTCAGAAGGGAAGGCACTAGCAAGTGGGGGAGGGAGAAGTGGGTAGGCCAGGAAGGCCTCCCATAGAAAAGGGGATTTGAACTAAGTCCTGAAGAGAGACAGAGAAACTAAGAGGTTGGGATGATGAGGAAGAGCATTCCAAGCGTGGGCCACTGCTTGAACATGACCAGTATGGTGCCTGACTTGTTTATTGATCGACTGACTGGTAACCCCAGGAAGATTATGTCTCTTCCTAGGTATTTGGAGTGGCTTTGCCTCTCTTGGTTTTTCCCACCAGGTCACTGTGGTTCACCAGGTTCTAGACCAGAGCTGGCTTTTTGTCAGTCTTCTCCATGAATAGTGTTCAGTGCCATGCTCAAGGCCTCTCCAGCAAAAACAAAACAATTCAGTCAATCCAGTAGGAAGAAACTAATTTTGCAAAGAAGTACAGAATGTTCATCTTCCTTCCCATTCCATCAAGTACAGAATAAGAAACTTAGTCCCTTGAGGGACATATTATTTTTCAACCAGACTTTATTGTTGATCGTAATTTAAGGAATACTTTGGTCTTTTAAACATCTGTTCCAGTAGAAATGCTGTTCTATAAAAAGCCTTTGCCAAACACCTTCAAATAAAGTACTTTATAGAAAACCCACATATTAGATCCCCCCCCAATGTGATTAAGGGACAAAACTTTTAAAAATGGTGTTTTAGTTTGAGTCATGGTCTCGTATCAGAGGCAGTGGGGTATAGCTTAAAGAATGCTAGGCTTGGCATCAGAAGAGTTTTGGTACTCCAGTCCCATTCAAGATTTGACTATTGACTATGCTAGCTTGCCTTTAGGTAAGACCTTTCACGCCTTTGTGCCTCAGTTTCCTCATCAGTAGAACGAGGAGGTCGTACTTGATCTCTAAGGTCCCCTTCCAGCCCTAAGTCCTTGTAGCCATTATCATTACTAATGGGCACTTGATTAAGAGGCTTTTCTGGGACTCTGTTGTGACTGTGGGCAAGTACCAAAACTCTGTTTGCCTCAGTTTCCTTATCTGTAAAATGAGGATAATGACAGCACCTTCCTCTCAGGGTTGTTGTGAGGATCAAATGAGATAATAATTGTAAAGTGCTTAGCACAGTGCCTGGCACATAGTAGGCATGATATAAATGTTATTATTATTATTGTTGTTGTTATTATATCAAATGAGATAGTATATGGAAAGTATTTTGTAAATCTTGAAGTGCTATTTATATATATTTATATATTAATATAAATTTTAGCTGTTATCAGTAATAATAGTTAATTATTGGACACTGGCTGAATAGAAGGATGTCCTGATCCCCAGCATGTTGACAGGGTGAGACTAGAATTCCCTGGCCATTGATGCCTTTGAGGATGATCAGGGTATGGTTTTAGACACCTCAATTTCTCCCAAGGAAAGCACCAAAGCCTTGCATAGGATGTTTCCTGCCCAGAAAGCCATCCACTAAGAAATACTTCTCTCATAATAGCTTGGTTATGGTGCAAGCTTTCAGGTTCCTTGTTTGCTAGGCCTATGCATCCTAGTTGAAGTGGTTGTGGCCCACATTCTTCCAGTCCCATTGGAGAAGCCATGAGGGTGTCTCTTACTGCTTAGAAGCAGCTGTTGCCATGGAGAGAAGTGAGGTTGGTTATTGTGGTGGTAGCTTGCTCATATGACATCCCTATATGCTCAGGGACTTCCCAGCTGTGGCATTACTCTACTTCCCCAAACTGGGTTAGCTTTAACAAGCACTGTGGAATCCATGAAAGTCACAGTCTAGAATGGATCTTAACCCTAAGCAAAGTCAGGGTAAATGGTATGGAGGGAAGGGGAGACTTTTTGCTATGTAGACATCTTCTTGAATTCTCATTTTGCTTAAAGCAGAGTTTTTTAAAAAATAACTTTCTGATTTATTTTGAGGGACAATACCATCTTTCAGAATGTTGAGGGTGAGCAAGAGGAGCGCTATTTTGTCCTTAATCCTGAGAAAGAACTGGGTGGTAAAGAGGAAGTGATGGTAGAAAGCCCACACATCATCTTAGGAAGTGAAGGCTTGGCCTACTCAGACATGAGCCCTAGATCTCAAGAAATCAGGTTTTTAAAACCAGATGATTTGAGAGTTTTGAAGCTCTTAGAAAGGAAATATGACAATATAATCTCAAATTATTCTGATTAAAAAAGGAACTATCTAAAGAAATCAGAGATTGGATTTGATATACTTGGCCTAAAAGGATATGACTAGGACTAATAAGTCAGGGAGCTAGGTGGTGCAGTAGATAGAGTGCCAGGCCTGGAGTGAGGAAGACTCATCTTCTCAAGTTCAAATCTAGCCTCAGATATTTACTAGCTATGCCACCTTGGGCAAGTCACTTTACCTGTTTGCCTCAGTTTCTTCATCTGTAAAATGAGCTAGGGAAGGAAATTGCAAAGGAGTCCAATATCTTTGCCAAGAAAACCCCAAATGGGGTCATGAAGAGTTGGACACAACCGAAAATGACTGAACAAACAATGACAACAAAATGGGTTGGAGCTATAGAGAGGCAAACTTCTACTTGTTAGAACATCTTCCTGACAATTAAAACTGTCCCAGTGTGGAGTGGCTGTCTTTAAAGGTAATGAATTCTTCATCACATAAGGTCCTTAAGCGCATGTTAGATGCCCACCTATTGGAGATATAGTGAAGGGGATTAATTCCTGCTCAAGGATGAGTTGGAATATATAACCTTTGCAGCCCCTAACAACTGTGACATTCTATGAAATGGATCTGATGAGAGGCTCAGATTTTGCAAGGGCACCCAACTACAAAAGATTGTGAACACAGTGTATTTCCCCCATCCTGGCACCATTTTTGCATCTCCCACTCATAGTGATGGATCAAGTCTCCAGTGGGTAGCTCACCATTACTTTCAGATTTCTAGGAGTAACCCCAAGGGACTGGGTTTTTAACTCTCAAGTCCCCTTGAGGTGCTTCCTTGAGCAATTTGCCAATCAAACTTAGCTTTCACAAAATTCATTTACTAAAGTATATAGTAAGAAGAGTTGATGCAAAAATCTCCCCCTAAACTGAGGATTCACTCTCCCTTGCATAACACAAGGTCCTTGAGGAGAATGAGTTCAGGTTTAAAGTAATGCGCATGTGGCACTTAATTGGTCAACATTTATTAAGCTCTTTTAAGTGCCAGACACTGTGCTAAGTGCTGGGAATACAAATACAAGATGGAAAGAAGAACAACCTTTGCCCTCAAGGGGCAATTTTTATTGGGGGAAGATAGCAAATAAAAGTGTTGGAAGGAAAAGGAAGATGGAGTAAATGGTGCAGAGGCATGGTAGAGGAAGTCTGGAGAGGAACGAGACATGGCAGACCTGGGCACCCTCCTGAAACTGAGCTTCTGGGAGGAGCCATCCAATCAGAGGGAGAGGTTTTAGGGGAGGCACTTTCAAGGTGTGAATTATTCCAGGGCTGGAGTGAGACTTCAGGATGAAGGGCTGGGGTGGGTGGAGAAGTCCTGAGTGCAGCCCAGCAATGAGTTATTTCACAGTTTTGGTCACTAGAGTCCTTTTCTCTTTTTGTAGAATTCTCATGGAATTTCCTTTAGATATAGCTCTCTGCTAGGCTCCAAGGACTGGTTCTTCCATTGGCACAACTGAAATGTCTCTGTGCCACGAGAGGTCTCCTTTCCTGAGTCTGTCTTTGGGTGTTTGTCTTTCCCATATCTGCCTATGGGTACTTGCTCTGTCTTTGGCCACTGCTACCACCTCTGAACTGACACCTGGATCTCCCCAGGTGTCATGAAGGCCCTCCCATTTCATATTACTCATTCACTTAAGATCAGGAAAAAACAAACATAACCAAGGATGCATCCAAATGAATGTCATGGCCCTTTAAGAGTAGTCATAGGGAGGCCAAAAATTCAGGAGCTGAGAATTGCAAAAAAAACCCCACAAAAGCCCACCCAGTGTCTTATGTTAAAACTATTTTATTCATGCTATTTTTTATTCTTCCCTCTTCATCACCTTCCAAATCCTATGGATTCTACCTCCCAGAATGTTCACATTTGTCTTCTTTTTATTTTTGCTGCCATCCCTGACTTAGTCCAATCCAATAGCATCCCATCAGTTTTATGGCCTGTTTTCTCCCTGCTCCAATCTGTCCTTCACATCATTTATCTTTCAGAGCTCTATGTATCACTGGTTGTCTTGACTTTTGTCTTGCCACTGGACTTTGACGACTCTGCGTGAGTGAGGCTGAAGACTTTGTGCAACTCTGACTCACTTAAATATAATTCATGCACGAGTCAAAGTATTATCCCATGATGTCATCGGTCCTCTCCAAAAATGAAGGACAAAATAAACAAACAACAAAAACCCTAAATGTTCCTCTACTCAATTATTTTTTGGTTGTTCAGCCATGTCTGACTCTTTGTGACCCCCTATTTGGGCTTTTTAAAAATTTGGGTTTTTCTTGGCAAAGATACTACAGCATGGCTGCCCATTTCCTTCTCCAACTCACTTTGCAGATGAGGAAACTGAGGCAAACAGTTTGCCCAGGGTCACACAGCTAATAAGTGTCTGAGACCAGATTTGAGCTCAAGAAGATAAGACTGCCTGACTCCAGGCCCATCACTCTATCCACTGCAACACCTAGCTCCCTATTCCTTACTGAATGAAGCTGGAATTTAAGGACTTCTACAATCTGGCATCACCCTTGCCTCATATTCCTCTCCTTTACATCTCTATGCTTCAGTCAAATTGAACTATCTGAAGCCCCCTGAACATATCTTGTGTTTTCCCATGTGAACACCTTTTTTTCATGGTTTGCTCCCTGCCTGGACTTCCTACCTATCCTTAGAGCCCAATTCTGATACTCAAGCTTAACTGCTGACAGCTCCTTTCCCGGTAGAGTTTCCTGTTTTTATGGACATAAGGGGCTGAGACTTTAGAGGGAGGAGGGACAAAGAAGAAACCTCAGAGAGAACCAGACATTAAAGATTTGGAAATGGAGCCAGGAGGGGGATGTGAATAAGGTAAATCAAGGAAACTCATTTCTTAGGTCTTAGATCTGGTTGCTTTCACCACCACAAAATCTCTCACATCAAACCCTGTCTGTCTTTTCCTGCTGCCACCACCAGGCCCGCCTTTTCATTTTCCTAGACCACTCTAACAGTCTCTTAATTGTTTTCTCTGTCTCAAGGCTCTCCCCGTTCTAATCCACCCTTCACATAGTCGCTAAAGTGATTTTCCTAAAGTATAGGTCTGACTTTGTCACCTCCCTACTCCAGTGATACCCAAAGTGTGAGCTGTGGATTGAGTTGGAGGGTTCCATCTTGGTGTTTGGTCCTCCTGGGTTTTATTCCAAGGGGCACATGATCAGCCAATCTGAGGGTTTAAGATGGGTCAAATCTACATTGTGGTCTTATTTGCAACCCAACTTTCTTGAAAGTTTCCCCCACTCTACTCTTCCTTATCCTCCCTTCCTGTCCCCCACCACCACAGCAGTGGGCTCTGTGTTGGCAATGAGTAAACTGAGTAAGCATCCTGAATCTCCCTTGCTTTTTTTTTGTACGAAAGAGTGAGTAGCCTAAGATCTATAGCATAGATGGTTTGTGATTACATTACCTTCCTCCTTCCTCCCCAAGGAGGGGGGTGGTATCTACCCCAACCATGTGAAGGCTTCCCTGGCTGAATAGACAGATATGAACATTTGGTTTCAGTGGGCCAAGAAGAAGGCAGAAGCAGGCACTTTGGAGTGCTGAGAGCTTGTTCAGATACTGAAGACTCCAAGGCCATCCCCTATTGCCAGTCATCAAAGACCCCAAGGCCATCCCCTATTGCCAGTCATCTTGACTTTTGCCTTGCCACTGGGCTCCAACGACTCTGAAAGAGAGAGTGAAGCTGATGACCTTGAGCTCCTCTACCTCACTTAAATCCGATTTACACACAAGTCAAAAGGCATCACTCGTTCCATTTTTCTATCTCATTATTTTACTATTCAATTATTTTATCTGTGATAGAGCCTCCTTAGCTAATATTGGTACGATCAACCACAGGCAGACTCGCTGTCCATTGACCCCAATATCATGATGTGTCATTTTGGTCCTCTTTGAGCACAAATGACAAACAAGAAGTCCTCTCTCCCCAGACTGCTTTCTTTCTGTATATGTTCTGGGTCTCCCCATACGTGTCCATATTGCCTGCTTTGTTAGAATGGATGCTTCTTGAGGGCAAAGAAAAACTCACTTTTGTTTCTATATTCTTAGCACTTATCACAGAATCTGGCACATAGTAGTTACTTAACAAATACATGCTGATTGATAATTTGCTGATTCATCAGCAGTGTTCAGTAAGCCCTTAATAAGTGCTTTTTCATTCATTCGTTAGTTATTCATTCAGCCTGTAATGAGGATATATAAGAAGGGGGTGGATCCTGTATAGGGGGAGGGTTCTGGGTTAGACCCAAGGAAGAACTGTTTGAATGTTAGAAGATTGTGGATACGTCACTAAAGGTGATGTCATATAGACATTTTAGTCCTCATAGCCCTAGAAAAGAAAGAGCCCCACTCATTTTGGAGAAAGTTAGATTGGTGATGGCTTTTCTGTTTTTTTTGAATTGTATGGAAATCTAATGTTTATCTTTGATTTCTTTATAAACTGAATGGAAGAGACTCTGTGTGGCTATATGCTCTGGGTGTATATCTTGGTCATTGTCCAGGCCTGCCTGGAGATAGAAACAGAGACACCTGTAGTTGGAAGATATTTAGATGATTGCCTTTCTCTTTGGCTGCATTATTTACTGCTTGGCAGCTTTTATAGAATTACCAGGGTATGATTTTGTGGGTACTCCTTTTTTTTTACATGCCCTGATAAGTTTTGGTCATTTCTTGCTAGTCAGAACTATGGTATAGTTGTCATGGGTCCAGCTCACACCACTTGTTAGTTGCATGATGATGGACATCTCACTTCACCTTTGAGTCTTTCTTTTCTTTTCCATAAATAAGAGGGTTATACCAGATGACCTCTAAGGCTCTTTCCAGCTCTAACAATTGCTGACAAGAAGGCCACTGAAGTTTTATGTATGAGAGTAGCTTAGCGACTCCAAAAAAAGAAAAAGAAAGTCTTTGGTGGGTAGCCAGCTGTTGAATTAGATCTGTTAGGATGATTTGTAACTATTAAGGCTTGTTCCTCCTCCCTCCCATTCCTCAGTCCCCTAAAGAAAAATTATCTTCTGAACCAACTGGATTGTAGCCTAGAAATGGGATTTTAAGTTTGTGCAAAAGTGACAGATGTTGGAACACTGGAAAAGAGAACAAGAATGAAGATTGAATTCAAATGCTGGGCACTGTCAACTTGTCAGCTTCTTCAAGGATGAAAGATGACGGAATTAATATGGTTTGAAACATAGGTCTTTTCTATAAATCTGTGGCACGTGCAGAAAAGTGGTCAGGTTGAACTCTGAGAATTTTTATCCAGTGAAACTTTTATAAATTAACTCAAGGCCTAGGATGGAAATGAGTGGGAGGCAATGAAGTGGAGTGACAGGAACACCAGACTGGAGTCTTAAGATCTGAGTTTGAGTCCTCACTTTGCCACTAACTAGCTGTGTGACCTCGGGCAAGTCACTTGACTTTTTGGCACATCTATTTCCTTCTTATAAAATGGTGGCAGGAAGTATTATTGGACTATGCTTGGAATGTCTTCTCTCCCCCCCCCCCCCTTTGAGTTTTATCCCATTCTTTAAAGCTCTTATCACTGCTCCTTCTCCTTAAAGCCTTTTTTGGTCAGCGATAGCTTTTCCTCTTGGATCGAAAAATAGAGTACATAGAATTTCCCTAATGTACCTATCATGAAAGATTGGGTGTCATAATTTTTTTTTTAGGGGAAGGGGATTCGGACTTGAGGTGTGATGCAGTGAGTGACCTATCTACCAGTTGGTGGCTTATGTAGCAATACAGATGGACAATTATTTTTCAGTAACTTTATAGTTTTAGAGGGTTACCTGGGGCTGAGATGTTAAGAGAGTTGTCTTGGGTCACACAGTCACTATGAGTAAAACTTAGGTGGGTCTCCCTGACTCTGAGGCCTGCTGTATGCCCACTATGATGTCCTGCTACATATATTACAGTTATTAGTTCTAATATGTTCTCTCCCTACTAGACTATAAGCTCCATGATGTCAGGGAATGTCTTATCTATGTTTTCTACTGTCTCTAGAACCTAGTACAGTGCTCTACAAATAGTAAATACAATTTTTGAATGAATAATCACTGAGGTCCAATCTAGCTCTAATAGCCTATTAAAGGGAAGTGGTAAATATTTTAATTTCTGAAATTGTGATGCCTCAGAGAGGAATTTAGCTAGAAGGTAGTATGGGTATGATGAAAGGGTGGTTGGATAGGATGGGGACTTGATACCAACAATGAGGAAAAATTTCTTCCTTACCAGCAGAGTACCTAGCACCCTCCCCCACCCCCCAGTCTCAACTTCTTTAACTATGAAATTGATATAATCCTATTTCATGGTACAACTGGAAGAACAGATTTTTTTCTTAAATTTAATTTTTGTCTTTTGTTTTTGTATCATGTAATTTCTAGATATTCCCTGCACCTACCAAATGAACTCTACCTTGTACATGTTGAAACATTCTTTTTTTTTTAATTCCTTGGAATATAAGACCAGTTGTAGAATCTCTGGAAGATATTTTTCTTTATTTTTTTTTGCATAATTCTAAATTGTTTTCCTGAATGGTTGGACCAATTCACAGTTACGCTAATAGCACTTTAATGTATCTCTGTAGGAGAGACCCTTATAAAATACTTTTAGAATGTAACAAAGACCACTCTATTGCTAAAAAATATTCCAGGTAGTATCATACAGGGCCATGAGGATGCTTATGACTGTGTTTTAATCAAAATACAATTTATATTAGTAGTTTTGAAAAAGTAACACTGTAGTGTCAGTTATTACGCTTTCCTCTTCAAAATCATAGAATCATTAAAAAAATGAGCTAGAAGGGGTTAGGGAGCACTAAACATTGGATATCAGAGCTGGGAGTCATAGAACCTAAAACATAAGAACCAGAAGGAACCTTAGAAACCATATAGTCCTAAAAATGACCTTGGAAGGCAGCTTAGAACATAAAACACAGAATATAAGGACTAAAGGGCTCTTAGAAGTTATGTAGTCCAACCCACTCATTCAAAGAAAGAATTAAGTACTTTCAAAGGATGCATTGTTTCAATATGGCTGCCTCAAGGTATTAGTTGGGAGCTGGTTAGCGTTGCCCAGAGTCGTTCAGGAGGATGAATGAGGGCCATCGTGAAAAATGAAGCTCTTGAAATCTGGGAGTTGGTTCTGATGAACCAACAAGGAATAACGCTTTTCCTCTTGCTGTATAGAATTAGTCATTCAATCAATCAGTATTTCCTTAGTGTTTGTACAAGGCTTTGTTGAGGATTCAGGGACATATTACTTTGCAGTTAGCAAGCACGGTACAAACACAGTGTTCCATTCCATGGATCAAATGAACAACTCGCAAGCCAGTGGAAAGGTACAACCATAAACTTATATAGAAGGAAGAAAAAGTGCTTTGAGTCCAGGGTCAGCCCCAAGCCAAGGGACTCTCCATGGCAGAGTCAGAAGGGAATAGTGCTGTGTGTGGAATAGTGGCTATTTGCTTCCTACAACAAATCAGTCCCAGGCAGCCTCTCTCTATGGCTCCACGCTCAGCTGACAGCAATGGCGGCTGTAGGCTTGGATACATAATAGTAATAGCTCATATTTAGATATTTTACATATTTATTTTAGTTTTTTATATCTGATATGTTTGTATATTACAAATTACTTTTCCTCCCAATAATCCTATGACGTAGATAGTATGCAAACATATACATATGTATACATACATATGTATATGTTTTAAATAAAAGGAAACTAAAGCTCAGAGGGGTTGTACTTGGCCCAAGGTCACAGGGTTAATAAGGATTCAAACTCAGGTCTTCTGACACCAGGTCCGGTGTCATTTCCATTATTCCACATGGACTCCCATGTGGCCTCCTGCAGCTATTTCTTGTAAACCCAGGATGCCTTCTACTTGTCATTCTTTCCAGGAAAGGAGGGAGTAAATCATGGATTTTTAAACTCCAGGGGTAAGTTTCTTGGCTTTGCATGGGGGTATTTTTATGTTTTTCTAAATTTTTTCCTCCATGAAGACTTCCTTCATTTTTTCCCCAGCTGGAAATTATCTTTCCTTCTTTGTATATCACATAAGATTTTGTACCTTTTCAATGTTCCTATCATAGTCTAGGGGCAGCTAGGTGGTACAGTGGGTAGAGCATCAGTCCTAAGGTCAAGAAGACTCGCATCTTTCAGAGTTCAAATCCGGCCTCAGACATTTACTAGCTGTGTGACCCTGGGCAAATCACTTAACCCTGTTTGTCTCAGTTTCCTCATCTGTAAAATAGGCTAGAGAAGGAAATGGCAAACCACTCCAGTATCTTTGCCAAGAAAACCCCCAAAAGGGGTCACAAAGAGTCGGACAGGACTAAAAAGTGACTGAATAACAAATCATAGTCTATGTTGCATTGTATAAAAGATTAAGTGTGATATCACAGCCCTTCTGCTTAGAAGCATCTTAGTGTAGTGGATAGAACTGGAAGGGCCCACTAAGTAAAGACAACCTAAGTTTATCTCCTATCTGTGACACGCACACTGGGTGGGTATCCCTGGGTCAATCAGTCGACCTCTCAGTCCTCCAGGAAAGCTTTAAGACTATAAGTTGCAGACCAGATGCTGGGCGTGAGGAAGCTTCCACATTGTGGTGGTGATGGGGGAGGGCAGCTCCCTGAATAGATTACCACCTTTGCACAGTGCCTTGCACATAGTGGGTGCTTCATAAATATTTTTTGATTATTTGATTGATATTGATTGAGACGATGTCACAGATTAATCTCCCTCCTTCCATTGCCCCGCCTAGATTGTGACATGGGGGAAAAGGACTTGAATTAATTATCTACAATCTTCTCTCTCCCCTCCCTACTTTATATATGTTGCTTTATGTATGATAACAGAATATGGTTATTGAATGAATGCTCCCCTGCTCTGTACTAAGTGACTTTGAGCAGTGGTAAGAAGCCATTTTAAAATGGAATTGGGATCACTGGAGAGATGGACAATTTATAAGCTGTATTATCTGGACATAATAGGATATAATGGGTGCTTTATTATCCTGATAAAAATTACACAAAGAAATTCATAAAATATTAAAAATAGTAATATTACACTGATTACATAGCTGACATCAGCAACTTATTCATATTATGCTATTTATTATTACACATATTATCTTATTATCTTATTTGACCTTTCAAATAACCCTGTGAGGTAGGTGGTGCAAGCATTATTTTCCTGCTTTTACAGGTGAAGGCACAGAGATTCAATTAAATGACTTGCCCAAGGTCACTCAGCAGCAGGATTTTGTGAAATGAATTCTCCATATACATTTGAACTATCTAAATGAATTCTGAGTGAAATGCTTTCAGTTCTTGGTTTGGCTGCCTCGCCAACTTGGCTTGGCAGAACTCATTTTTTTATCTTGACGTCAATACCCAAGCCTCTTTTTGGTGGTGATGAAGAGTTGGGCACAGATTCAGGGTTGGGGAAGAGTGGGAGGAGGCCTTGGGGGGCACTTTAAACCCAGGAGCTGATGATAGAGTTGGAAGAGTTAGGCCTGGATGACCTGGATTGTGGCTGCTTTTATTTTTAGGATACTCTATTAGTCACATTACCTACGAGGCAGCATGGAAGGAATACCAAATTTGGAGTCAGACAGACATAGGTTCAAATCCAGGTTCTGACACTTATTACCTGTGTGCTATCAGGAAAGTCGCTTTACATCTCTGGGCCTTAGTCCCCTTCTTTGTACGAATAAGAGGGTTGAACAAAGTGATTTCTAAGCTCCCTTGTGAGTCTGAATCTGTGAACTAAAATGCAGTAGTTTTGTAGATACATTTTCTTGTATGACAACAAGACCAATAAATAATAATAATAGCTAGCGTTTACATGGCTCTTTGTAAAGCGCTTTACAAATATTATCTCACAACAACCCTGGGATGTAGGTGCTGTTATCATCCCCATTTTATAGGTAAGGAAACAGGATAATAGAGGTCAAAATGACTTGCCCAGAGTCACATAGCCAGTAACATCTGAGGCTGGATTTGAACTCAGATCTTCCCGATTCCAAGCCCATCTCTCTATTAATGGTGTCACCTAGCTGCTATTGGGAACCTGCACTATTCTCATTTTTGAGATGAAGAGACTGATTTTTGCAGATGTGTAGTTAGATTTTATCTGTCTTTGCCTTCGATATCAGACTTTAGCGCAATCGCCTTTTCCTGCCTTCCCTGTCACTGATGACTGTCTTTGAGGGTTTATAATTACTAACAGCATCATGTATGACCGAGCAACCAAAAATGTTAGAGCTGAAAGAAGTCTTAGAGATCGTTTCATCTGACATCCATCCTCAATTTACAGATGAGGAGATGGAGGCCTAAAGAGTTTAAGGAACTTGCCCAAGGTCACACAGCTAGTCAGTGACAGAATCAGGATTACAATCCATTCCTAGGCAAACTCAATGCTTCCCTAGCAAGCTGGGACATTTTCCAGGGTGTGTAGATAACTCCAAGGCTTTGGGAACTAGAAACAACTATGTGTACTCCATCGTTTCTTTCATATCTTTGGGGAGTGTTGGGGCTGCCATGTTTCCTGTACTTTAGGCCATTTTATTTCATACATTTGTTTATTTAACATTCACTTTTTAAAATAAGATTTTGAGTTTTAATTTTTTCCCTTGCCTCCCTCTCCTCCCTTTTCCCCAAGACAGTAAGCAATTTGATACAGGTTATATATGTGCAATCATGTAAAACATTTCCATATTAGTCATGTTATGAAAGAAGAAACAGGAAAAAAAGGACCAAACTGAAAAAAATAAAGAAAGTGAAAATAATATGCTTCAATCTGCATTCAGACTCCATCAGTTCTTTCTCTGGAGGTGGATAACATTTTCCATCTTGAATCTTTTGGAATTGTCTTGGATCATTGTATTGTTGAGAAGAGCTAAGTCAATCATAGCTGATTATCGCGCGGTGTTGCTCTTACTGTTTACAATGTTCTCCTGGTGCTGCTCACTTCACTCAGCATCAGTTCATGGAAGTCTTTCTCTAGGCTTCTCTAAAATCCAGCATTAGGCCATTTTAAAGGACAAAGCTGGGTTAAGAGCAATTGTCATGGAACCCATGTAATTTGAGAGGTCTGGGCGTACTCTAGAAATCAGGAGATGGGAAGTGATGCCTGGCAGAATATTTGTGTTCATATTATGTACAGCTTAATTCAGACAGACAGACAGACAGACAGACAGATAAATAATATACAGAAAGAGAATAAATTTATTAAGCTCTATGTGCTAGGCAGCAAGCAAGAGAGTCTCTGCCCTCAGGGAACTTACATTCTAATACAGGAAGACAATACAAGGCAGCTGGAAAGGAGGGTGGGGAGAGAGGGTCCTTGAATTTCCTTTTGAAGTTCACCTCAAGCACCTTCCACAAAATGCCTTTTCTGCAAAAAGCTCTGGACACGGAGTCAAGAAGACCTAAGTTCAGATTTTGTCTCAGACACTTATTAGCTGTATAAACCTAAGCAAGTCAGTTAATCTCTCTCTCAGTTTCCTCATCTGTAAAGTAGGAATAATGGTGACACCTTACCTCCCAGGGCTGATGTGAAATAACATATGTAAAGCACTTTGCAAACCTTAAAGGACTATATAAATGTTAGCTATCATCATTATTTATCATTGCCCTCCTCGAGTAATCATGTACAGTTGTCTGTTTAGAGGTTAAAATCCTTCGATGGAACATAAACTCCTTTAGGGATTATTTTACAGTGCCTGGCACACAGTAGGCACTTAACAAATATTTATGGGATTGAATTTGATTTTGTGTTTTGAAGCCAGTTTCTTTTTTTTGCAGGAGATCCAATAAGCAAACAGAAGTGACTTTCGCAGTAAGCTCCTGGATACTTTGGGGATGCTTTTGATCTTCAAATGCTGTGGGACTTGCCTAACTTTACTTATTCATTTTCTTCCTGTGCTTTTCAGAGAGCTGGCTCCTGGTGCTGTCAGAGCAGTTTCTGGGAGATGGTCATAGCATCACAATCTTGGAGCTTCAAGTGACCTCAAAGATTATCTTGTCCAATCCCTTCATTTTACAGATGAAACCCAGGATGGTGAAGTGACTTGCCCGAGGTCAGAGAATTGGAGTAGAATTTGAACCCAGCTGTTCCTATTGGATACCACATCTGGAGTGTTGTGTTTTGTTCTAGGTGCTACATTGTTGGAGGGAAGTTGATAAGTTCTAAAGTAGGGGTTTTCAGCCTGGGGTTTATGCATTTGGGTTTATAAAATATACTTGGATACCTATTTCAGTAGAATTGGTTTCCTTTGTAATCTTGTGTTTTTAATTTAGGAGTTTAAAAATATTCTCCTGTTACAGGGTTCATAGACTTCATCAGACTGCCAAAGTTGTCCAGGACCCCAAAATGTTAAAAAAAAATCTTGCCCTAGAATGTCCAGAGAATGGTGAAAGGCTTTGAGCATAGTCCTTGCTAACTCTGAATCTATTAGTTGAAGTGACTTAATCGTGTTTAACCCAAATAACAGAAGACTTGGGGAAGGGCAGGATACCTATGTCTAAGTATTTGATGGGCTGTTATGTGGAAAGGGGCTATAGGTTTGTCTTGTTTGGCCCCATAGGGAAGCATTAGGAGAAGTGGGTGGAGATTGCAAAGGGGCACATTTGAGTTTGATGTAATTTGATGTAAAAATTGATGTAACTTCCTAACAATTAAAGCTCTCCTGAGGAAAAAAATAGATGCCCAACAGCCGGGGAATGGCCGAACAGGTTGTGGTACACAAATAAAATGGTATATTAATGTGCTAATAAATCTTTCTAGTCTTGTCTGTTTTGCAAACAATGAATATTTTCAAAACAGACAAGACAATTTCTCTGACTTGATGTCTAGTGAATTTAGAAGTAAAAAGAATTAGGAAAACAATATATACAATATCCACAACAATGGAGATGGAAAGGACAACCCAACAGCCAAAGTTGCATGCTGTGAAATTATAATGACAAAGCTGCACCCCAAAGAAGAGATAGGAGAAAGCAGTTCCTCTACTCCTTTGTAGAGGTGAACAACTATGGGTATGGAGTGCAGAATATACTATCAGACTTCTTTGATGTGTTGATTAATTAGGCTGAACTGTTTTTCCCCCTTCTTTTTATTCTTCACTTTAAGGCATTGTTCTGGGAGGTGGGTGGGAAAGGTATGCGTTGTACAAATGAAACATATCAACAACAAAAAAATTAGAGCTGTTCAAAAGTGGAGGAGGGGCATTTAGGTGGCACAGTGGATAGAGCACTGGGTCTGGAGTCAGGAAGACCTGAGCCCCGCTGTGTGACCCTGGGCAAATCACTTAACCCTTGATTTGCCTCAGTTTCCTTATCTGTGAAATGAGTTAGAGAAGTTAGAGGAGGAAATGGCAACAGGAAAGCCCCAAATGGGGTCACAAAGAGTCAGACACTACTGAAATGGCTGAACATCAACAAAAGTGGGGAGGTAGTGAATGCCCCATTCACTGAAGCAAAGGCTGGATGGCCACTTGTTAACCATACTGCAAAGCCAATTTTTGTTCAAGTGTGGGTTGATCATGAGGTCTGTCAAGTCATAGAAGTTCCTTCCAACTCTGAAAACTATGTGATACTCTGGGAAAGGAACTGGGAGACTTTGATTCCATTTCCAGGTTGGTCATTAACTGTAATGACATTTAACGAAAGATTTGGAGCCTTGAGGCATATGGTTGAATTTTGCCTTTGTTCCTAATGACCTTTGAGACCATAGACAAGTCCTTGGCCTCTGTGGGTCTTAGTTTCCTTAACTGTAACATAAAAGAATTAGAGTAGATGTTTAAATCCCTTTCTGTCCATAGGTCTTAATCAATCTGGACTTCATTTTCATTATCTTGTAAAACGAGGGAACTGATTTCCAGCTCCAAATACTATGAAGTTCTCCTACTATTTGCATTGCCATTTGGGGAAAAAAAGGCAGGAGAAAGAGGGACTCTTCACAGGTCATCAGACCAGGCAACGTATCTTAATGGATGTCTTATATTAGCACGATTTACCTAGATGAAATCAAGAAACTATTAAAATACCTGTTTATAACTTTTATGTGGATGGAGAAGGAACAGTTAGCATTAAACAGTATTTATTGTACTTGTGTTACTAAACAGTAAGATAGCCTATGAGAAACAGAGGCATGCTGCCCTGAAGAACTCCAGCAGGGCTCCTGCTGACATTGACAGTTCTCAGGTTTGGAACTTGGCAGGAAAGGCACAAGCAGGGTGTTTTCTTAGGGGGTGGTATGCTGGAGTGGACAAAAGGCCCTGGGAGTCAGGAAACCTGGGATTTAGCTCTGGGCTCTTCCTGGAATGGTGCTATAGGAAGGCTGCTAGAATTGGAGTCAGAGAACGTTGGGTTCACATTCCTGCTTGGCGCCCATTCTATGGCCCTGAGTTGGTTACTTTACCTGTTGGGTCCTCAGTTTTCTCTGCTGTAAAACTAGTGGATTGGACTAGGTCCAGGATTCTTTACCTAGAGTCTGTGGATAGAGTTCAGAAGGTCTATGAACCTATATGTGAAAAAAAAATCATCTGTATATTAAGCCGCGCATAAGGCAGATGACATTGGATAGAGTGGTGTCAGAAAGACCTGAGTGTAAATCCAGCCTTAGACACTCATTAGCTGTGTGACCCTGAGCAAATTACTTAATTTCTGTTTGCCTCAGTTTTCTTGACTGCAAAATGGGTGTTGTAGTATGTGTATGTGTTTCAACAATCTGGCTAGCAGCTGCTGTGGGGGGTGTAGAATCAACAACAACCAGCTCACAGAATGCTGCAAAAGCCCAGGTTCTTTTGATCTGCTTTACTAAGGAAAGCAATGTTAAGGGGTTAACAAGCTGACTTTAATTCAGCATACAAATATCATTTACTTAGTTCAGGGGAAAAAGCCAGCACCCTGAACTTCAGAGCAAATACAAACAAATTACAAACATCAACAGACAGGCCAAATACAATTCATAGTTACCAATATCTAAGTTCAGCCCGGGAGCTCATAACAAGCACTGGCCCAGAGTCATGCGCGTTACCACGGCAGTGGGTCAGAGGTCCGAAAAAGAGAAAGCCAACCCCTGGTTTTATATCTTTTTCAGGGTCAAGGGTGAGTCACACATGTGACTCACCCATGTGACCTAAAATCATCACAAAGATGCGACTTAAACCCACGTGGTCTAAAAGTCTCTGATATCACAGACATGTCACTCAAACCCATGTAAACTAGGCTTTCCCTTGAGGCAAGGAGGTTGGCAAGAACTTCTAATTTAATCAAGGAAATAAAGGCCAAACTCTTCAAGGGCACTTGGTTGAACTAAATGCTAAGAGCCCATTTTGATTGCCAACACAGCATGTGTATTACGCATATATGAATATATGTATAAACATATATATGTTATTTGTCTGTCTATCTATCTGTCTGTCTGTCTATCTGTCTGTCTGTCTGTCTGTCTGTCTGTCTGTCTATCTATCTATCTATCTACCTGTCTATCTTTTAAATCCCAGAGTGGTTATGAGGATAAAATGAGGTACTTGTAAACTTAGTATAGTCTCCAGCACATAGTAGGTACCTAATAAATACTTATTTATTTCCCTTCCCTGTTTCAATATAGTTGTTTTCCTTTGGACTTATAGATTCCTATATATTTAATTTATGTATTTAAATACCTTATTTTTTAGATAGGCTCCACTGGAATGCCAAAGAGACTTACAATGCAAAAAAGATTAAGAGTCCTTGGTGTAGATGATCTCTAAAAAAAAAAAAAAAGAGAAAAAAGAAAAAGCTATGGTCTAGAGGCACAAATGCTGAAGGGAAGAAGGAAGGATATGGGTATACTATAGGTCAAGGGGAAAACATCTGTAGTCTGAAGCAGCTGTGGCAATGAAGAGCCTTTCTAGGTGAAACACCCTCTGACTCAATGGATGGCCCAGTGTTTTGTAATTTCCTTCTTCTTATGGGTAGGTTGGACTTTATTAGCTGTGGATAATTTTGCAACTTAATTACCCATATGCCCAAAGGCTAAGGCGAGTGGGTACATTTTTACACTGATCTAATCAAACAGTGCCTAATTCAATATGAGCATTCTTATGATGCAACCAGTCTGTTTTCTTAGGTGCTCACTCGTAAAAAAAAGATCTATGTACAGGAGAGGTCTTTGGGAAAGTAATAAGGTACTTTCCCTCATCAGGCTCCTTGAATTAAGGAGGGGCCTTAGAAGTTTTCTAACTCAACCTTTGACTGAAGCATGACTCCATTTGAAATTAATAATAACTAATATTATTAATTAGTATAGGTAATTATTTAATTAGTATAATAATATTAATTGGCATAATGATAGTATGAGAGTATGATACTTTTATTGTATACTCATGTAACACAATATACTGTACTCTTACAGTATATTTACATATTAATATTATGTAAAATACTATGCTGTAATATTATATAAATTATAGGATATATAATATATATTATATAAAATATAAATAATTATATTATACAATATAAAAATACTATACTATTATAATATACTGCTCTTATATAATATAATAGATAATAATACTACACTGTGATAATAGACTGTGATTATATGATATTATATAATATATAATAAATTATATAATATATATACTATGGTATATACTTATATATCATAATATTACACTATACTATACTTAATATGATAGTATAATTTAATTGTGACATACTGTATGATACTATATATAATGTAATATAACATACTATAGGATATATGTAATATAATATATAACATGTAATATATATCTTATAATACTATAATTTTATACTGTAACAATATAGAAAGTATAATAATAATAATGATACATTAATAATAATTGTATAATATTTGCAAAGCACTTTGCATATGTTAACTCATTTAATCCTCATGGCAACCCTGTGAGGAAGGTGCTATTACTATCCCCATTTTATGGATGAGGGGACTGAGGCTGAGAGGGGTCATGTGACTTGCTCACAGTTATTTAGCTAACAAATGTCTGAGGCAGGAGTCACGTTCATCTTCCTGACTCCAAGTCCTTTGCCTTATCTGTTGTTCTTCCTGGCTGCCACTAGTGATTATCCTGCCCCTGCTAGACAACCTCCGGAAAGGGAGAATTTCTGGACAGCCCTGACTGACAGGAAGCTTAAATCTGCCTCACCGGAACTTTTCCTCCCTCGAGTTGGTTTTGCCCTCTGGGGACAAGCAGGCCAAACCTAATTCCTCTTCTATATGGCAAACCTTAAACTATGTGAAGGCTGCAGTTGGAAATCCTCTCTTCTCCAGGCTTACAGGACCTTGTAAAGCATGGTTTCCGCGTCGCTGGTCATCCTCCTCTGAGCACCCTCTAGCTTGTCAATGCTCTTCCCATAAGGTGATATTCAGAAATGAATACAGCTCTCTGGTTGTGTAGTCTGATCAGGCTGGACTACAGTGGCACGATGTGGCCTCAGATCATATTCATTTTCAGGGGAGCCGCCACGTTGTACTTATGAAGGGAAGGAAATAAACATTTACAGAGTGCCTACCGTGGGCCAGGCCCTGTGCTAAGCATTTTACAAATATTATCTTATTTCAGAAAATACCCTTGCTCTTTCGATGCTGTAGTGAAATAATGTACAGAAAACATTTTGTTTTCTGGGCAGCTAGGGGATGCAGTGGATAGAGGGCCAGGCCTGGAGTTAGGAAGACTCATCTTCCTGAGTTCAAATTTGACCTCAAATATTTACTAGTTGTGTGACCCTAGGCAAGTCACTTAACCCTGTTTTTCTTAGTTTCCTCATCTGTAAAATGAACTGAAGAAGGAAATGGCAAATGACTCCAGTATTGTTGCCAAGAAAACCCCAAATGGGGTCACGGAGACTTGGACACAACAGAAACAAGAGAACAACAGCAAAGGGGTGTCTTTGATGCCAGTTGGTTTCATGCTTATTTCCATTTTCCCTTAATAGTCAAATGTGGGCTATGTGTTGGGGGTGATTTCTGGTTAATTGGAGAGACTGGTTTGTTAAGTTTGGGTTGATTTATTGTTTTTTTCTCTGTTCCCTTTTTATCTTGTATGTGTATTTAGAGGCAAGACCTGCCAGGCATCAGGTGGCTTTTGTCTTGAGCACATTCATTCAGAGAGAAGGAGATAACTGTGTTCCCACACAGAGGCCACCACAGTCAAGCTGTTAAGTCAATCTGGCAGTCAGGAGACGAAGACTGGCAATTTGTTATCAGAAACACAGTCAGGCTCTGGAGCAGAAGGAAACTGAACTTAACATGTCACGTTTGAATGGACTAGGAAATAAATATATAGGTGGTGGTGGGGGATAGGGGAAGGGAAGACACCCAAGGAGTTCACCTTTGACTTCCAGACTTCCAACCCACCCACCCTGCCTCATAAAAGAAGTAGTCATAAATTCCCATGGCGAACAACCACTTCTCCATAATTGTGTACTAAGAACATTTGAATTCAAAGGAATGGCCGGGGCAATATTTGATGCACCACATAAAAATACAAAGAACGTGGAGAACTTGGTTATGAATTTATGACATGTTTATGGACCAGGATCTTTGCTTTTAAGAGGCTCCTTCCCATGACTCTGTAAGCAAAGGGACGCTGAGGAATGTCATCTTCCTAACGTGGGTCCTTTGTGGAGAAGGAAAGGGGGGAGGATGAGGTGCTGTTTTTCTAGGGGGGCAATGGAAAATTGAACTTGCTCAAGAGCTGTTGGCACTTCCCACAGGATTTAGGAAGCTGGCCCCATGCTCCTGGCCTAAGGCCAGCAAAGGGGAACTGCAGAGGTCTATGGAAACCTTCCCTTTGGAAAGAAAGTTTTGGAGGTCCTGAAAAAATGGTAGCCTGCAGCTCCATGGCTCTGGGCAAAGTTGTGAAACTGCTGAGGAACTCTCTTTTCCCTTCATAGCTCTTTCCTCCAGTGCTGAGTCTTTCTCCCTGATGCTTCCTTTCTTACTTCCCTGGCTGCCCAGTGTTGTCATAGTACTCCAGCTATATTTACTCCTTCAAGTCAGCGATCTAGGCCCTCTCTTCTTCCCCTAAAGGTACTGTCATGCAATATGGAGCTGTAAGGGACCTTAGGGATTCTCTAGTCCAATGTTCTCTTCTAGGGACCAGGATGGTGGGAAGCTTGGAGATCATACTATGCCAGAAATGGTTGACTGCTATAGCCTCTGTGTGGGAACTAAGGATATTTAGTCCGATGAAGAGAAGTCTTTGGGGGAATGTGAAAATCATCTTTAAGATGATTGAACTGCCATTCTGCTTGGCGACAAATTATTAAGAACAATGCTTTAACAATGAGTGGTCTAAGAGTAGAAAGGACTCCCTCATCCTCGAGTTCCCCATCCTTGGGAAGACTGGATGACTCTTCTGTAGAATGTTGAGGAAAATTCTTGATTCAGGTTCTAGTTGGACAAGTTACCTTGTGAGGGCTTCTGTAACTCTGAGAAACTGAGGCCAAGTGACTTGCTAGAGGTCCTCCAGATGCCTAAGTAGCAGAACTGGTCTTTAAAGCCATCTTCTCTGATAGCAAATCCAGCATTTGTTCCACTGTATCATGCTGTCTTTTTCACACAGGATCTCAGAATTAGAAGAAAAATGGGGCAAGAATGGTCCAGGCCCATTGTTCCATTCCAAGGATCAAACAAACAAACCTATAAGCCAGTTCAAAGATGCAAAATGGGTTGGACCTTTAGAGATCAGAGTTTCACCCATTCCTTTTGCCACTCAGAAAACAAAATACTAAGGAGATGGTGAGGTGAACATTGATTAAGTTACTCCACTCAGCTTTAGGCAAACCAGTCCACACCAAGTTACAAAAATGACTTAATGCTGCCCTTCCAAAGAATACCTTAATTTTGATGGGGACAATCAATACTAAACAGAGAGTCAGACAAACTCCAGTATCTGTAAAATTTCATTGGTACCTCCTCTCCAGTCTCACTTCAATCATCTTAGCTCAGGCCCTCATCTCTTCTTTGTTAGGTAATGTAATAGGTAGGGCCCGGAGTCTGGGTGATCTGAGTTCAAATTCAGCCTCTGACACTTACCAGCTGTGTGACCTTGGGCAAGTCACTTAACCTCTATTTGCCCCAATTTCCTCTTTTGTAAAATAGAGATTATAATAGTATCTACCTCCCAGGGTTGTTGTGAGGATAAAATGAGATAATATTTGTAAAACACTTAGCACAGTGCCTGGTACATAGTAGGTACTTAATAAATGCTTGTTTCTTTCCTTCCTAGACTATTGAAAAAATCCTCCTAACTGGTTTCCCAGCCTCTTGTCTGTTTCCATTCTATCCTTTCAAATTATCTTCCTCGTATATTGTTTTGGGCATGTCTTTCCTTGACTCAAAAAATATTCAGTGACTTCTGGTTGCCAAATGAATAAGGCATAACCTCTGAATCCTGTCATTCAAGGCCCTCCCAAATTTTAATGCAATCTGTCTGTTCAGCTTTAGTTCATACTATTTTTCAAACAATATATTGGAAGACATTTTAGATGATCAAATCCAGCCCTTTCATTTTGCAGATGAGCAAACTGAGGCCCAGAAGTCTTAAGTGACTTGTCTAATGACTTTTGAGTAATAAATACAGAACGGGGATTTCAGCCCAGGTTTCCTAATTCTAAATCCAGCATTCTTTCCATTGGTCCATGCTGTATTCCTGCTTGCTGCTTTTACATGTTCACAAAAATCATCTACAAAATAAGGAATTTTTTAAAAAGATGACTAAGATTTCCTCTGGTTCTAAAATCTCTGAGTACACTGGGGTTGCCTGATACAGGCAAGGATTAAATACTTCAACCCCCAAGGAAAGTAGCTGTGATTCTCGGAGTTGAGGGTAACAGATAAAGGACAGCTGAGCAGGACCTTGACAATGCCCATTTAATTTAACTTACACAGCTCACTGGATAAACCAGTTTTTCTTTCCTGTACTAAGAGGTTGTGGACAATAATAGTGTGACTGCACAAGAATAACCCTGTGGCTAAAATGTTAGCCTTGGAATTAAGAAAAAAGAAAAAAAATGCCTAATGCTTTAGGGTTAAAATAGAAACTTCTCTTTTGGTTACTTTTCCAGTCTTATTATAAATTTCTTCCCTTCATGCATTTGACTTTTGAACCAAATTTTGCTATCCCATAGACATAATGTTCCATCTCCCATCATCATGCCTTGCTTAGTACAAGCCATCCTCAACTCCTGGAATGTATTCCTTCCTAACCTCGACATTTTGGAATCTCTGGCTTCCTTTAAGCCTCAGCTAAAGTACCACCTTTGACAATCAGCCTTCCCAGTTCTCCTCAATCTTAGTGCCTTTCCTCTGCAACAACTCCCAATTTATCCCCTGTATATTTTGTGTGTACTAAGTTATTTGCATGTTGAATCCTCCATTAGACTATGAACTCTTTGAGAGCAGGGATTATTTTTTGCCTTTCTTTGTATCCTCAGTGCTTAGCACAGTGACCAGCACATAGTAGGTGCTTTAAAAAATGCTTGATGATCACTGCTCTGTAATACACTTTGAAATCTGGTACTGCTAAGCCATCTTCCTTCACATTTTTTTCCCATTGGTTCTCTTGACATTCCTGATCTTTTGTTCTTCCAGATAAATTTTTTATTATTTTTTCTAGCTCTAATAAAATTTTTTTGGGTAACTTGATTATTATGGACTGACTCCATCTCCACTATTACGTTTTATATATTGAACATTTACCCATCTGGGTACATGTTGTTTCTTTCTAGACTGTACACTCCTTGAAGACAGGAACTATTTAATATTTTTGGTCTTTGTATCTCCAGAGTCCAGCAGTGCCTGGCACATAGTAAATACTTAATAAAGAATGCATGTTTGAGGTTTGCAAAATGTTCATGTCTTACTCGAATCTCATAACAACCTTGTGAAGTAGGTACTACGGGCCCTCCTCTACTAAATTTTACAGAAGAAGAAACAGACTCAGAGATATTCAATGATTTGCCCATGGTCACTCAACCATTAAGTGTCAGAGGTGAGAATCTAGCCCAGGTCTCTTCTCACTCTAGGACCAGCATTGTTTCCACTGTATCACCCAAAGGAGAGGCTATGGGGATGAACTCTGATCACCACCACTATTTGGCACCGAACCAGACATGAGAGTAAGGGAAAGAAGAGAGGAAAAGAAGAAGCTGGGTAAAAATAGTAGTTTGTAACAACCAGAATCACAGGTTTAGTAATAGAATAGACCTTAGAGGTCATCTAATCCAACCCCCTCATTTTACGGATGAGAAAAATGAGGTTTAAAAACAAAAACAAAACAAACCATCGAAGGTGGGACTAGAATCTGTCCTCCAAACACAGAACAAAGGTGCTCGTTCCATTGCACCATGTTGCTGCTCAGGCCAGGATGTGCTAAAACCAGCTCACATTAGAGCTTAATGTTAAAATTTCAGTCTGAGAACGGTTACGCTTTGGAAATCTGCAAATGCTACAAACAGGGGCTGGATATATTGTTTTGTCGGTGGCCTAGACTCAGGAATGTGATGGAGAAAATGTTAGCAATACAGATGTAAAATTGGTACACCTTTTGGGGAGAAGTGGTTGTTAAACACCTACCAGCTGACTCCTCTCGTCTTTAAACACAGTAATTAGGTTGATGTTTCTCCTCCAACTTTTCTCTCCCAACCGAAATTTAGAAAATCAATTTCCTAGTTTCCTTATGAGACTCCTCTGAAGTAGATGGGTCTCTTGCCGATTCAATTCAATTTAATTCAATTCAGAATTTATTTATTGGGCAAGTCATGTGCAAGGCATTGGTGTATGGGCAAGGGTACAACATGTATATAAGTATGACACAGGGTAGGATTTAATAGGGGCAAAGGAGAGCCAGGCAAAGCACTCCAAGAAATTTGAGGAGGGAGGATCATTTTCGAGGTCAGGGAAGGCTTCTTGGAGGAGATGGCATCTGAATTGGGCAATGGGATGGGAATCTGTTCCAGGAGTGGGGGATGGAAAGCTCAGGTTCCATTCAGGACCTGTGGTCTTCCTCGGGAGAGGACAGATGGCTAACACTTATCTTGCCTAAACTTTTTCAAGCTCTTTAGTTGCCTTCCCTACAGATAGGATCTTAGTTTCAGCCTGCAATTTCTAAGAGTGTCTTTTTCATCCAGAGCAGAGCTTGATTCTTGACCCAGGAGAAACGAATTCAGAAAACAAAAGAATTAGGGGTGGTGGTGGTGGTGAGGGTTGTTTGCAGATATTTAAACCTCTTTACAACTGCCATTCTTCCTTCTTTTATCTCTTACTGATATAAATGGCTCTACATACCATGGGTTTCTATAACTAGAAATTCTATAACTTGTGGTGTCTGAGCAGAGAACACAGAATATGTATTCAGGGTACTCAGGTTCCAACTCTGACTTTGTTGTCTGTGTGTTTTTGGGGTAAGTCACTGCCTTTTCTGTGCCACAATTTTCTCTCATTTATAAAATAAAGAGGTTGGATGGAAATCAATATAATTCTGAGGTTTCCCACACACTCATCAAATTGGCAAAGATGATTTTAAAAAATGGGAACCAGTTAATGCTGGGGGATCTATGGGAAGGCAAATGAGTTGCACTCTTGGTGGAGCTGTGAATTGGTCCATCTATTCTGAAAAGTCATTTGGAATTATCTGAGAAAAGTTATTATCCTTGACCCAGTCAACTGTGATGATTTAAAAGGTTTAAGAGTTGTAGTTTAATCATTTAATCATAAATTTAACCATTTTATTAATAAGGCCAGCACATTATTAATAAAGGGAGGGTCGTTTGACTGTCTATTTCAGACCAAAGACTCCTCATGGTGGTGGGCTCACAGTTTATATGCTCTTTGAAGAGAAGGTATTACTGAGGGATACCTACTCAACTTTGGTTGGTTAACACAACGGGAGGTGGGCTATCTTGGGGTATATAGCTTAGGTCACTCAAATCTTGGTCAAAGAGACATCAATTTCCATATCACTTGCCTTGATAATAGGGAAAATCAACACACGTCCTTAGACCTGTCTGAGCAAACACAATAAGCAGGAATATACTCATTAGCCCAAACTTAGAATTTCTTTTATTGTCTAATTAGATCTTGGCCTGGGTGAATCTCTAAGAGAAACTTTCCACGCTGGTTGGTTTCTGGATGAGGAAGTAAAAATGGGGGAAATCCTTGGTCTTAATACAATAGTTATTAAATGTAAGAGAAATATTCTTTTCTCACACATCCCACTGCTAGATCCATAGCCCTAGGATGACAGAAAGAATGGCCCCAATGTAGGGATAGTGATGGGGGCTGGAACTGTGATTTCATTGGCATAGGGAGTGTCTGGTGAGGAATTTCCTCTCCTAATTAAGATTGGCACTAACTCCACAACTTGTAGTCTGAGAGATTGTCCTAGGGCACTGAGGAGTTATGGCCTTACCAGGGTCATAGAGCCAGAAGGTATCAGAGGTAAGATTTGAATGTGCTGACTCTAAGGCTGCATCACTATATGGCATACCATATACGGTAATAAAAATAACTAAGGTTTATATAGTGCTTACTATATGCCAGGGACTGAGATAAGCACTGTATAATTAGTATTGGATTTGACCCTCACAGCAACTCTGAGTGATAGGTGCTAAATTATCTTCATTTTACAGATGAGGAAACTGAGGCTGACTGAGGTCAAATGACTTGCCTAGAGCCACACAGCTAGTAAGTGTTTGAGGCTGGATTTCTGACTGCAGACCCCAAATTTTGTTTATTGCTCTACCTAGCCATCATCATCACCATCATCAGTAATCATAAAGAACTTATTGACATAGCTTATTACTGTCCCCAAATGCTTTCCATGTACTACTGTATTTGATCATTACAAAAATTCTGTTAGATATGTTGCAGAAGTATTATCTTTTCCATTTTTCAGATAGAGGAAATGGAGGACCAGAGAGGTAACATAATTTGCCCCAGGCCACACTGCAAATTGGTGGTAGAGTTGTGAATAGAATCCAGGTCTCCTAACTTTACTTTACTGTTCTTCTTACACACAAATATGTACAATAAAAGGATTGATACAGATAATCTCCACAGGGCAGCTAGTAGTCCAGTGGCTAAAGCCCCTGGCCTGGAGTCAGGAAGACTCATCTTTCTGAGTTTAAATCCAGCCTCAGACACTTCCTAGCTGTGTAACCCTGGAAAAGTCACTTAACCTTGTTTGCCTCAGTTCCTCATCTGTAAAATGAACTGGAGAAGGAAATGGCAAACCCTCCCAGTATCTTTGCCAAGAAAAGACCAAATGGGGTCACAAAGAGTCAGACACAACTGAAAATGATTAAACAAATCTCCAGAGGGCCTTGATAGCTCTAAAATCTTATGAGATTGTGATCTGCCCACTCTTAAGATGGTATCTATCCTCTAGTTGGAAAGATAAAGACATAAACACCAGAAAAGTTTAGAAAAAATGGCATAAGGGTTATATAATGATACATCGATAGGTCTATACTTTAACAAATAGGCAAAGAACATATTTATTTTTACATTTTGAACAGGATCTGAGAAGATGTTTCAAGGCTATGTAATTTAACTCAATTCAGTATAAGAAAGGTACTATGCCTGGCACTGCATATAAAAAGCTGAAGTACAAAATGGTCCTTGTCCTGCAGAAGCTTATGGGTGAATACTAGAATAGCAAGACATATATGCACTTCCTTATGATACAAGACAGAAAGTGATAAGGACAAAAGAAGGATACATATGTCTAACCTCTCCTCTATAATTAGCCCATAAGCTCTTGGAGGGCAGAGACCACTTTGTTTTTCAACTATGTGTGGTAGCGCTCAACACAGTGTCTTATTTATTCGATGAATTTTTACAGAATTGAATTAGATTGCATTGTATTGAAACATCTTTTGAGGTGCTGTTCAAAAATATGGAAATTATATTTTAGAACTATTTTTAGCTTGGGGTCTGCTCAGGGATCATTTCATAGAACATCATGGTGGTAGTAGATGAAGGACTAAGGAAATCATTGCAGTAACAAGCTAGAGAATAAGAATTGACTGTATCTACAAAGCACTTTCTGCTTTCTGGAGACAGAATGCTAAGGTTGGGTGGAATTAAGTGACCTGTCCATGGCCAGTTAGTCAACAAGCATTAATTAAGTGCTTAATGTGTATGTGTTAGGCACTGTGCTAATTAGTGAGGATACAATGGCAAAAACACGATACCTGTTTTTAGGGAGATCATATTTTGATGGAGGAGAGAACATGCAAAAGCTAGGTATATACAAGACACAGATGGTGTAACTGGAAGGTGATCTCAGAGAGAAGATGCTAGCCATGAGGGAGAGAAGGAATTGGAAAAAGCCTCCAGCACAAAGTACGATTCCAATTGAAGCCAAACAAATGTGCAAACTGTGGTTCACAGAGGTTAAGCCGCTTGTCCAAGGTCACAAGGTAGTAAATGGTAGCATAAATACCTCCTGAACCCAGTTTTTTTTGACTCCAGGTTAGCTCAGTCTCATATTTACATTTTATGTCACTTACTTTAAAGTCACATGGCACATTGGGAAGTGTACTCTTTTGGAATCAGAGGATCCGAATTTGAACTCTAGCTTAGCCACTTACAGGGCAGTTAGGTGGTACAGTGGATAGAGTGCCAGGCCTGAAGTCAGTAAGACCTGAGTTCAAATCCAGCCTCAGATACTTACTAGCTGTGTGACCCTGGGCAAGTCACTTAACCCTGTTTGCCTCAGTTTCTCACCTGTAAAATGAGCTGGAGAACAACCACTCCAAATATTTTTGCCAAGAAGACCCCAAACGAGGTCATGAAGAATAGACGTGACTGAAATAACTGAATAGCAACACTGGTCACTCACCGGTGGACCAAGTGAACTCAGTTCACTGGGCCATGATTTTCACATCTGTCCAGTGAGGGGATTGGACTGGATGACCTCTAACTCCTTTTTTTCAGCTCTAGGACTTAAGATTCAACATAAGATGTTAGCTTCCTATCATATTTTGTCTTCTCCCATTAGATTATAAACTCCTTGATGACGAGGACTGTCTTTTCTTTTCTGTATTTTTATCCCCAGTGCTTAGCACAGTGTCTAGCACAAAGTAGGCGCTTAATAAATGTTTATTGACTATTGACTATAAGAAGTTCTGTAAGTTTGCTGCCCCACAGCATTTCCTGGGGTTTGTCCTAAACTTAACCTCTTTTAAGCTATGCAAATTCATGGCATGCAAGGAACTTCATGAATCAGTCACCTTGGGGGGATGACAGATAGCAGAGTCCCTATGGCATGAGTGGAGGAGAAACAGGCCCTGGCCTGAATCTTCTCCAAGTTACAAAGGAAGGCATTTTTCTTTCTGAAAAATCATCTGAAGTATAGTCTGGGTAGGGGACACTTCTGGCCCCTAAGGCACCATAACTCCTATCATTTGTATTTCTGGAACGTAACTGTGTCTAAGGTTCTGTTACTAGCAAGGAAAATTATGAAATGTGAGTAGCTCACAGCTGATAGAACAGCTGAATTACTAAGCCTCCAAACCCTTAGTAACAGAAACACAGAGTGACATAACACAACAATACGATTTCAAATCGTCTTGACATCAAATGACATCAAATCATCCTGCACATTCTCTCGGATTTTTTTCTAATTTGGCTTTACCTGATTTTAATGAATGCTTAAGATGGTGATGATGGTAACTTTGCCTGATACAATTTTGTCCCATCAGCTGTTCCCTCCCTTCAGGAACGATCGGTGTTATGTAGTCAAGTCATATGAACAGACAGTTCTTGAAGGAGGTAGTAACCACATGAGAAGAAGCTCAAACTTTATCACGACAAATAAAGATGCCACTTTATACCTACTACATTGGAAAAAAAAACAGCAAAGAGTGATAAAAATTCAATGTTGTATGGTTTGCAGGAAACAGGCACTCTACTACATTGTTTATAGGACTATAGACTGTGGCACATGATTTCAAGAACAATTTGGCAATATGTAATTAATTGAGAACTGGCAGTACTCTTTGACCTGGTGATTCCGGTAAGACTTTAACCTAAAAATATGATGATTTTGAGAAGCAGCATGATAGATATGTCGTTGTTGCTTGTTTTTCATTTTGAAAGAGGACCAAAGACATCACGGGGTGATGTTCTGACTTGCCTGTGAATTGGATTTAAATGAGACAGAGTTGCACAAAGTTGTCAGCCTCACTCTCTCCTCCAGAGTCATTGCAATTCAGTGGCAGGACAAAAGTCAAGATGACCGGTGATGGTTGGGGAAGCAGTAGATGACTTTGGTGTCTTCGATGTCTGGCCAAACTCTAAGAGCTCCACAGCCGTGCTGCAGCCACCTTCATGTTGTTGGAACTAGTTGTTCTCATCCACCTATTCCTTTGGGGGAAGTGTACACATGCTCGAGGTAGATTCTCCCTTAACTCACTGATGGGTTTGTGGCCCTTCAGTTACCCTCAAACTGGTTTAGACTGTCTACCTAGATGGTTTTACTGGGCAGGGGAGTGGTCACTATGCACGCTACAGTTTATTGGAGCCACAGGTGAGAGCAATGTATTCGATATATAGTGAAGAGGTGTCAGACTCAAATAGAAACAGGATCACTCACTAATTGGTATATAAGGATCCCTGCAGGTCACGTATTGACTTAGTTTTAAAATATAATGTTATCTATGTTTTATTGTATTTTTGTTTATTTTGTTAAATATTTGCCAATTACATTTTAATCTGGTTCATGGAGTGTGAGGGATCATAGGTTACATATATAATACCTCTCACATGGTGAATAGAGAGCCAGCCTCATAATCAGAAAAACCTGGGGTCAAGTCTTACCTTTGATGCTTTCCTTCATATCCAAATCAGTTACCTTCATAACATCTCTCCTTTCCTCTGACCCTGCCACCACCCTGGTATAGCCCCTCATCACCTCCTGCCCAAACTATTGTAAAAGCCTACTGGTTGGTCTTCTTGCTTCAAGTTTCTTTTCACTCCAATCCATCCTTCACTGAGCTAAGTGAACTTCCTAAAGTTCAAGCCTGGTCATATTACCTCCCTATTCAATAAACTCCAGTGGCTTCCTATTGACGATAGGATCAAATATAAAGTCCTCTGCTGGGCTTTGATAACCTCCATAATGTAGCCCCTTCCTACCCATACCGATATTCTTACACCTTATTTCCCTCCACGTACCCCCTCTGTCCACTGACATCGGTCTCCCTGCTGTTCCTCCTACATGATATTCCATCTCTTGACTCTCTGAATGCTTTCTCTGTCTATCCCCCATGGCCAGAATTCTTTCCTTTCTCATTTCTTCTTCTTGGCGTTGCTGACTTCCTTCCCACTTTCTTCAAGAAGCTTTTCCCAGTCCTTCTTAATGTTGCCATTGTTGGAGTATCCCCAATTTATACTGTACATATCTTGTTTGTACATAGTTTGTATGTAGTTTCCCCCATTAGACTGTGAGATCCTTGAAAGCAGGGACTATTTTTTTTTGCCTTTCTTTGTACCCCCAGGACTTAGCATAGTGCTTTGCACATAGTAGGTGATTAATAAATGCTAGCTGACTGATACTATTTATGTGTTTCTGGATGATTCACTTAATTTCTTCATGGCAACAAGCAACTCTTTAAAACTGTAAGTTGTATAACTGTTGCCAATCTACTTTGGTCTAATAGAGAACTTCTTCACTGGCAGTTCCCAATATCAATGAAATTACAGGCATAGACCAAAATGATAATAGGTGAAAAATGACTTACCTATACAAAAAATTGAGAGCTGCTCTACTTGTTAATGCAAGGAAAAAATGGAAGCCACTTATATGCCTGATGACTGGAGAATAGCTGAGTAAATTTTGTTCTACTGAGTTAATAGGACATTATGGCACTATGTTACTTGGATAGACACATGACCTTATTGATATGGGTACTCTCTCCAGTGATATGGCCTTCAATCCAAAGATGTTTGCCTAACCTGTGTAATTTTTGTCTCTGATCTCTCATTAATCCTCCATGGGGGTTCATCAACATGTATGGGGTCTTCCTCCAGCTATCCTGACATTACTCCATCTCCAATTTATTTCTTTCAGACTTAGACAAATCTAACTAGTAGGTTACAAACAAGAAGTTGAGAAACTTACTAAAATTTTCATAAATTTCTGGTGATTATTAAATAGGAATAAAAAGAAGTAGGCATATATCTCAACTCTGCACAGAACCTTTACAAAACTTGACAATGTATTAGGGAATAAAAATCTCAAAAACAAATATACAAAAGCAGAAATATTAAAAAATCCTTTACTGACCACCCATCAGTTAAAAGTATATCTGATAAAGGGCCGCTGAATAAGAGATAAAAATTAATAATAGACTAAATAGCTTACTCCTAAGGAATTCATAGGTCAAAGAACAAATTATAAGAACCATAAAAAATTTCCCCAATAAAATGACAATAATGAGATAACATCAAATTAATCCTAAGAAGAAAAATTATATCTTGAAACTCTTCCATCAACAAAGGAGATAAATGACAGATAATAAATTTGGCATGCAATAAAAAATCATATGAAAATTATCAAATTTCAGAAATACAACTAAATATCAAAATAAAATTTCTGAAAATAAAGATGAGATTAGCAAAATTAAAATCAAAAGTTTGAATTGGTGAATAAGGTTTTTTAAGGCAGCAAAATAAACCATTGATCATTCTGATTTTTAAAAAGATAGAGGAAAACAAAATTGCCAGCAATAAAAATGAAAAAGGAGAAATTATAACAAATAAAGAAAATTATTAAAGCTTTTAAGCTTTAATAGCTTAAAACCACATTAAGACTTTTGGGACACTCTGTACACCAATTAAATTGACAATGTAAGTGAAATATATAAATATCTACAAAAAATTCAGATCAGCAGAACAAGAAGTAGAAATATGAATAATCCAGTTTCTCAAAAAGAAATTAAACAAGCCATAAATAAGCTCTTAAAGAAAAAATCCCAGGACCAGATGGCTTTACACATGAATTCTATCAAATATTCAAAGAAACAATTAATAGTACACATGCTGTTTGCAAAAACAGGAAAAGAAAGGATCCCACTAAATTTCTTCTCTGTTACAAGTATGACCTTGATACTTAGGCTTAGGAAAGACAAATAAGAGAAAGAAAACTATAAGTCAATGTCTGTGATGAAAGTTGACCCAAAAATTTTAAATAAAATGTTAGCAAAGAGAATATGGCAAGGGATTGAGAAGTTTATAGATTAAGGCCAGGTAGGATCTGTGCTAGGAAAACAAGGTTAGGTCAGTGTTAGGAAAACCATAAACACAATAGACCATATTAATTACAAATAATCAAAATCTCTAGTCATGTTAATAGATGCAGAAAAAGCTTTTGAGCAAAAATACAACCTGCATTTTGTTCAGTAAGTTAGTCAATAAGCGTTTGTTAAATGTTTACTATGTGCCAGATACCAAGCTAAGTGCTTGGGTTACAAGGAAAGGCAAAAACAGTCCCTGCCTTTAAGAATCCAACCTTGTTTTCCTGGCATAAATTTTGGGGTCAGTATTCATTCTAATTCATTCTAAGGAGATGATATGTAAATAACTAGATATGTGCAAGATACGTACAGAGTAAAAACATTAAAGACACCCAAATAAATGAACCTTTCCCTAATATGGTAAACAGTGTCAATATGTGAAAGAGATAACTAGAGGACTTTCCAGTAATATCAAGGATAAGCAAGGATAGCCATTGTCAGCATTATTATTTAATAAACTGCTAGAAATACTACCCATGGCAATAAGATAAGAAAAGGAAATCAAGGGAACAAGAAAAGAAGAAACAAAACAATTACTTTTTGCAAATGATACGATTATCTACATAGAGACTCCTATAGAGACAACTTAAAATTAATTGAAAAAATAATTTCAATGAAATAGCAGGATATAGACTAAACCCATACAAATCATTAGCCTTCATGCATATTCCAATAAAACAGAGAATAAAGAGAAAAATGAGAAAGTCCATTTGAATTATCTACAAAATATATAAAATATTTAAGAGCTCACTGCCAAGGCACACATAGAGGAATTATATAAAATTATATAAATTGTAAATTCTATAAAATAGGAATAATGTAAGAATTAAATAAGTGGAGAGATATATTAATTGCTCATGTTTAGGCCATGCCAATATAATAATAGAAATACTAGTTAAAATAAGTTATTCAGTGCAATACCAACTCAACTATCAGAGAATTGCTTTAGAGAGCTAGGAAAAATATGAAATTCATCTAGAAGAGCAAAAGATAAGTCTATTAAAGGACATAAATGAAAAAAAGTATGAACAAAGAATATGTGGTAACATATCTCAAACTATACTGCAAAGCAGTAATGATCAAAACTATTTAGTAGTGATGAAAAAACAAAGATTTAACCAGTGGAACAGACTAGCTATACAATATACAGATACAAATGAACATAGTAGCACAATGTTTGATAAACCCAATGACTGCAACTACTGGGGTAAGGACTCACTATTTGACAAAAAATGCTGAGGAAAAATGGAAAGAAGTTTGCAGAAATTAGGTTTAGACCAATATCTCACACCATGTACTCAATAAGCTCCTAATGTATACATAACCTAGATATAAAAGGTGACATCACAAACAAATTAGAGGGCAAGAAAGAAAACACCTCTTCTAACCCTAGAAGGAGGTCATGACCAGACAAAGGAAAGAGAGGACCATAAAAAATAGAGATGGGGAGGAAGGGAATTCCTGGTTTACTGAATGATTTGCACAAATACACAGAGGTAGGGAAATATTGCACAAATAAAGTGGAAAGATTGCTAACTTAAGAGTCAGGAGATCTGAATTCAAGTTCCAGCTCTGGCAATGGCAAGCAATGTTACTGTAACCGAGTTTTCTCTCCTCTTTGGGACTTAGTAAAAAGGGTATAATGATACTTACACTGTCTTCATAGAGTTATTGTAAGGGGAGTCTTGACATGCTCCATCATCCAGAAAAATCCTATTCTGCCTCAGACAACTAGTCAATCAACTATCATTTATTAAGCACCTACTATGTGCCAGGCACTGTGCCAAATACTAAGAATAAAGAGAGAAAAAAAACACAAACAAGCAAAAAACAGGACAGTCTCCAAACCTCAAGGAGCTCACAGTCCATTGGAGGAGACAACATACAAACAACCATATACAAACAGACATATACAGGACAAGCTAGTAGTCAACTCACAGAAAAAGCATTAAGATAACGAGTGGGAAAGGCTTATTGTAGAAGCCTTGTATCTACCATGCTAGAGGGGCTTTGAGATTAGGCCCAGAGACAGATTTAAATTCCACTTTCTCCAGGAGGCCTTTCTTGGTCTATTTTGTATATATGCTGTTTGCATCTTGTCTCCCCTATTAGAATGTATGCTCCTTGAGATCAGGGACTATTTTTGCCCTTTTTTTTTTTGCATCCACAACACTTAGCACAGTGTCTGGCACACAGTAAACACTTCATAAATGTTTGTTGACAGGCACTTTTTAATGATTTCTCTCCCTAAAGACCAGCCTAGTAAATTT
Organism: Trichosurus vulpecula; assembly: GCF_011100635.1. NCBI lineage: Eukaryota > Metazoa > Chordata > Mammalia > Diprotodontia > Phalangeridae > Trichosurus > Trichosurus vulpecula. The sequence goes on along the minus strand of NC_050573.1, from coordinate 115,488,641 downwards.
AAGAGGCTCACAATCCATAGTTTGGCCACTAGGTGATGTATTATTTGGTTATAACAACCCATGAAATGGATAAAAAATTATCCTTGGGCCCGTACAGATCTTTTCTACTTTGCCATGATAGAAGAGGTGTGGCTTAAAGGGGGCCTAGAGTGTCACAAATCACAGTTTTTAGTCCACCAATAAATATTAATTTATTTATTGGTGGTAAATATGAGCTCTCTGTCCAACGACCAATAAGATAATATGCAACTGGATGAACTGGATCATGTTGATATTGATAATTTCACTAGAAATGAAGCCAAGAATCAAGAAATTTCTGCCAAATGTAAGAGGAGTTTTTATATTCTCCTTGGATAGGAAAAATAAAGGAGCAGATGAAATTGGTTTCCTTGAGCATCTCAATGGAACAAGAAATACCATCATTTCATGGGACACTTGTTCATTGTACTTTATAGGGTCTGTGATGTGCCATTAACCAAAAGACCACAATGAAGATAGTTTAATTTCTAATTGCAGCTTATATAATGTCATCTCAAGATCTGTGAATCTAGGCTCTTCAAAGGGTGAAGAAATAGGGAAATTCTATGAAGACCTTGGCAAGATTCTCTATTCCAAGTCAGCATATATGTTGATACTCAGTGATTTTAATGTGAAGGTTGGCACAAGAGAGGGTGCTGGAAAATATGGCTTAGAATAAAGAGGTGAAAGAGGCTAGCATCTTATGGGGCATCCAGAACCCTCCCACCTTTACAGCATGTGTACTTTCTCTAAGAAGAGAATCAAATATGGAACTGAAAATTAAAAAAAATGAAGAAAAAAAGAGCATCAGAAAGCATCAAACTGCTTCAGTATTTCAATAGATCTGTGATCTCATCAATGTGGTTACTTTTACAGATCAAAATTCCTCTGTGCTCTCTCATCTTGTGTGGTTCTTGCCCATTTCCTTCCACAAATCCTCCCTAGACAGTCATTCCTCTAGGTCTTTGAACACTAAACATCACAGAAATGAAGTCGGTTTTGTTTTAGCAGACAGGAAATGACTAATTATGTTGCATGTAGGCATCTAGGTGGCTTAGTGGATAGCGCTTTAGGCCTGGAGGGAAGACCTGAGTTCAAACCTGGCCTTCCACCCTAGCTGCGTGACCGTGGGATGAGGATTACAGATGAAGACAGTGTGGCATATAGTTAACCACCATATGCCTCACCAACCTCACCTAGAAAATATGGATAATAATGATATCTACATCACGGGGTCATTGTGAAGATTAAATGAGTGAACATAAGGAGGGAGCTTTGCCAGCCTTCAAGGTTCTTAGTTCTTATGTGTCAGATTCATCGATTAGTTAGAATGAAAGTCAAAATTAACAACGAATTAGAAGAAAGGATAGAAGATAAAGATGGGAAGACATTGTCCAATTATTAGTCCAGCCCAACATACTTAAGCAAGGTAATTATCCAGAAACATAGGAAGTGACCCAAAATAGAGACATTAGCTTGGATTATCAGTGTTTATTAGAGAAGCTTGACTTACATAAACCAATCACCACCATGAGGAGGCCCAAAGAGCCCAGAACCAACCTCCATCTGCAAAACTTGCTGTTGTAGCCCATGAGAGAGGCTTGGTAGCTGAGGATACCGGCAGTCTGTCATATGAGCTCATTTACAACACCTTAGGGGGGAAGATGATAGACAATTATGGAAAAGATTGCCTCACCAACTATAAAAAGCAGCGGAGGGGAAAAGAATCAACAGAAAAGCTTTTTTGTTGTTATTCAGTTGTTTCAGTCATATCTGACTCTTCATGACCGCCCCCCCACCCACCCTTTTTGGCAAAGATATTGGAGTGGTTTGTCATTTCCTTCTCCTGCTCATTTTCCACATGAAGAAACTGAGGCAGAGTTAAGTGACTTGCCCTGGGTCACACAGCTAGTCAGTTTCTGAGGCCAAATTTGAACTCCGGAAGATGAGTCTTCCTGACTCTAGGCCCGGCGCTCTATCCACCATGCCACCTACTTGCCCAGAAAGCTTGTTATAACATCTAATTAAACCAGTTCATCCTAGGAGCATTTATAGATGAAACTGAAAGGACAATAAATAGGTACAAAATAGAACATATTTGAGGGTAGTCTATGCTTATCAGTTGATAATAATGCAACTGCCAACATTCAAACTTCAACCTCAAAAGCTGTATAAGGAAGTGAAAAAAAAAACATTGAAAAAAGTGAAGTTGGGAAGAAAAGCTGGGCCTGTCCAATACACATAAAAGAAATATGTGCTGGGTTTGACACAATTTTTTTTTGGGTTTGACACAATTTTAAAGGCACAGAAGAGTTAATTTTTCAAAATTTCTCCAAAAGGGAGAAGATTTCAGAAGAATGGGAAAAATCCCACAAATAACATTACCGAAAAAGGGCAATTCTGAGACAATGGCAGATATTAACTAGTATGCCTACTTACCAATATAAAATCTTTATGGTTTACCCTAGTGCCATATTGTATTGATTACATGGAAACCTAGAAAACTACAGGGTCTCTTTAAGGATATCCGTGACTACTCAAAGACATAAGCCTAGCAATCCACATAGGAAAAGCCAAGTGGATGGAAAGTAAGTATTGCTCAGACTATAACATGATATTGGGTGTGTAGTCCAATGATTTATCCACCTCCATCCTAGCAGCTTTCTCACCCTAGAAGATGCTCTTTTCCCTTCTGCCTTTTCACCATGGAAGATGTTTCTGCTCCCTCCTTTAATTGGTGAGTTCCTCCTCAGAATCTCATTTGAAGAAATGACCAAGTCACCCATGATCACTTTTCTCTTAGCTCTGATCCTATCTCTTTGGACTTCTCCATCTTGACCCCCTTCTTTCCTCTCCTTCCCCTTTTCCCTTCTTTTTTTTATAAGTTTATTTATTTTTAGTTTTCAACATTCGCTTCCATAAGTTTTAAATTTTCTCCCCCTCCCCAAGATAGCATATAGGCTCTTATATACATTCCTATTAAGCATATTTTCATATTAGTCATGTTATACAGAAGAATTAGAACGAATGGGAGTAACCATGAGAAAGAAAAGCACAAAACAAAACAAAACAAAAAAAAAAGAAAATAATCTGCTTTGATCTGCATTCAGATGCCATATTTCTTTTTCTGGATGTGGATGGCATTTTCCATTATGAGTCTTTTGGAATTGTTTTAGATCCTTGCATTGCTGAGAAGAGCTAAGTCTATGAAAGTCATTGTTTACTGTGACTGTTACTGTGCACAATGTTCTCCTGGTTCTGCTCACTTCACTCAGCATCAGTTCATGTAAGTCTTTCCAGGTTTTTCCTTCTCCCTTCTTTTTAGATCTTTTTGTGTGTCTTGTCTTCTTTCTTTAGAATGTAAATTCCTTAAAATTAAGACTTGGCTTTCTTTCTGCATGCATCTGAATTTTCAGTGCTTAGCATGGTGCCTGGCACATATTAAATATTTAATACATTATCTATCTATCTATCTATCTATCTATCTATCTATCTATCTATCTATCCATCCATCTCTCTCTCTCTCTCTCTCATCTGTCTATATCTTGGACAGGCATTACAGAGAGTGAATAAACTATGCTGAGAGTTAGATAGAAGGAAGAGAGCAGGCTGAATTGCATTTGGGAAATTGTGTAGTACTTTTAACACTTCCAAACTGCTCTTAGACACAAAAACATATCTTTTTAGCACTGAAGTTTTTCTGGTGTTGTTTTAGTCATAAAGTCCTAGCGTCTGAAGCATCATAATTCTAAGGGACCCAGAGTGCAGTGGAGAGATACATGGTAGGTGTAAACACATTGCATCATTTTCATAATGCAGATATGCATGTAAGAAGTGGTATAAAGGAAAACAATCAGGAAATATTGTGGGAAAAGGAGATGAGTCAGTCATGTAAAGGGTAAGGGATGCTCAGCTTGGCTGCTATATAGATACCCAGAGAATCCTGAAAGGCCTGGAGGAAGGCCTCCAGTTTGTGGGACAGATCTCCAGTGAAAGGTTTATGGGAAGATATGAACAAATATCACATAGGATATGCACAGTATGGCTTCACACACATATACATATACATACACACACATACATACCCATCTGTGTTAAATGGTGGCTTTCTCTAGAAGACGGAGGGAGGGTGAGAGGCAATGAGACAGTTTGGAATGTAAAATGTAACCAAAAATAAATTAAATTAAAGAATCAGACAGGATAAGAAAGCATAGAAAAACTACTATAATAACAGCTAGCATTTATATAGTGCTTTTAAGTTTGAAAAGCATTGTACAAATATTATCTCAATTTATCCTTATAATAATCCCAGGAAGCAGGTGCTACTGATATCCCTATTTTTTAAAAAATTAAGCAGATAGAGGTTAAGTGACTTTCGCAGAGTTCCCAGGTGGTAAGTGTGTGAGGCAGGATTTGAATTCAGGTCTTCCTGATTCCAAGTCCAGCGAATCACTTATTTGCTATCTACATCATTGGAGGGAGTGCCCACACATTTTGCCCTTCATAATATCTGATCAATCAAACATTTATCAATCACATGCTTTGTTTGAGGCCCTGTACTAGGAGATCTGGGTGAAACAAAGAATTAGAAAATACAAATCTTTCCCTCAGGGCTTACAATATAGTTGGGGAGACAAAGCAGAGATACATGAAAAATTAAAAAAAGAAAAAAAGCCTCAACCTAATACCACCACAAGACAACAGTCCAAGATATGTCTCAAGGCAATGTGTGATTAATCACCAAATGAGTGGGACAGACAATAAAAGCTCTGAGTTCAGAAGGAGGAGAGATCATTGTGGGCCGGGCTGGCTTCAGATTCTATTTTATTTTTGAATATAAAAGTCGTATGTGAGCCAACACATCCCAAAGTCATGGAAGATGGAATTCTTACTTGAGCTATTGCAAGCATAATTTAATTTTGACTTACAATAGTCTCTAGTTTAACCCCACCCCCACCCCCACCCTCAGTCACAGGGATAATACTTATCCCTCCAGATCATTCCCCACAGGGGTGACTTTTGCCTCCTTCCCAGGCTTGCATCAATTTGAGGTTTGCACACGGAGCTGAGCTTGTGAGTCATGAGCAACTAGAACAGTCTTCGTATTTTGTGTAAGCCCAGTTTACCTTTTGATGGGGACATTCTAGGATCAGAGGACCACAGATTTAAAGCTTGGAGGTCGTGGCAGTCCGAACTTCTCAGTTTACAGATAAGTTCCAGAGAAGTTAAGTGACTTGAAGAGGGTCTTACAGTTGGTGCCTGTGGCAGAATTTGAACCTAGGTCCTCTTAACTCCAGCTTCAGCACTCTATCCACTACACTATATTATTATTTTTGTTTTGAGGAGGTGCTATTTTGTTCCTGCATGAAGCAACATACATAGCAGATACTTCCTGCACCAATTTAGAAGGTGAAGGTTGTTTGAATGACTTTACCTTGTTCCTAAGATGCTCTTCTTTCCCTGCAGAAGGAGAGCTGTGTTTCCATTGCTCTATGGGAGCAGCCTATGCTGAGATACAGAATCAAAACAGAGATAAAGCAGTTTAGAAGGAGAGCTGGTTTCCCTAGAATTTCTCTGTTTCAAGAGCGTCTGACTGGGGAGGCCCCATCACTGTTTTCTCAAGAACTTTGGGGAATCTGGCCAACTTTTTTAGGAAAGACTTGGAGTTCCTCACTGGATTATCAAGGTCCTCTGCTTCTAGGTGGGCATCAGGCTACCAATCTGCACCTGCCAAATGCAGATGTCTAAAGTCTTTTTTATCTATGCCCTTCTCTTGAGTCGCTTTCCTTCCTTTTTGCCCCTCTCATTAGCTTCACACCATGTTTAGTCCTTTCCTGGCTCATCCAGACTCACCAGATGTAGTGCAACCTCATAGTCCAAGTTATCTAGAGTTACATTCCTAAAATATCTCAATGTTTCCTAGGAGGAAGAAGGAAAATGAGGGCTAGGGGAGTGCCTGGTAGGACCTACAGGACTAGTGAACCATAATCCCTCCTTTCCCTTTCATCCAATTTGTATAAAGATTGTACAAAGGATTTTCCTGTCCAGAGTCTGTCTTAGATGTAGGTGGATTTGAAAGTCTCCTGCATAGTCTCCTTGCTGCCAAATATCTCCTTTATTGACTCTGCTACCATGGCCCTCATTACCATTCATGCACAGTGCCTGGTACATAAGAATAATACACATTTACATAGCACTTACTATGTGCCAGGCACTGTGTTAATCGCCTTACAATTATTATCTCCTTTGATCCTCACAACAACCTTGGGAGGTAGGTGCTATCATTAACCCCCATTTTACAGATGAGGAAACTGAGGCAAACAGAGGTTAAGTGACTTTCCTAGGGCCATACAGCTAGTAAGTGCTTAACAAGTGCCTTTGAGGCAACGAAAGCCACATAGATCTAATGATAGTTACCTGAGAGGGATCATGATTGGCTTTTGACACCAAAGGTCAAATTGTGTTGCATTAAAAGAGGCCTGATTTCCAGGAATAAGGATGTGATCATCCTGCTATATTGTGCCTTGCACAGACTCCATCTGGAGTACTGTGTTTACTTTGTGTTTAAGGGGGGCCATTAATAAACTGGAGAGTATTCAGGGGAAGGCAAACAGAATTTTGAAGGGCTTCAAGACCATGCCACATGAGGATGGGGTGAAGAAACTAGAAATATTTAATCTGGAGGAGAGAAGACTTGGGGGGCACATACTAGTTCCCTTTAGGTGTTTGTAGAGCTGCTGTGAGGAAGAGGAAATTAACTTTCTCTGCTTAGCCTCTCTGGGACAGAAGTAGAAACCAAGGCTGTAAGTTGCAGAGGTACATTTAGGTTTAATGTAAGGGAAATCTTCCCAACATTCAATGCTCTCCCAGAGTGGAGCAGGCTACCTCAGGAGGGAGTAGTTTTCTCTTTACAGGAGGTCTTCAAGGAAAGGCTGGTTGGAGGACTACTTGTCAGGTATGTTGTAAATGGGAATAATTTTGCTGGTATGGACTTGATTAGATGGCCACTGAGGTCCTTTCTAGCTGTGAAATTTCATGATTTTGTAACAGATTAGCTTCATTCCATTGGCAAGGTTATAATGGGTTGGGAATCATGACAAGTTCTGATAGGAGGGCATCAGGAAAAGTCCTTGAAGGAAGCATTATAGGAGACCTTGGGGAAAGAGAAGACGGGGATGTAAGACAGGTGGAAAGACTTAGAAAATAAATTTTGGCTACTGCATACTTCTGCTTTGAAAAATTCATGCTAAGCTATACTTTTTCCTTTAAAAATTCTTTATTGATATCTTTTTTTTTACATCACCTTCATTTGTAAATATATCCCTCCCAACTCCCCACCTACCCATTGAGACAGCTCTTGTAACAAAGAAAAACAAAGAGAAAAAAGTTCAACAAAACTAACCAACACATCACTGAGTTTGACAGTATATGCAGTATTGCATACCCATTGGTCCCTCTCTCTGCAAAGAATGGTAGAAGCTGCATTTTCTCATCTCTTTGCTTGGGCTAAGCTTGCTGATCATTAGATTTAAAAGGTATTTTCAAAAATTAGATTTTTATTGATATCTTTTGTTTTGACCATGCCTGAATTTCTTTCCACATCTCACTCCTCTCCTTAGCCATCCCTTGTAACAAAAAATTTAAAAAAAGAGAGAACAAAAATTAGGAAAATACTCAATATATTTTTTATTTATTTTATTCTGAACTTAAGAAACAAAACAAGCATTTCCATAACATAGTAGCATAAAAAAGATGATTGCACATAAAACTACAAATCTTTTATGCACAACTTGCTATTCCTTTTAAATATATAATAAAATTATCACGTAACTTTTCCCCTTTTTTGTTCCCTTCCTTCCCTTCTCCCCCCTCCCTAGAGATGGTTACCATTAGACACAAATATAATGCTCAATATTTAAAAAAATCTGTTTCATACTATTGATACTTCATCTTCTCACAAGAGTGAAGTGAATTGTCTTCTCACATCTTAAAGTATACTGTGACTTATGCCTGTGTCCTACATACTAACAGCTACTTGAAAAGTTACAGAAATTCTTATTCCTCATCCATTGCATGCCTATATGGTTTGTCTATTCCTTTTCCTCCTATGCCCTCCCTTAAGGTGGTTGCCTGACTACCTGGGTCTTCCTGTTGACTGCCCTACTTCCTAGTCCTTCTATCTCTGGAGTGGTTGGATGGGCAGTAGCAAGAAGAATGTGGAGAGGGGAGAGGGGGATAAACCCACATGACTGATCTTCCCTTTTATTTCATTGGCTCCTCAATCCCAATACTTGTCTCCCTGGGAAAATCTTCAGCCCCTTCCTATCTCTTCCTTCTCTCCCTTCTCACCAAAGGAGCTTTTCCTGTTCTAGCTCCGAGGATGGCCTAAATTTGACTTTCCTCTGAAATGCAGATAACTCAAACTTCAGTTCTTTTTGTACCCACAAGTCCATCATGTAGTACTTGTAAGAGACTTGGTCCTTTCCCATAGCCTCTGTGAGAAAAAAGGGATTTTTCTGGTAGAAGATGCCAGAGAAAGCCTTTCCAGTCCTGGCTGGTTCTGTCTTTGTTTATCAGCAGTGTGGTACTCTCTCTCTCCCTCCACCCCCTTAATTCCATTTCCCTCCTTCTAGCTACGACTAATAGGACAGGAACCCAGAAAACAACCTTGGCAAACAAGAAGAGGAGAAAGAGACAGGGCATCAGAGGACGCTGCTGAGGGAGCCTGATGGGCACGACCAGAATATAAACTTTGGAAATGAAGCAGCAAGGACGTAATGGGAGGGAAGCATGGAATAATCACACAGTTGTACTGCTGCATCTTTCCCCTTAGCTGCTGGAGAGACCTGGGACGGTTACATCCTATTAGGAACCACATCCACGGCTCTCTTTGTTGGAAGATGAACATGAGGAGAGAAGGAGGAGTATCAGGAGCTGTTGGGCATCTAAAGTACAGAGGAAGGTGGGACCCTGGTGTGGTACAAAGAACACCCACTCTGCAACCAGAAAACCTGTGTTCAAATCCTTCTTATGCTTATTGCCTAGTTAAAAATCACAAGCAGCTAAGTGACATAGTGGGTAGAGGGTTGGACCCGGAGTCAGGAAGACCTGAGTTTGAACCCAGTTATAGACATATACTAGCTGTGTGACCCTGGGCAAGTCACTTGACCACAGTCTGCCTCAGTTTCCCCATCTTTAAAATGTGAATGATAATAGCACTTACTTCCCAGGGATGTTGTGAGGATCTACTAAGATAATGTTTGTAATTTGCTTTGTAAACCTCGAAGTGCTCATATAAATGCTAGCTGCTATTCAGCCTCCCCGAGCCTGTTTTCTCATATATAAAATAAGGGAGCTTAACTAGTTGTCCTTTGAAATCCTTCCTTCTTCTTAATCTATGATCCCATGAATGGTTAATGTTTTTTCCTCCATATAATAATGGGAAGAAGAGGTTTGATTGAACTGTTTTTTTATTTTAAATTCCTGGGTTTGGATTTGTCTACAGCCTGGTTTTGGGTGGCCTGGATTAGAAGTAGCTGTGTGCCCATAGCCCATATGGTAGCTGTTTTAAACATCTATTAACCAATCAATTAAAAACATTTATTAGACATCTACTATATTCCAGGCACTGTGCTAAGCAATTGGGATACATATAGTTTCATTCTGTTTGCTTTATTCATCACAAACAAAGAGCTATATAAGTCAAATTGTATTTATGTAGTGGATAACATTATGCCAAGTTCACATGATTTGAATCCACTGAAATGCATCAAGGTTGTAGAAGAGGGAGGAGTCATTCTGTGGGTTGGGGCTGATCTAAGTAACTAGATAAATCCACATAGTGCTCACTTCTAAACTTAAAAATTGAATATTTCCTTGAAGAAAGAATCAGAGCTAGGGGTTAGAGATAGCCAGCTTGCTGAGAACCATAGAGAGCATGGTATTTCCCTTTGGTGTTAGTTGGTGTGCATCACTGAGGGAGTGAGACCACAACTGAGTTCTGGATCTTGTCGGTGAACAGGGGATCAGGCTATAGAATTGGTGATACCCCCTGGGAGTTAAAGCAGTTTAAAAAAAACTACCCAGGGTCCCCCAAAATAAAATCATTAGGAAACTTTAAAAGTTCTATGTTGGGTCAGGGAAGATACGTGGTGGCAGCGGACAGGGAAGTGGCAGAGCCCTATCCTATGATGGGCAAAAGAAAAGAAGGGTGAGTGGACAGTTGGCCTTGGTCTCTGAAGGTTTACACCAGCAGGAGTCCTCTGATGCACATAACAACCCTATGAAGTACTGTTTTTAACCTTATTTTACAGATGAAGAAACTGAGGCAGGCAGAGGTTAAGTGATTTGCCCAGGGTCATACAGCTAGTAAATGTCAGAAGCTGAATTTGAACTCAGATCTTCTTGATTCCAGGCCCAGGGCTATAACTACTTTGCCACCTAGCTGCCTGGGTGTTATGAGTTGCCCAAGGTTATATAGCTAGCACATGATAAAGTCAAGACATAGAACCAGATCTTCTGAGTCCAAATCCAACACATTTTCGCACCATACTTACCTTGGTGAAGGATATGAGTGCAGGCTTTAATTTGTGGGGACGATGGATTCTGGGCAAATTGGAGAAAGGGTGGGATGGTGAGGGGAACCAGGAATGGCAAAGATAAAGTGTTTGGCACAGAAAGGAGAACATGTATCTTCCTCACAATTTTGGTACCACAGATATTCACGGTTAAGAAGTGGGGACATCATGTCTATTTTCAAATAGTGAAGGGTCATTATGTGGGAAAAGGATTGGAGTTGCCCTGCTTATTTCGAGAGAGCGGAACTATGACCGATGGTTGGAAATTGCAGGGAGACAGATTTCATTTCAATAATGAATAACAACATTTTAACAATAGAGTTGTTTAAAAGCGGAATGGCCTGATGTATGAAGGTAGTGAGTTTAGCATTGTGGGAAATGGAGGGTGGAGTACCACTTGTAGATGTTGGAGAGGGCCCCATAACTGCACTGTGGTAGGCACTGAGAAGACAAAGATGAAATTGTCCCTACCTTCAAGGAATTTATATTCTATCAGGGAAATCAATGTATGTGTATTTAAATATATATATATATATTATATGTAAAATAAATATGAAATAATTTCTTTTGGTTGAGAGAGCACTAGCTAAGGAGGATTAGGTGAGGCTTCATGTAGAAGGTGACATGAGCTGAGTTGTGAAGGAAACAAGGAATTCTAAGAAGTAGAGGTGAAGGCGGAGGGCATTCTAAGAATTAAGGACAGCCAACGCAAAGACATGGAGGTAAGAGATGGAGTATGGTGTGTAAGGAACAGGAAGACTGGTCTGATTGGGTGGCAGGGGAAAGGAGGAAATGAATACAAGGCTGGAAAGGCAGTCGTCTCAACAATAGCAGTACTGCTCCATCCCAGTACCTCAGCTTCTTTGTATTCCCCACACTAGGTGCTCATTCAGTATTCATTTATTGATCATAATTGGTTCTTTGGAATAGAGGTTTTCAAACTTGTTGAAATTATAGAACTTTTATATATAAAAAGTCAGGATTATATGGTGGTGTCAAGTAATAAAAGTTTAAATGATATATTAAGGCAGATGGTAATAAGACAAAAGTTATATCAGTTTGTAGTCCATGGTCTGTGTTAAGGGAAGGTCTGAAATGCTAATAAGATACTAATGAAGTGAATAAATCTTAAGGCAGTAAAGATTGGGGATGGAGTCTTTGGGGCTTGTAAGAACTGTTTCTGTCCCTACTGCTTGATTCAATCTTTTACCTTCAGGCAATCATAGATTTAAAGCTGTTGGGGGCCATGAAGTCCAACCCCTCATTTGACAGATATTAAAACTGAGGCTAAGAGGGGCTAAGTGACTTTCCTAGAGTAACACAGCTAGTAAGTGTCTGAGGAAGGATTTGAACTCAGATCTTCTGGTGTCCCTTCCCAGCATTCTATTCATTGCATCATCTCACTCCCTCATGCCTCCATTTTGTAATTAAGGAAATTGAGATTTAGCAACTTGGATAGCATAGGATTTAAGAGCTAGAAGAGGCCATAGAGATCACAACACCCTCATTTACAGTTAAGGAAACTGAAGGCAAAAAAAGTAGAGTGCCTTGTGCAGGGTCATTCAGGAGTCAGGTTTAGAGGTGAGATTTGAACCCAGGTCTTCTGACTGTAAGCCAATGTTTTTCCATTATACAGATTACTGTTTTCAAAGATCATTTAAGGTCCTTTCTAGCTCTAAGAGCTATGATTCTATGACTATATTATTGCAGATCCAGGTTACAGTAAAACACATGTAATAGATTTTTTTTGGCTGATAGGCTAACATCTGTACTGTGTGATGGCAAGGATATTTTCCCTTTTCAGTTTGTGTGATAGGTTATTGCTGCTAAATAAATCTATCACAGCCCTTTTTTCTGTCACTGCCTCAGTGACAGTCAGGTGAACCCTTTTCAGAATAAGTTTTTAAAAGTGACAATTGAGGGAAATGCTAAGTTTCAGTTTGAGGTTAGTTAAATTAAAGATGTAATTTTCCCCCTTCCATATTCACAGAGCCTCTAAAATCTCTGAACAGACCTCATGGATCCCAGGTTAAGAGTGTGTGGACTAAATGTTCTCTAAGGCCCCTTCCAGCTTCAATTCCTCTCCAGAACAGGCAAGGTTACTTTAATTATCTACCAGTCTCTGGGGAAACTGTCGTTGACAGATCCTCTGATTTTCTTTCCAATTGACCTCCTATGTCAAGAGCAGGGGACATTTATGCTATTACAAAATGTATTTTAAAGAAAGACCACGTGAGTCTCCTGGCTCTAAAACACTTTAAGTCTGTGTGGTCAAGAATGTGAAGGGTGTCCACTCCAACTTTCCCCCTAGAGAGGTTTGGGCAGTGACTTAGGGTCCTACCTGTTATTTCTAAATTTTTGATTAATTTCATTAAAGAAATATACATGGTCATCCATCTATCCACATATGAAATATACATACAAGTTACCATAGCAGCTGGGAATAACTGGTTAAGCGACACATCGCCAGGGAAGTTTCTGCATTAGAAAAAGTCACTTGAATGTTATTATCGAGCCAGCTGACCATGCACAGGATTTAATCATTTGTCAGTTGTTGACAGAGCTTGACAGATCCCACATCTGCCTTTTTTTTAAAGATACTGTTAAGGACCTTGTGTCATGGGCCCCATGTTATGTGTACTGAGAGAGTCAGGGCAGCTGGTTCTTTGGTCAAATGGAAAAAAGGGCCCTGTATAGAGACCCCTGTCCAACATCAAATGTATAATAAAGAAAGTACGAGTAACTAGCCATGGGCATCTTAGACACATGCTAATAGATATTTGTTAAGTATCTCCTATATGCAGAGTGCTGGGAGTGTAGATAGGGAATGGTTCCTGCCTTCACGGAGTATACACCTTAGAAGAAGGATGGAAAAGACACAAACACAGGTAACTGATACGTAGCATTGCATGGAAAGTGCATCAGAGTTCCAAAATCAAGTGTCATATGAGTTAGGGGACAGTAAGCTCTGTTCCCTGGAGCTTCCACTAAGGCTCGAGAGGTGAATGTTTCATGGAGTTTGTCTTTCTGGCTCAGTTCTTAAGCTCTAACCCCAAGTGAAGGGAAAGGCTAAACATTCCTGTGACAAGACAGGGTGGCTAGTGGGTGGACTGATTTTTTGGCTATCCTTGGATGTATTTGTGCCAGTGGGGAAAATCAAATGGAATAATGCCCAGCTAGCAGAGGGAAGTTGGCAGACTAGGGAAGAGACTGGCATTCCTGCCTTGCCCAGGCCCAGACCCTGTGTAACTGAGATTGAGTTACGTGGGATGGGGAAGGCTAGACTACCTCACAGATGAAATGAGAGAGAGCCTGGTGCTCTGGACATCTGGTCATCCAGCAGCTGCCTGGTCATCACCAGATGTCTGCCTGGGCCAGTCCCCTATCTCCGCTCCGGTTGGAAGAATGTTATGGACTGGAACATGAAGGTCCAGGAGGATGGAGACCTCATGTTGCAGGTAGGAGGTTGGACCAGAAGACCTTTAAAATCCCTTTCAACTCTGAGAGTCTGTGATTCAATGAGACAGTGCACATGACTGTTTTCTAACTGAATCATGTATATGGGTCTTGTTTTTCCAATAAGATTGTAAATATCTCCAGGATAGCTCAGAAGTTCAGGAGAAAGATTAGGGTTGGCTATATCAGTCTTGAAGTCATCCTCACAGAGGTACTTAAATCCATAGGAGCTTCACTGAGATCACTGATTCACACGAGATCATTGAGAAAGGAAGAGAAGATGGCTCACAGGAGATCCTTGTGGGACACTGATTGAGGTGGGATCAGCTGGGCAGAAGAACCAGTAGAGAGCAGTCATGAAAACCCAGAGAGGAGAGTGTGTAGGGGGAGGGAACAGTCAACAGTGTCGAATGCTACAGAGAAGTCAAGAAGGACGAAGACTGAGAAAGGCCACTGGATTTAGAAATTATTAGATCATTGATTACCATAGAAGGAAAAGTTTCCATTTGAGGTTTGGTGCCAAATTGTAAAGGGTTAAGGGGTAAATGGGAGATTGGGAAGTAGACGCAGCAAGGTTGAAAGCTTTTTCTAGGAGGTGGCTGTTGTCCTTCATTCTCAAAGAGAACCAAAATGATGTCACTATGATAGAGTCAAGTCACGGTGTGTCCGACTGTGGCTGATTAGACCAATACGAGCTTGGAAGGCTCCACTGCAGATCAGGCACAAGTAGACAATGAAAGGCATGATAAATCTAGGATGTTAGCTTGAAGGAATGGCAGGGCCAAAATAACTTTTAAAAAATGTACTCTCCTAAATGTGCCTTTATCTTTTCTGATGCCACTGCCACCCTGAGGCAGGTCCTTATCACCTCACACCTGGACTATTACAATAGCCCGCTGCTTAGTCTCCGTGCTTTAAGTCTGTCTCCACTCCAATCCATTCTCTATTCAGCTGTCAAAGTGATCTTCCTAAAGCACAGGTCTGACCATGCCACTTCCCTATTCAGTGGCTCCCTGTTGGTTCCAAGTTCCTGTGTTTGGCTTGTAAAAGGCCTTTGTAACCTGGCCTCTTCTTACCTTTGTATTCTTCTTACATATTACTCATCCCCACACACTCTCCAATCCACTGACACTCGTCTCCTTGTTTATCTCACATGACACTCCATCTCCTCATGCTGGCGTTTTCTCTGGCTGTTTTCCACTCCTGGAACTCTCCCACCTTATCATCTCTCTCCTGGTTTCCCTGTCCTCCTTTAAGTCTTGGCTAAAGTCCCATCTTTTATAAGAAGCCTTTCCCATCCTTTCTTAATCTTAGTACCTTCTTTCTGAGGTTATCTCTAGTTTATCTTGTTGGAGCATAGTTGTCTTCATGCTGCATCTCCCCTTTAGACTTCAGGCTACTTGAGAGCAGGAGCCGCTTTTGCCTTTCTTCATTTCTCTGGTGTTTAACAGTATCTGGTACACACTAGGTGCTTAATAAATGCTAATTGATTTGCTTTGCTCTGAGAGATACTGGAGCATATTTGCAAGCAATAGGGAGATACTGAAAATTAGAGTTGAGGGCAGAGGAACTGGAAGTATTGTCAGTTCTGATTACTGAGCCACTGTCAGTAACCTGACAAGATGATGTACAACAAGGGAGGAACTATAGGATTAGAAAAGGACAAATGCACTGATTTCTCTCCAAATGGAAAGAGAATAGAATGTAATCTATAGGCAAGTGACTCTAATTCAGGTTCCTGGCAAAATTCTAGAATGGATTATTGAAGAAATGATTAGCAAACATGGAGAAAAGGGTGAGTTATGCCAGATGTTATAGGTGGCATAGTGAATAGTGATCCTGGAGTCAGGAAGACCTGAGTTCAAATCCAGCCTCAGACACTTAATAGCTGTGCGACCCTGGGCAAGGCACTTAACCCTATTTGCCTCAGTTTCCTCACCTGTAAAATGAGTTGGAGAAGGAAATGACAAACTACTCTAGTATCTTTGTCAAGAAAACCCCAAATGGGGTCATGAAGAATCAGATATGATTGAAATGACTGAACAAGAATACTAGTAGTACTGGGAGGCTTGTGCTAATCCCCAGCCTCCTACAACACCAGTCCGGGCTATTATGAACCAAGACACTATGGATAGTTTGAGTTAATCTTACATGCATTGAGCCAGTACACAGCTGTGGGCCCTTTGGGGCAAAGAGTACATAAAACTAGCTTTAGGACCTGGGGTGCTCCTGAGCCCCAGGGGACTTCCTTGACTATTGCTTTTTTCTCCTTTCTCTGGACTGCTTTGACTGCTTTAGAGATTGCTTTTACTTGGTGGTATTTGAATATGTTTTTATTAAAGAAATTGTTTATCTGAATCCTCAGGCTCTGACTAATCCACTGCACCAGACACGAAACCATGACTGGGACAGAAGACTAACCTCATTTCCTTTTTTGACAGTGCTTCTAAAATGTTAGATCAGGGAAATGTGGTAGAAGTAGTTTACTTGTATTTTAACAAAAACATTTGATAAACTATCTCATGCTATTGTAGAAAAGAGAGAGAGATGTGGGCCCAATGATAACGTAATTAGATGTGTTTGGAAACGATTGGCTAGTTAGACTCAAAGAGTAGTCATTAATGGTTTGATGTCTCCTGAAGAGGAGGTCTCCAGGGGAGGGCCCCAGGGCTCCATGCTTTTTTACTTTTAATCAATGACTTGGATGGATAAAGGAACAGACAGCATCCTGGTCAAGCAACCAAACTGAGAGGGATGACACTAGAAGATAGGAGTCAGGATTGTAACAACAATATTGCTAGCAGCTACTGTGGCTGTGTAAGACCAACAACAAGACCACACAGAAGGGCTGCCAGCATAGGTTCTTTGATTTGCTTTCCTAAGAAAAGCAGCTTTAAGGGGTTGACAATCTCAGCTTGATTAAACATACATATATCATTCACTTAGTTCAAGGGGAAAAGATCAGTCCCCTGAACCTCAGGGCAAATACAAACAGAAATTACAAGCACACATTATAAACAGATCAACTAACACAAACCAGTCTATCCATAGCATTACATAGTTACCAGAGAAGCACCAACATCTATCTGTCTAGGTTACAAAGCCGGGGGTGCTGTTTCAATGGCTTGCTCAGAGTCTTGTCACTCTTTCAAAGCGTGTACCCCCAAAAGTGAAACGTTAACCTTCCCACACAGATGCCCTGTTCAGGATCTTGAGGGCTGGGGCCAACTTAGCATTCCTGTGGGAAACCAGAGTGTGGGAAAGCTCCCACCACCTTCACCACATCTTATACAAATCAATGACTCTCGATTGTCTTAGTGCTAAGAAACACTCCAAGACAAAAGAAATCTCATTTTACCTGCCCCATTCAAACAAAGGCCAGACTCACTAAAGGCACGTAAAAGAACAGCAAAAAATCCTGCCCTGATTACCATTACAGGATACAAAACAATCTTGATAGGTTAGGACAGTCAAATGTCTAATCTAATAGTCTAATAAAATGCGATATGGTAGGAATGAATGGGAAGTCTTACAGTTGGATTAAAAAAAACACTTCATAAACAGGATCCAATGGAAGCATGGTTAGACAAAAGATCATCTGAAGAAGATCTGGGGTGGACAAGTCTAGTGGACAGCTGGATTAGTATGAGTCAAACATGTGAGGAGGCATCCAAACAAAAAACTAACAGAATCTTGGATTATATTAAGAGAGAGATAGTTTTCAGGAACAAGGAGGTGATGGTCCATCTGCACTCTGTCCTTATTAGATTAGAGTATTGTCTTCAGTACTGGGCACCACAGTTTGGGAAAAAACCACATCTATTAAGCACTTATATTAAGGTGGTGTGTCAAGCGCTAAAGATAGAAATATAAACAAGTAACAGAGTATTTAACCTCAAAGAACTTATGCTGCAATAGAGGAAGATAATACATATAAGATAGAGGTGGCTGCAGAGGAGCGTTTGGGACAGGAAGGTCAGAAGGAATGGTCATTGGAAGAGTCATAGGACAATTGATTGACCTGCCCTTTCCAGGAAATATGGGATGATTTAATTATTGCTCTCAGAGCTAAAGTTGGAAATTGGGGTGTGTGTGGTGTCTGTGGTATGGCATAGAGATGACCAGGAAATGGTATGATGAGTCTGGGTCTTGGCAAGAAAAAGTGACTGCTCTTCAGTTAGAATCACAGGGTCCCTGAGGTGGTAGCTTGAGTCCCAGTAAGAGGCAGAGGCTGGAGCGAAGGTTGCATAGCTTGGAAATGACTGGGAAGGAGGATCACAGGGATTAGGAGCCAAAGATGTAGGTATTTGATAGCCATAGGAGAGGGATATAGAGTCATTTGACTGGAACTCAAGGGGAGTTCTGAAGAACCTCCAGTTCTACATTAATCAATTAATCAATAAGCATTTATTAAGAACCTACTATATGCCAGGCACTGTGCTAAGTGCTGGGGATACAAAAAGAGGCAAAAGACCTGTTGGACATCACCAACCCAAATGGAACTCATTGTCTTCTCCTGTAAACCTACCCCCACTCTGAACTTCTCTGATTCTGTGGAGATCATCACTATCTTTTCTGTTCATTCAGGTTCCCAACCTCAACAGCATCTTCATTGCTTCTTCCTCCCTCATCTTCATCTCCAATCGCCGGCTAAGTCTTATTGATTCTCCTCTCCCCACCCCCACAGCTTTTATATCCATTTTCTTCTCTCCATTCACAGGCCACCACTCTAGTTCAGGGCCTCATCATCTCTCTCCTAGACTATTGCAATATTCTTGGGAGAGAACTCCTCTGACTTCTAGTCTTTCACCTCTCAACTTCACCCTCCATACAGCTTCCAAAATAATCTTCCTAAAGCATGAGTCTAATTATGCCACTACCCTCTGCAAGAAGTTTCAATGGCTCCCTTTCAAAAGTAGGATAAAATAAAAAGTTGCTCATGATCTGGTTCCAGCCTGCCTTTCCAGGCTTATTTAACACTATTTTCTTTCACATCCTGTACATTCCAATTAAGCTGTCCCATTTGCCATTTCCTGTGTATGACATTCCATCTTTGAGGAGGCTCTCCTCTACTCCCAGAATGCATTCTTTCTTCACTTCTGCCTCTCAGAAGCCCTGGCTTCCTTCAAGGTTTCCTCAAATGCCACTTCTTATAGGAAGCCCCATGCATATCTGTTTACCTATTGTATATACCAGCAAAATATACATTCTGTAAGGGCAGGGATAGCTTTTTGTTTTGTCTTTGCATCCCCAGGACTTAACATAGAGGCTTGCATGTAGTGGGTACTAAATAAATGCTTGTTAGATTGAATTGGTTTGGAAGGACTGGCACCTTGACTTCTGTGTGGAATGGCAAAAAGATTACTGTAAGAAGAATTAGGAAATGTGAGCCCTAGACCCACCTTGACCATGAACTCACTGGGTGATTTTGGGCCAATCATTTGGCTTCTGAGTTGCTTCATCTATAAAATGGAGATAATACTGTCTATCCCCCTCTCCCTTGCTCCCTTCTAGGGTTGTTGTGAAGGTCCAATGAGACCATACACATGAACATACTTGGAAGAGTGCAGACTAAAATAGCAATCACTTCTCTTGAGGCTCAGTACCCCCACTGAAGGTGCTCAACACTTGGTGACTTGCTGACCTCACTCCTGTGATTTTGGGAATAGGAAACAGAAGCCTTGGACTCCATTGGTTCCATTATGTACTATCTATATGATTTTCAGGAAATCCCTTCATTTCTCTATTCTTTAGTTTCCTCAACTATAAAACAAGGAGGTTGGAACTTGACCCAGGAGAAGAGGTGAAGAAATGTACCCTCTTTTTGTTGGAGAAGTGAGGCACTGTGGGTATTGACTGTGGCATAATTTTAACCTTTTTTCTTTGTAACAAGGGGAAGATCACTAGGGATTGACACTTGGGGAAAGACTATATCTAGAAATGTCTGTGCTGTAAAAACAAAAGACATAAATTAAATTACCCCCCGCCCCACCCCACACAATGAGTTAGGTTAGATAATCTCTAAAGGTGCTTCAGCCCAACTTTTGCGTTCTTTGAGTTCTGTGACTTGTTGTCTTGCTTCCAGCCCAGTGTCTTGCCCTGCTAAATCCAGGTAGGTACAGGACAAATCCAATAAAATCAGATTCTATTTAAGAAAACTAAGCACCCACTATGTGTGAGTCAGGGGTGGCAAGGTATTGGGCATAGAATGATGGATTGGGATTAGGAAGACTAGGTCTGAAAACTCTATCTCTAACACCTACTAGATATGTCTCAATCAACTCCTTAGGACTGATCTACTAAAGTCAAGAAGGGTCTTAACCTCCTCGGTGGAAGGGCTTTATGCAGGAGGAGTGCCCCATGTTTGATAAAATCCTAGCTTCTTCAAGCGCATACATATGTGCAAGACATTGTTCTAATCACTGGGGATAGAGTCCCAGAATGAAATAGTCTCTTTTTTCAGGGGGCTCCTTCTAATAAGAGGATACAACATGAAAACATATAAATAAATACTATATAAATATCATGCTAACAGGAAGCAGTTTTTTTTTCTCCTTGCTCTGCCTTCTCTGAGCCGCCTCAGCCCCTGGTCAAAAAATCCCTAAGTAAAACTGAGCAGTGTTCCTACTTTATAACTGACACATATCATTTTTACCTGATGTTCTTGCCATTCCTCTTCCCCAGCTCCCTTGAATTGTGGCCTTGTTTGACTCAGAGACATTCTCCTGGCCTCCCCTCTCTCCCTGTGGCCTGACCTTGCTAAGCCATATCTCTGAGATGTTGGGCCTTACTGACCGATGGCATTGACCTTGTCACAGAAAAGTAAACTGTTCACTCTCCTCCCTGTTGTTTGTGCCACACTTCTCTCTCCTCTTCTAGCTTCACCTTTAAGTAAGAAATTCCTACTTTGATTCCTACTTTTTCCATTTACCTGAAATACTTCTCAAGGGCTATATTTCTCTCTCCCCAGAAGCTCAGCTTTAAAAATTGTCCTTTGCTGGGGGAAGGGGTAATCAGAATGCTTGCCATCTTGGGGTGGCGGTAGGGGAGAGATGGGGAGAAAATTTGGAACTCAAAATCTTGTGGAAATGAATGTTGGAAACTAAAAATAAATTAATTAAAAAAGAATAAAAATACAAAAAGGAAACAGTTAAAAAATTGTCCTTTGGGATTTCTTCACAAGCTAGTCTGGTTTTGAGGCCAGATAAGAGGAGGGCATTTGACCCCTTAGAGAAAAAGAGCTGGGAAGAAAGGCTTTTTTTCCTAGATAGACAGAACATTTATTAATAAGCATTGTGAAGCACTTACTATGTGCTAAGCTCAAAAACAAGGAAGCAAGATGGTCCCTGCCCTCAAAGAACTTACATTCTAATGGAAAAGTTGGGGGGGTAGCATTTGATTTCTCTCTCTCACGGCCTCAGCTCATTGATGGGAACATACCTGGGATGACCTTTAAATGACATTCAGTTTGTGAGCCTTAGGAAATTCAGGGCTGGGAACACTTTTCCTGGAGATCCCTGAAGTGAGGAACTGGAGCATGCTTCCATTTGGAGAGTCACCCTTCCTGCCCCCATTGACATCTAATATCAACTAGCAGCAGAGACATCTCATGAGACAGTTCAAGAGCTTATCATTTCAAGACAGTTCTAGGCACAACTGAAGGAGCAGAGACATGTTCTAGACTGACTTAGATACAGAAAGGCAATCACTTGAGGAAGGAAGCAGCTTTGAGGAAAAGGAACTTTGGAAGCAGAGAAGAGAGCTGGCTATGGCCTACTTCTTGACTTCAAAGACTTAGGAGCTATAGTTTTAGAAATAGCTGCCTATAGAATAATCCTAATACTCAAGGGAGCAGCCACCCTCTGGAGAGACCTTACCCACCAATATGAGAGCAAGTTGGGAGAGTACCCCAAAGGTGGGGCTCCATACAGAACACTCCTTCCAGCAAGGATGACTTTTAAAAGAAACTGTAAAAACAGAAAATCTCGTTGTCTTTAAAAAAAAAACCCTTTCAGCCATGAAAATAAAATCAAGTCACAGAGAGAAAAGCACTAGTCATACTTGAAATTGCACCCCGTTTCTGGGAAGAGTAATGGGGAAAAGAACTTGGCTTTCTTTGTCCTCACTATATACCCTGTACTTATGGCGTATAAATAATGAGGAGGCTGGATGGGGAAAAAGGAAAAGAGAAAATAAACCAGGCTCCTAAAAGGCATGGAACTGAGCCTCTAATTTATGAAAATCTCACTGAAACCTCAGTGGTATTAGTGGTGAGTTTGGAATCATGGAAGGTTAGAACTGGAAGGGGCCTTAGAGATCATCTAGTTTAGCATTTCCCAAACATTTGGCCACAGGACACTTTGGGGTTTGAAATGCATCGACAAAACCTATAAATGCTGGTCTGGGTAAGGGCATGGGCTGGGGGATGGAACACACCCAGGATAAGGGAAGGGGGTGTCAGGGAGATTTTAGGGCAAAATAAAAGCAATAATGCCAAATTTAAATAAGGCTCAAATTGTCACCCATAATGAATATTTTTGATATACTTCCAGTATATCAATAAAAATAAAAAATCAAATACTTCCAGCATGAACATTTTCGTAGGGAACATTGAGATTTCATAGAACACAGCAGGGAGCTGTCAATGTAATTTAAGACCATTTTACAGATTCTTGTCTTAGAGACACCTTAGAAATGAAATTACTCTTGTCCCCTCATTTTGGGAACTTGAGCCCCAAAAGAAATGACTTGCACAAGGTCACACAACCAGTCAGTGGCTTGGCTAGGATTTTAATCCCAGTCCTTTGACTCCAAACCCAGAGGAATCTAAGGCTAGAGAGGTTAAGTAACATACCAAAGGTTATACAGGTAGTAACAGGACTGAGATTAATTACCAGGCTAAGACAAACTACATTCCAGGATACTAAAATTGGCAGACGTGTTTGCTGAGAGACTGTCAGTGATATTTGAAAGTGTCACAGGGCAGGAGGAGAGCAAATGTCCTCATTTTCAAAAAAAGGAAAGAGAATGGAGCCTTCACGCTATAGACCAGGGAGCTTGATTTTGGTTTCTGGCAAGATCCTAGGCATACTTAAGGGATGGTTCATGAACATCTAGAAAAGGAAGTAGTGATCAAAGAGCCAGCACGGCTTTATGAAAAACAAGTCTTGCTGGACTGACTTCATTTTTTGACACACCAGTAGATCAGGGAAATATTATAAATAATGATTACATAGATGTTGTTTTGTTTTATTTGTTGACTTCAGTAATTCAACAAACATTTATTATGTATCTACTATGTGTACAGCACTGAGCTATTTGCCAATTCTAATCCTTCCAGCGAGATGGCAGACCACCAGGCCTTGCCATCTGCCTGGCCACTACACCCTAAGGTCCTCTGGGACCTGCCGTCTGCCCTGCCTCCAGACCCTCGGGTGCTGCTATCTGACTTACTGGTGAACCCTAAGTACCTCTGGGACTTACTATGCACCCTGATGCTGAACCCCTAGGTCTTCTGGGCCCTTCTGTCTGCCTTGCAGCTAAGCTGTATTATGTATTGCCTCTTCCAATTAGAGTTTCTTGAGAATTTTCTATTTATATCCCTTGCCCTTAGAACATTGCTTGGCTTTAGTAAGCTTTTTCCTTCTCTCTTCTTCCCTCCCTCTCTTCCTTCCTTCCTTTCTTCTTTCCTTCCTTTCTTTCTTCTTTCCTTCCTTCCTTCCTTCCTTCCTTCCTTCCTTCCTTCCTTCCCCTCTTTTTCTCTCTTTCTTTCTCACTTTCTTCTTTCCCTCCTTTTTCTTCTTTCTTTCTCACATTTCTTTCTTTTTCTTTCTTTCTTTCTTTCTTCCTTCCTTCCTTCCTTCCTTCCTTCCTTCCTTCCTTCCTTCCTTTCTTTCTTTCTTTCTTTCTTTCTTTCTTTCTTTCTTTCTTTCTTTCTTTCTTTCTTTCTTTCTTTCTTTCTGTCTCTCTCTCTTCTCTCTCAATTTCTTTCTTCCTTCCTTCTTTCCCTCTCTCCATCCTTTTTTCTTTTTTTCTTTATTCCCTCCTTCCTCTCTTCTTCCTTCCCTCCCTCCCTCCCTTCCTTCCATTCCTCTTTTCTCTTTTTTCTTTCTTTCTCTCTTCCTTCCTTTCCTTTCTTTCTTTCTCTCTCTCTCCTTCCTTCCTTTTTCCCTCATTCCTCTCTTCTTCTCTCCCTTCCTTCATTCCTCCCTCCCTCCCTTCTTCCCTTCCTTCCTTCGTTCCTTCATCCCTCCCTGCCTCCTTTCTCTCTGTCTCTGTCTCTGTCTCTTTCTCTCTCCAATTTGCTTGCAATTCAGAATGCATAGTGCATGAGAGGAGTACTAGAAAATAATGCTAGATTTTGGCATTTATCCAAAAAACAATTAGCCATAGGTCTAAACGTCATATGGGCTTTCATAATACGCAAGAGGTTTAGAGCTAAGACTAGGGATAAGCAAAGCAGACAGCTGGATAGGCTGAGAGATGAAGGTGAGAGAACTGTGTATATGTTATAACGAGGGATACTTTTTAATATTACTTTTATAAATGACATTTAAAGAGGTATGATGCAGATATACCACTTCATTAGTGCAGGGATCTTCTAGTGCAAAACTCCCTTCTTTAGTGAGGATCAGTAATTTGTAGATAAATTGCTCTTAGGGTGCTGAGTGGTTAAATGATTTTCTCCATATTACATGGCAGATGCAGGACTTAAATCTGGTCTTATTGACTATAAGTCTAGTTGGCTACACTGAAACAGTAAGGCAATAAACACCACGTCAGCGATAATCATGGATCTGCCTATGTGGTTCTGTATCACAAGGTATGAGAGACTCTCCACAATGAAGGTAAAAGAAGTATGACATTTATCCAGACACCAGAAAATCATATCCCATGACCAAATGTTCAGCCCCCACAGCCAGTCAGCCCACTTTGTCATAACAGAAAGGAGCTTAAAACAGCATATAACAGCCTGGAAACTCATTATCCCAAAACCTCTCCTACCCCCTGATGGGGTCCTCCCAAAACAAACTCAAGTACAGCTAAGTCAGCCTGTTCAGTTCTAACGATCATGAGGGCAGCTACTGGCAGCCAGTAGCAGTCATATTCTCTCTCTCTCTCTCTCTCTCTCTCTCTCTCTCTCTCTTTCTCTCTCCATTTCCTCTGACATAACTTCCTTTTCCTGTCAGGAAGCTCCTCCCACCACATGTGACTTAGGCTTCCTGTGATGTAAGCAGGTCACATGGCCTATTAATCAGTGGGAAAGATCTGCAAATCTAAATTG
This sequence comes from Trichosurus vulpecula, assembly GCF_011100635.1. Lineage (NCBI taxonomy): Eukaryota > Metazoa > Chordata > Mammalia > Diprotodontia > Phalangeridae > Trichosurus > Trichosurus vulpecula. The sequence continues at coordinate 115,463,306 of NC_050573.1, read as the reverse complement.
TGACTACATACGCACATTAACTCTTCTACATATTTTTAATGTGAGGAAATTCTTTTAACATCATATGGCTAGATTAAGACATAGTAAAATTAGCTTTGGTGGAGCTAACATGCCAGAATTTTTCATATATTGGGAAGAATAATTCATATTTATTATGTTTAGGAAATATGTAATATTGCTACCTGAGTCAAATTCTTTCAACAATTCTTTCAATCTACTCCTTAATTTAAGATAAGCTTCTGAGTAGGGATGGTGGCAGTAAGTGGGGACCAAGCTGTACCTGCTTCAAGAACTGATAAAAGTCCCTTGTTAAAAGTCCCGTGGGAATGAATTAGAATTTCATAAGAAGAGAAAACCTCTGGGTCATGTGAAAGCCCAGATGCAGCATTTTAGAAGAAGAAAACCTCCACTGATCACAGATGTATTGTGAAAAGGGAACGTGATTTAAGATCAGGAACAATAAATGCCACAGTAAGTGGCCTGGGCCAGTTTGTTGAAAATGAAACCAATGAGGCTAATTTTAGATAAATTCCATCGTGAGTGCGATCATAAGTTTGTATGTGTTTTATCTTCAATATTCATTACGCTGACAGTGTGACAGAGATTCCTGAATTCCCAATCCACTTGAAATCACATTATAGTTGCTGATAATTGTGAACTACCTAAAAAAAAATACCTAAAATGAAATAAAAAAATATAATGTCATGCTAACTTTTTCAGTATTTAAAAAAATAAAGTAGGCTTTGGAAAGTTACATAAATACAGACTTGCAGGCCAATAGTGGATATTTTTAAAATGCCTTCATGACCTGAAAGAATTAGTGCATATTTCTTAAAGTCACTACTTTGTTATTGAGCCTATCAAATTTAGTGAATGTTCTATAAGTATTCTGCATTAGATTATGAACTTCTTGTTATTCAGTCTTTTCAGTCATGGCCCACTCTCTGTGACCCCATTGAGGTTTTCTTGGCAGAGATACTGGAGTGATTTGCCATTTCCTTTTCTAGCTCATTTTACAGATGAGGAAACTGAGGCAAATAGGGTTAAGTGACTTGCCCAGGGTCACACTGCTAGTGAGTGTCTAAGGCTGTCTATGAATGCAGGAAGATGAGTCTTCTTGACTTCAGGTCCAGTGTACTATCTATTGTGTCACCTAGCTGCCTCTAGATTATGTACTGAATTGCACGAAAGTTGAAAATCTAAGAAGAACATAACCCTGTGCTTCAGAAACCTATAGTTAAATAAATGAGGGGCTTACAGAAAATTGTTTCTTTAAGCAAAATATTTATGTGAAGAAATAATTGACTAGACGTCCTCTAAAATTCCTTTCAACTCTGAGAGTCTACAATTACATTTCTTTTTGAGTATATAATATGCTGTGCTGTGGACCATGCATAGACTACTTTTTTTTAAAAAATGAAACCTCTGCCCTCAAAAAGCTTATAACCCAGTTGTGGGGATGAGATATGGACATAAATAGCTATAATGCAAGTCACAAATATATAAGTATACAGGAAATAAATGTTTAACAGTAGCCTAAGTGAAGGAAGTCAAAACAATTCACTTCTGGCTTCCAAACTTTCTTCTTTCTCTAGAATAGGAGTGAGCTCTTTGGTTTAGCCTGAATAACTCCTGGATAATTAACATCTAATAGACCCATTGTCTTTCTCCTGGTTAATAAAAGTAACAAAACTAGACATTGGGTCTTCTAAATCTCATCCCACTGGAAATATGTTAGGGAATAAATAATAACTCATTGCTTCTTGATGGAAGGTATTGTGCAACTAAATTTCAAGTAGAAAATCTAAAACTTTTCTTGTGTTTTTCTTGTTTGAAGTGTTTGTGCATTACCTTTCTGTTATTTTGAAAGAATGATTCAGATGTCTACTTTTTGTTGGAAGTTCATCTTTTTTCATTAAGTAGGCTCTGCTCTGTAGGATGTTATTTTGATATCCCAAACATTTTTGCTTTTTGAAATATCATACAAAAATCTATTATTTGATTGGAAAAAGAGTAGTTCTACACTATTTGAACTGATTCACTGTGATACTTGAAAGATTCTTTTTCGGCTACCTGCAATATTAGTTGTTTTACATTCAAATTCTGAAGCTTAGCAACTACATTAGTTAGTGGTTTAAAGTGTGGTTTCTTGATGTTGGTGATCTATTATTTTTTTCAAACAATATTTTCTCTTTTATTTTTGGTTTTATTTACAAAAAAATTATTGATGCCTTTTGCATTTAACTTCACATTATTTTATAGTTATGTATTCATACCCACCCAATGAGTACTCCTCTTTGGAAGAGAGACAAACTATTAAGAAAAGCCAAGTATCTCAGTGACCATATCTGACATCATATATAATGTTCCATGCTCACAGTTTCTCCCTTTTCCATTCTCTTCCATATTTCTTTTTCTGCTGAAAGAAAGATGTGTTTTATCATCTGTTATTCAAGTCTAATATTAGTAATAACTTAGAATTTTGATTTTTATTTTACTGTTCTTTTTAGTTACATAATTGTGGTCATGGTGCACAGTAATCTTCCAGTTTTACTAACTGTATTGATTCATGCTGTTTTCCCATGTTCTTCAAATGTGAGGTTGGATAGTTCAATGATTTCCTTCTCCCCCTCCCTCCACCATATAAAAGGTGTTGGTTAGGTTCATATTGGTCATTACTAACAAGGGACAGCTTTAATCAAATTTTGGAATATAATTCTATTGGGGTTGATTGTAATGGGTGCAGGCTGGTTTTAGGGGAACGAATTCATCACAGAATCTTCTATTAATATTTTAGAAGATGTTTATATTATAATGATATGCTTCTTATTTTTTCTTGCTATAACTATGTAATTGTTTTATTTCTAGTTTTTATTTGTGAGGTGATGGGGTTGGAGTTATGCTGAATACTCATCCTGTCACTTTTCCCATTTGCCTAGATTTTGACAGAACACTTAGCATAGTCTTTCACACTTTCCTTGTGAAAAGATGGAGAGGAGTGAGGCTGACAGTATCATACTTAGGTGATCAACTGGCTGGCCTGAAAGTACAGTAATTGGTTATTCACCATCACCTGGAAAGGAGATTTCTGATGGAGAGTTCTAATGATCTATACTTGACCCTGTACTAAATAGCATTTTTATCAATAATTTGGATAAAAGCATAAAAGACATGCTTATCAAATTTAATGATGAAACAAAGCTAGGAGGCAAAATAACATATTGAATGACCGAGTTAGCATTGAAAAAAACTTAACAAGGAAAATTGCAGTCTTATACCTGAGTGAAAATTTACCTACTTAAATATAAAATGAGAGCTTAAATATAAAATTAGATAACATTCCATCCCAAAATTATGCAGATGGAAAGCTCAATATGAATCAACAGTGTTACATGGTTGCCAAATACTTAATGCATTCCAAGACTACATTAAAAGAAACATAGAGTACTGAATTAGGGAGGTAAGAGGCCTACTGTATGCTGTTTTAACTGGGTCACTTCTAAAGTTCAGTGTTCAGTTCTGTGAGATACATTTTATGAAGGACATTGATAATGTGAAGAGTGTTTAGAAGAAGACAACTAGAACCTTTAAATCACACCATATTAGGATTGGTGAAGGAACTTAGAATCTGGAGAACAAAAGACTCAAAGGGGGCATTATAGCTACTTTCAGTTAGTTGAAGGATTATCATGGGAAAGACTTGTTTGGCCTGCCTTCAGAGGGCAGAGCTAGGAACAACTGGTAAAGTTGCAAAGAGGCACACTTTGATTTGATATAAGGAAATACTTCCTAGCTGGAGAGCTCCTCCTAGATCCTCCATTTAAGCAGGTTACCTGAACTAGCCATCTCATAATTTTCTACTCACTATACTCCTGGACTTCATCATGGTGTGCAGAAACTCATCAACTATATATCTATATCTATACACACACACATAGTGTATATCTCTTTCTTGAATGTATACATATACATATATATATATGTTTGTATATATATACACACATGCGCGCACACACACCACACACTCTTACATAAGAAATGACAAAGGGCATGGTTTTCAAAAAACCTTGAAAGACTTATGTGAGCTGATACAAAGTGAAGTGAGCAGAACCAGGAAAACATTCTACGCTGTGACAGCAATATTGTAATGATGATCAACTGTGAAAGACTTAGCTGTTCTGATAAACACAATGATCCATGACATTTCCAAAGGACTCATAGTGAAAAATGCTATCTACCTCCAGAGAGAGAGAACTGATGAACTCGGAGTACAGATTGAAGCATATTGTTTTTTTCTTTCTTTCTTTTTCTTCTTTTGCAACATGGTTAGAAATATGTTTAGTACAACTTCACATGTATAATGAGTATTATTTTGCTTGGCTTCTCAATGGGTAGCAGAGGGGCTGGAAGGAGGGAGAGAATTTGAAACTCAAAATTTAAAAAATGAATGTTAAAAATAAATAAGTTAAAAAGAAAAAAAAAGAAATGTTCATTAGGACACCAATCGACAACTACTAAAATTAGGACTTGATTTATTGCTTTGTTGATTAACCAAACTTAAGAAAGTGGTGAGGAAAATGTTAATTATATAGATTAAATTTATTATTTTTTCTTTTTTGTTGTTTTTAGAATTTATTTACTTATTTTTAGTTTACAATATTCAATTCCACAAGATTTGAGTTCCAAATTTTCTTCCCTTCCTTTCCCTCCCCCATCTCCAAGATGGCATGCAATCTAATATGGGCTCTATGTGCACATTCACATTAAACATATTTTCTATGTAGATTAAATTTAAAAGCATGTTGTGCAAATTTTTTTTCCTGAGAAAATGAGCTAATTGCTAAACATTTTCTGGCATACCCCTGCCTAAGTACCTTTTATACAATTTCTGCTCACATATACCTTAAGAGAGACAGATAAACACTGTTTTAAGTTCACTGTTATAGTACATTTATATGCCAAACTTTCCCCTTCACATAGAATGACTGAATCCTTTAAATTAATATGGCACTCCCTCTAAGGCCATTCACCCATCTCATACTGCACTGGAAGGTTAGGTTCCCAGAAGGGAGAATACTACTACTCCCCTCTGGTTTCTAGGGGGTAACCCTGAGGAGTTGTGGCTTCTAATATGGTAGCACCTGAGTCCCTAACAATATCAATTAACCAGTTGGTGTCAATTAAGTTTTTAAAAAGGGATATTTATTGAGAATGTATAATAAAGACAGAAACATCCCCCAAACCAAAGGAAAATTTTCCCCTTGTGCAGACAAAGCCCCTGGGGAGAGTGGGATGGTCCTTCCACCTTTATGGTGGACAGGGATCTCCTCTATTCACTGGCCACTACCATTCTGGTAGACTGTTAAATACTGTTGGGACCTCTCTGCTGGCTCTGATGAATCTGTTGAATTCATTCGTTGCTTTGACACTCACATCTCAGTATACTCATTAACCTAATATCTGGAAAGAATAAATGCAAAACAGAATCCCATTGGCCATGTGGGAGGAGCAATCCTCTTTACTTGAAAGCAGCCAGAAAAGAGAGAGATCTGCTCAAAACCTCGCTATGAACACTCAATTCCAGCTCAATTTCTCTCGAGTCATCAGTTCTTCTAGTTCTAAAACCATTGAGAAGATCTTTGTCAACACACAGTGCCAACCCTTTAGTCACTCGTAGGTGAGAGTAGGCTCCTCGAACCTTCATGTGCTGAACTGGTTAATATCTGCACAGATACTTGACTATCAGAAAGTTCAAATTCAAGCATGCTCTAAGGACTGGGCCCTCATTGGCCAATGTCTGCATTACATTAAGAAGATATAAAGGCTTTCATATAATTTTTTTCTATGTTAAGAGAAAAAACTTTTTTTCCAAAAGAAATTCTGTTAAAAGGCTTTCATTTCTTAAAACTTAAATGAGCCTATCCACTGCATTGATGAAAATAACGCTGTGGAGAAAGCTATTGCCTGACAAAATTTTGATGTGCTTATTTCACTGCTTGAGCCCAACTGAGGGTCTAGGCCATGGTGCAGTTTGACACAAAGTAGCCTCCTCTTTTCAAAATGTACCAAATTAATGAGAAGACTTATTTCGTGGTCAAATAATTCAGGAATCATAGAATACCAACACTCGAACCTTATAAATCACCTAATCCTCTATCTGACCAAGGAGGACATTGAGGACCAGAAAATCGCTGAATAAAAGTCAAATAGCTAATTAATAACACAGCCTGGACTAGAACCCAGATCTTCTGACTATTAATTGCCAATGCACCAAGCTGAATACAAACTGAGGCAGACTGACAATTCTCTAGTCTTTTCCTTACCTCAGTAACCCTGTGCTAGAGCTGGGAAAGGGTTTCTTTTGGTTTACTGGGGTTGGAGAGCGCAATTTTGGCCTGAACCTCAGAATATCTACATGACAGATGGTGTAGACGCAAGGAAGACTGCTAGGTGCCCTTCTGGTACAAACATTTGGATCAGTAAAATAAGTTTTTTTTTCCTTGTGACAAGTGCCCTGAAAAATACCCTTAACACACATCTCGGGGATTCCTTTTCACTTTGCAAGTCCCAGCTGGTGCTGGGGCTGTTTGGCCAGTGGTAATGACTAGGATCTGTGTGTATCATTAATATGTGTTGACCATGCAGCTTTGGAGAGTCTTTCAGTACAGATAGGCCCCTTTCAATGATCTGTATTGATTATTTGGGCCTGTTTCTCAAAAGGTATCTCTCTCTTTATCTTGCCTTCTCTCCTGTCCCCTTTCTCCCCTCCTCCTCCCATGCCCTTTCTGGCTCAATATAAGGAAAAGACTTCCTAAAAATTAGAGCTGCCCCAAATTGGAATGGCTTGCCTTAGGAAGTAATGAGTTTCCCATTGCTGAATGTCTTCAAGAGGATATTGGATGACTATATTTTAGGGACATTGCAAGGGGATTCCTATTCAGGTTTGAGTGGGACTTGTTAATTTCTGAGGTCCCTAAGATTCTGTGATCCTGATTTTTTTCTTTCCTTATTATCCTATTCTTTCTATTTTCTGGAGAGTATGAAAAAGGAAGGAGATGGTGGAGGAGGACTTTGGTTCAATAGTCTCTGAATCACTTCCTGTGCCAGGCAGTGGGAGAAGAGCTTGGCAAGTTAACATGCTCTCTCAAGCCTGACTCTTACCCAGGGTTAGACAACCTCTCTAAAGCAGTCTGGGAAAATTCTCAGAAAGCCAAGTCACTAGTTAGAAATTTCACAAGTGGGATCAACCCTGGAAAAGTGACAGGAATAGAATTTACTCACCAAGACCAGTTATCCAAAAATATCTTGTCCATGTTTTTTGTTACAGAAATTTGGCTATTAGAGATTCATTCCTTTGGTTTAAAGAATGGGACTTTGTAAAAATGCAGATGCTGTCACAGGAGGAAAAACATATTAAGGTATTATCTATTAAGTGTTTGAGTGGACTTTTAATTGTTCAGAGAAAAAAATGTTTGACCTCTTTAAGAAGTCTCTGGCCAGAAAGCTTAGCAGGGGCTAGATTACAAAATGAATCTCTGGATAGAGAGAGACCATCACGGGCCAGTCATGCTGTAGATATGAAAATGTGACATGATTCCTTTTCGGGAAGGTTTTTGGGCAGGCTGTGAGGCAGAGATAGTTCTCAGGGGGATGAAAGAAGCAGGTCTTTGCTGGGGGGCAGATTAAAAGAGTTAATTCCCTGAGAGAGACACATCATATAACAGAGTATTAAAAATGTATGAGGTAGTTATAGATGGCCAATGAATAACTAAACCATAATGAACAATCTCACTTCTTAGATGAGAGATAGATTAAAACTTTCTCTGAAAACAGTGGCATTTAGTGACAAAGCTATTTAGGTTGTACCTAGGCATTGTATTGCTTAGAATACTGATCTCATTTGCATTTTTACTGTTAAAAATATAAATTAACTGGCCCTGGAGTCCAGAGGACCTGAGTTCAAATCCGGCCTCAGACACTAGCTGTGTGACCTTGGACAAGTCACTTAACCCCAATTGCTTTGCCTTCCTCCCTCCAGAAAAAAATAAACTAGAGACTAGTCAGTCAACAAGCATTTAAGTGTTTACTCTGTGCCAGATATACTAAGAGCTAGGGCCACAAAGACAGGCAAAAACTCTGTCCCTATACTCAAGGAGATCACATTCAATTGGAGGAAATAACATGTACACAGCTATGTGCATATAAGATACAGTTATATATACAGTACATGTATGTATATAGTGAATATATTATAGTGAGCATATAGTATATATAATGTGTATAAATGGTGTATGTGTATTAAAGTATAAGTATACGTGTATATGCAAAACTCAGAGGAAAGGCTCTAGCAATGGGGGCGGGGGGGAGGGGGAGACACAGAAAGACCTCTTGCAGAAAGTGGAATTTGATCTTATTGTGGCTGCTAGGTGCAGCAGTGCATAGAGCTCTGGACCTGGATTCAGGAAGACCTGAGTTCAAATATGGCCACAGACATTTACTTACAGTGTGACCCTGGGTAAGTCACTTAAACCTCTAAACCAAAGGAATGAATCTTTAATAGCCAAATTTCTGTAACAAAAAACATGGACAAGATATTTTTGGATCACTGGTCTTGGTGAGTAAATTCTATTCCTGTCACTTTTCCAGAATTGGTTCCATTTGTGAAATTTCTAACTAGTGACTTGGTTTTCTGAAAATTTTCCCAGACTGCTTTAGAGAGGTTGTCCAACGCTGGGTAAGAATCAGGCCTGAGAGAGCATGTTAATGTGCCAACCTTAAACCTCTCAGTTTCCTCAACTGTAAAATGGAGATATGCCATTAGATCTGGTAATTAAGAGATAAATCATTGGTGATTTTGGGGAAGACAGTTTTAATTGAATGCTGAGGTTCCAGGGTTTAGAATGGTGTGAAAGAAGAGGGAGCGGTAATTCTCATTGTAGATGGCCTCAGTGAATTTAATGAAGGGAAGGAGAGCTGTAGGTTGACAGCTAGCCGGGATGACTGAGCTGTGAGAGTTTCTAAAGATGGAAGAGATATGGCAGTTTTTGCAGGCAGCAGGGAAGCAACCAGCAGATACGGATATCGCAAAGATTAGTGAAAGTGGGGATAATTGGGGGAGGGAGATAATCTGGTGGAGAGCACAGGAGGGGTGGGATCAAGTTGTAGATTGAGGAGCTGGGAAGATTTAAAACAAACAGGTGCTATTAAGCTAATAAAATGAATTTTTCATTTTGGTAAGATGTATACTCATATAAGAATCATGATCTATCTATTTATCCACTGGGCCTAATAATTGCAACTACTGTTCACCTGATAGCAATGATCAAAAGGGAGGCCATAATACTTAGGAAGACCTTTGAACCCAATCTCCCTACCCACCCACAACCCTGCTGCTTTTAAAGTAATGGGACTATCATATTGTTATTATCAACACTTTATGTGAAATATTTTATCAGATTCTTTCCAGCTGCAGCTTCCTCAAAGGAATATGACCCAGATGGGTGAACCATGATGGAGCAGAGTTCCAGGACCAGGAGAGAGAAGGCATGTGCTGGGCATGACTGGGAGGAGCTTGGATAGCTTGGAGTTGAAGATGATATAGCATAAAGGCATTGAATGCTTGAGGGAGGTGAGGGACTTTTCCCATTTTGTAGTTTTAGAATCCTGACTGCAGAGTTGCTCCCAAAGGCCTCAACCAAAACCAACAGATGCCAATTTGCATGTGATTTTGCATCAACGTGGCACTATGGCCATTTAATTTCAAAATATATGGCGGTTCCAGTAGATTATTCCCTAGATTTGAAACCTGAAGACCTAGCTTCTTGTTCTAGTTCTGACACTTATTAGCTTGGTGACTTTTGATATAATTTCTCTGAACCTTAGTTTCATCTGTAAAATGGGAATGATAACTTGTTCTACCTATCTTAACAGGGTTATTGTAAAGAGAATATTTTGCTAACTATAAAGCACTGCATAAACATGTATTTTTTTCTTTCTCTTATAAAATGTTCAGTTCCTGACTCTATGTCCCAGAGATCTTTACTGCCATCACTTACATTCCTGTCCTACTCTCTCTCTTTCACCACCTATCTGTCCCCGCCCCCCCCAACTCTCTTCTTTTACTTTTCTTCCCCCTTTTTATCTGTGACTGTGTCATGTTGAGGTAATGCAGCCTCAGTGAACCAACAAGCTTGTCTCTCATTTTGCTGTGTGTAAGTCAGGTCAGCAAGCATTTATTAAGCACCTACTGCATGCCAGGCACTATGTACTATCTATTTAGAGGTAGAAAGGAGAGATCATTGAGTTCAATCTCCTGATTTTACAAATGAGAAAATAGAGAGCTAGAGATTAGTTGTTGCTGTTGGTTGTGTTTGTCCTTTGTTGTCAAAGGGGACCGTGACATTAGGGAAATGATGACATGACTTGCAGTTGATTTTGATTTGAGTGAAGGAGGGATGTGCAAGGTCACCAGCCTCACCTTCTCCTCCAGAGCCATCACTAGAGATTAAGGGCCTTGTCCAAGGTTACAGGGGTATCAGGTTGTAGAAATGGGATTCAAACCTAGGTCCTCTCACCCCAAAACAGTTTCCAGTGGGCTGCTTCTCATTCTCAGAGACTTCCCTGGAGTGATATCAAGCACATCCTTCTTTTCCAGCCCAAGGGGAAGAGGAGTAGGAGGGAAGTGAATCTACTAACTACTATTTAGAAAAAGTTCATTTATATAAATCATCCCCTAACTTTGGCAGGGTTGCCACATGGATGAGAGATTTGATTAGTTTTGTGCAGCTCAAAGATACTAGAACTGGGAGCAATAGGTAGAAGTTAGAAGGAAGCAGATTTTGGCTCAACCAGTTAGAATGATATAACAATGGAATGGGGTTGCTGCATGAGATAGTAAATTCTCCATCCCCTGGGACTTTTAACTGGAGGTTTAGATGACCATTTCGTGGAGGCAGTTGTAGAAGGAGTTCAAGTAGGGTTTGGATTACATTACCTTCACAAGGTCAAAGGGTTATGGAATTGAAAGGGACCTTAGACATTGTCAAGTCTAACCTCGTGAAGACCCAGAGAAGTTAGAGGACTGGTCCATGGTCATGCAGGTAGTAAGTAGCAGAGTTAATACATGATACCATATTCTCTGAATCCAAAATAGAGTGTTCTTTCAATGATACCATGCCACCCACGACTGAGATTTTGAACATCCCACTACTTCAGTCACTACAGCAAACTGGTGATACTGTTCCGAGAGAGATTTCTCTATCAAAACTCTCTGTTTCTATGTCTATCTCTGTCTCTGTCTCTTTCTCTTATCTTTATCCTCTCTCTTATCTTTATCATCTCTCTCTCTGTTATCTACTTATCTATCTGGGGTGTAAAGGGTACTTTGGCAGGACTCCTACTTCTGATATGAGGGCTTGCTGAGCCCTTTTCAGGGCTGCTCATCCGCTTCTGGTGTCCACTTGTCCCCCCAACTCTCACTTATGGCTCCAAGAAGCTGTAGCATGCACAGTGGTCACACCCTGACAAAGCCTTTTCGACAGATGGGCTAAACCAGATTGAGAGTAACCCCCAGGCCTCAAACCCGTTGGTGAGTTAGGGGGAAGTCTAAATAATTTATTCCAATGGCTGTGGAGGTGGCTGACATAGCTGCTCTGGAGCGCTTAGAGCTTGGTCAGACATCAGAGATGCCAAGGTCATCCACTATAGTCTGGGCCATTGTCAGTCATGTGACTTTTGTTTTGCCACTGGACTTTAGTGACTCTGGAAGAGAGAGTGAGGCTGATGATTTTGCGCAACTCTGCCTCACTTAAATCAAATTCACACAGAAATCAAGAAATCACCCTGTGACATCATTGGTTTTCTTTTAAAAAGGACAATAACAAGAATTTATCTATCTAATCTATTGATAGCTTCCATTAAAATCCTTCTCTTGCTCAAGCTGCATGCTGCCCTTTTATATTTCCCCTACTTCCTGGTCACCCCTGATGCTTAAAAGCTTTTACCTGGATAAACATGTTGGGAAGGGATGGACAAGGAAGGTCCCAATCCCTTAGCAGCTGCCTGGCAGGTATTTCTCTCCTTATTCACAACAGGGTTCCTCAAGAGTTGAATCTAGGAAGCAGGATTCTGAAGATCTCAGCTGGAAATTGACATCAGGGACTGGCAATGAAGCTGGAGCGGGCATGAAATTGGTGTTCAAGAGGCAAGCATGGTGGGTAGAGAATCAGTAAGACAGGGGTTCAAATCCTGCCTCAGACACTTAGCTAGGTGTGTGACACTAGACAAGTCTCTTAACCTTTCAGAGCCTCAGTTGACATGCATAAAATGAGAATAATAAAGCAACCTTTCTTAGTCAGTCAATGAACGTTTTTTGAGCACCTACTATGTGCCAAGCATTTTGCTGGTTGTTTCGAGGCTTGAATGAAATAATGTATGTAAAGTGCTTTGCAAACCTTTGTTTATTACTATTGTTATTATTTTCTGGTGACTCAGATTGTCCTGAGTTCTAGACTCAGCCAGAGGGAAGATGGTAGGATCACAGATTTAGAGACCTTTGAGGTCATCTAATCGAACCTCTTCACCTTATAGATGAGGAAACTGAGGCATAGAGAGGCTGGTGATTTGCTCATGGTCACACAGAAAGTATCTGCAGCAGGCTCTGAAGCTAAGTCTTCTTGACTTGAGATCCAGTAGCTTGTCTTTTACACCAAGCTCCTTTCAAAAGCTTCTACTATCTCAGGTCTGTTTTGCTTATGCACATTGGCTTTCTGGAATTGTTAGCTAAATTCCATTTTAAAGCATGTTCAAATAAAGGCTTGAGGCAAAAAAAGGGATTCTGTTTGTGCATGTAGGTAGGGTTGGATCTTTGTAAGCCACTGAAACTCCCTCAAAGGCTTCAAGCACCAGGCTATCTCCCACCTCCCCCATAACTGATAAGCAAGGCACTCATCCGACAAGGGACCAAACTGAAATATCCTTCCCTCCTTCTCTGCTGCAGATTGCACAAGCAGCCAGACCTTTGGTTTCATAACTACACATCACAAATGACCAGAAAACAAAACCCAAAGCATGCTTTCTAGGGGCTGGGACTGGCAGTGGGCTTAGAAGTCACCCAGGAGAGCCAGCCAGACCAAATGGTTAAGGGGAAGCTAGTGCTGGCCCTCTGCACAGGCCTGAGGGTAGTCTGTTTTTTGGTTGATTCCTTATCTTGCTTACTAATTCACAGAACTTGCTGTATGTGTTTGGAGACCGCTGTTATTTATTATTGTACTAAGGAGTCCCCTCGGAAGGGATTGGATTAGATGATCTTCTGGTTCTTAGATTCTAAGTTCTACATTCTATGTACTAAGACCTCTTCAAGGGGATGGGAGGGTGGAGTGTGGGGGGAGGTGTTGCTTCTGCTAATTAGCACAGCTCTGGGCAGGGTCGACCTGGTCTCATAAGAGGACAAACCTGATGATTCTGTTGCTGCCTCTCACAGGATAGGCCCAAAGCCAGCCCCTAAGTAGAACCACACTTAGCTTGGGCTCCAAATTAAAGGGGCTCCATCGCTGCTTAAGTCACATGTGCTAACTTGGCTTGTTTACAGAAGCCAGTTGGTTTGTTTTAAGGGAGAGCTCAATGATGAAGCCCGGCTCGTGACTTCCTTGTCTTTCTCTCCTTTTACCTCCATGGGAGCTCCTGGAAAATATGCTCCCGCAGACCTGGAGATGTTTTCCCGGAATTAATAATATGAATCAGCCCATAAATCCTGTTGAGAACACTGTATAACACACCATCCTGCTTGTTTGCTGAGGCGAGTTTTTACAGGACCATATTAGAAGCAAAATTCTTCTTGATTTTCTGCCCAGCGAGGGAGGACAGGCTATAATTCTTCCCAATGGCCCTGGCTCATCTTTTTTGTGGTTCTTCCATGGGGTGCTTCTTAATCCACTCACCTTTCTAGGTCACTTGCTTACCCAATGGCACCACTTATTCACTTACCCAGCCCTTTGAGAGAATCCCAAGCCCCAGAGAATTCTAATTCTTGGATGAAACCACCTCTGGAGCAGAACAATGGCGGTCTGTTCCACCGGAGTGTAGCTGAATTTGGAAGTGAGGACAGTGTCCAAGGGAAGGCCTCTTTACCCTGCCAACAACTCCCTTCCTTTGCTCTAGAGGTCAAACTGTCTGGAGAGCCAGGCTGGATTTTTCAGTTGTAGCTGCGCAAATCGCCGGAAAAAAACCCTCCCTGGGGATGGTGTTAAAGTAGCTCAGACATTTTTGTGAAGGGGGTGAGCAGAGTAATTCCCAGAACCCTCTTATGAACTATTTGGAACTGACAATTCTTGGTAGGGTAAGAGGTCACCTGAGAGAGGGATCAATGACAAAATGTCAGAATGAGAAAGTACTTTAGAGTTTCAACATCTACTATCAATGATAGCTCACATTTAAAAAATATCTTTTTTAAGGGTTTATGAAGCACTTTTCTCATAACAACCCTGAAAAGTAGGTATTTTAAGCAGAAGAGGAAGATGAGCATCAGAAAAATATAGTGACTTGCCCAGGGTCATACAAGCAGAACTGGAATTTGAACCCTGGTTTCATTAGTTCAAATAATTCAGTTAAATAATTCAATAAACATTTGTTAAGTGCCTACTATGTGCTATATACTAGGATGAACACTGGGGATACAGAAAGAGGAAAAAGATAGTCCCTGTTCACAAGGAGCTTACCATCTAATTAATAGAGCAAGCTCTCTACTATATCAAACCATTCGGTTTATCGAGGAGGAAACTGAGTCCCAGATGGGGGGGAGGGATTTGCTCAAGATCATACAACATTTTGGCAGAGCCAGTACATGAACCAGGGTCTTTTGACTACCAATTGAGAGCTTTTTTTCTATGGGATTTATTCAGAAAATAAACCTAGCACTTTACCTGACTTCCTGGATAGTCTTGTTCAAAACAATGCCTTTTGAAAGATATTTTTAAAAATGGAGTGGTGGGTTCCCTCCACTCCTCAGAGGGGAGGCAAGGTATTCACTTGTTGGGGATGTTGTATGTCAGATATCTGCTGGTTTTCTTTCCATCTGTGACATTCTTGGCTCTCCTTGCATTGCTTACCTTGCAGGGCTCTTGTAAAGAAAGTACTTTGTCAATGGTAACGTACTATATACATATAAACTTTAAGGCCCAGCTCAAAATACCTCCCACCAAATGCCACAATCTCCCACCCCTAACCTCTCTGTTGCCAAATCTTAATGATTCCATCTTCATAAAATCTCTACGAGAGGATCCCTTCTATCCTCCAAAACTGCTACCACCCCGGTTCAGGCCCTTGTCACCTCATACCTAGACTATTTAAAGAGCCTTCTGGTTAGTTTCCCTGCCTTAAGTCTCTCCCCACTTCAGTTCATCCTTCACCCAGCAGTCAAACTGATCTTCTTTAAAGGGAAGGGCTGACCTTGTCATCCCTCTATTTCAACAAACCCCAGTGGCTCCCTCTCACCTCCAGAATCAAATATGAAATCTTCTCTTTGGTCTTCAAAGCCCTTCACAACCTGGCCCCCTCCTACCTTTCCAGTCTTCTTATATTTTCCCTCTTCCCCCACCTCCCAAGTATTCTTCAATCTAGTAACATTAGCCTCCTCGCACAAGACACTCCTTCTCTAGTTTCTGTGCATTCTCTATGTATTTCACTGACTGTTGCCCAGGCCTGGAATTCTCTCCCTCCTTATCTTACCTTCCCTCCATTTGTGATCTCTAATTTATCTTGTATATATCTTGTTTGTACACAACTGTTTGTGTCTTATTTGTATATAACCATTTGCATGTTATTTATACATAATTATTTGTGTCTTGTCTCCCCCCATTAGACTGCGAGCTTCTTGAGAGCAAGACTCTTGCTCTTCTTTGTATCTCTAATTTTTAGCAAAATGCCTGGCACATTGTAGGTGATTAGCAAATGCTTGTTTCATCATCGTCAGAAGTTCTCCCTCCTTCCTTAAATCTCTCACAGTACTTTGAGCTTCTCCCTTGCATTTATTACATGCTACCATGTACTACAGTTATCTGTGTTCTCTCTTCTATGTTATCTGTATTGCAGTTATCTGTGTTCTTCCCTATAAGACTGTAATGTCCTTGAAGGCAGAGATCAGGTCTTTATAACATTTTTGGTATAACTTTTCATCTTTGTAACTCTCCAAGGACCTACCGCAAGATCTTACATGTAGTAGGAACATAATACATTTTTGGTTGAATAAATGAACGAGGGAATTAGGGTGTAAGCAGAGAACAAAGGACATGAAAACCACTTTGAGGAACAAAGAACGTTCTTCCATGCATAAACTGCAGCCTAGAACCCCAAGCTCTGAGTTTAAATAGACCAGGTTCAATCTTTGGGGTCTGACCCCCCAAATCATATTTTGAGCCTCAGAATCTGTCTCATTTTTTCCCCTTACCTCAGAGGTTCCTATAGAACTCTCGGTTGAGCTCATTTTTAGGTCTCCCCAGATGTGGTCTAAAGGGCCCCACTTCCTGTGTGATTATTCAAGGTAACACTGCAATCAGACACAGGAAAGCCTTTATTTCAGTCCACAAGAAGAACACAGAAAATGCGACTCATAGAAGCCCTAAACAATCAAAACTCTCTCCTTCCATGTGGGGAAAGTTTCCCTTTCAGAGACCTAGGTCTATTCTCAAGCCTCTGGTCTTTCTGTGGATCTCCCCTTGGCTCTCAGGTCTGGTCTCTTTTATAGGTCCAGTTCAAAGGGTGCAGCTTTGCTTCATGACAGCCTGAGTCAAGTGATGCCCCTACGTACCTAGGAAGTAGAATCAGAGAGTCCTTCACACACTAAAAACAAATTCCAAATCCCTTTCATCTCATGAAGCTGATCAGGCTCTTCTGGGTGATGACCCTTCTTCACGTGATTGGGAGAGACATTAGGACACACAAAGTTATTATTGAGAACAACAACTTTTCAATTTCACCTGTCATTCTATTTGAGCACTCAAAGGGAGAAAAAAGAGAAAGGTAGGATCAAAGGATTCATGAGGATTATAGATTTCAAGCTGGAAGTGACTTTGGAGTCCATTTAGGAGGCTAACCCCCTCATTTTATGGAGGCCCAGAAAGATGGAATCACTTGCCTAAGGCCACGCAGATAGTAAGCATCAGGGCCAAGATTTGAACTTGGCTTCTCTGACATTAAATCAAACACTCTTTCTACTGTAGCACTCTGTCTAGAGAAACAAGGTTGTTCACCTAAAGTCACATTGGCATTTGAAACTTGGCTCTTTGGATTCACTTCCAGTGGATCTCTCAGGATCACAGACCTTTGGAGTTGGAAAGGGCCTCAGGGCAGCTCTTTGGACACCATAGTCCAGCCGGTTAAATTGAATTGAGTGTTAAGGACTGGAGTTGGGTAGACATGTGGTAGGTGAAGTTTATGTGTCCCTTCCTTTCTCTAAAAGGTGCCTAGCACTGTCAATCTGTCCCCTGGTCATTCTTGCATGACTCTCTCAGTAATTTCCTCCTTGAATGTTGCCTACCCCAACCTTTCCTTCTCATATTTCCTTGGACAGCATTAAATTATTTTGTCATATTTTCCTCCCTCAGCAATAACCACAGGTTTTGCTAATGTAATAATCAGTGCGGTGGGTTAAGCTGTTACTCTTCCCAGGTCACTCAAGTCAAGCCAATTCTATTTTATTTGGTAAATATATGTTAAGTGTCAGTTGTATGGAGAGAAGTTGGGAGTATGAGTCAAGTTGGGAATGAAGTAGAATGGTTGGAAGAGCTACACTAAACCATGGACTAAGCTAGTTACCAATTTGGAGAGTGTGAATTCATGGTGGTGACTTCTCCAGGATAAGAAGGCAGGGTTGTTGAGGCTGTAGATGGAGAAGGCCAAAGAGTGAGTCCATCTGGGACTATGTAAAGCCTGGGGGAGGTAGAAAGTTTAGATAAAACACAATCCCTGCCCATGTGGAGTTTATAGTCTATTAACATGTTTGTGGAGCAGCTAGGTGGCGCACTGGATAGAGTGCCAAGTTGGAATCAGGAAGACTCATCACACAAATCTGTGTGACCCTGGGCAAGTCACTTAACCCTGTTTGCTTCAGTTTCCTCATCTGTCAAATGAGCTGGAGAAGGAAATGGCAAACCACTCCAGTATCTCTGCCAAGAAAACTCCAGATGGGGTCATGAAGAGTCAGATGTGACTGAACAACAACAATGTGAAGGTAATATTTAACCCAAGAAAAGTTAGACTCTGGTTTCCTCTTCAATTCATCCTTCCCTGATTTTACCACCACCCCTGTCTCTGCCCTAATCAGGAGTAATCTCTTTCTTCTCAGAACTCTCATACTACTTTATACCTTTCTTATGCACTTACACCTTCCCTCTTCATACTAGAGATTTTTAGGGCTGAGAGAAAGACTTCAGAAGTCAACTAGTTCTCTAATGACATTGAGGTAGATGGGTGGAGGAGGCAGTTTTAGGTGGCCGTAATAATCATAATAATAACTTTCTTTTATTTGTAAACCTTTTCTCACAATAGCCCTGAGGGTTAGTGATTGTCCCCATTTTCAGAGATGATCAAACTAATGTGAAATAATTTGCCTGTGGTCACCTAGGTAATGAATGTGAGAGCTGAGACTCAAAGTTAGTTTTGTTTTTCCCTTTCTTTTCTTGTGTCTTCATTTGAATCCTACGGCTAGGATAGCTTCCTTTGTCTATTCATTGGACTGACCCCAGGACCTAATGGCCACAGAATCTCTTAGCTGGAAGGCACTTCAGAGGCCGTGTAATCTAACACAGGAATTCTTAACTTTTTCTGTATTATGGACTCTTTGGGCAGTCTGCAGAAACCTATGAACCTTTTCTCAGAATAATATTTTTAAATAAATGGAGGAAGTGTTATATTTCAGGTTGAGGCTAGCGCGACTAGTTTGGGGTAGCTAGGTGGTACAGTGGATAGTGTGCCAGGCCTGGAGTTAGGAAGACACTTACTAGCTGTGTGACCCTGGGCAAGTCACTTAACCCTATTTGCCTCAGTTTCCTCATCTGTAAAATGAGCTGGAAAAAGAAAAGGCAAACCACTCTACTATCTTTGCCAAGAAACCACAAAATGGAGTCATGAAGAGTTGGACATGACTGAAAATGACTAAAACAGTGAAAATAAAGATGGAATTTTTTCTCATTCAGACCCTCCCTGAAATCTACCCATGGACTCCTCTTTAATCCCCCGGGTTAAGGATCCTTGGTTTAACCTGTATCCCAATAAGAATCACTTCCACAACATACCAGAAAAGTAGACGTCCTGCTTTTGCTTTGGGTTAACTCTGATAGGGAGTTCTTTAAATCAAGTTTAAATTTGCATCTCCATAACTCCCACCCGTTGCTCCTAGGTCTACCATCTGGGGACAAGGAAGACAACTCTAACCCCTCTTTCCACTGACCATCCTCCACTTAGTTGAACACAGCTATTAAGCCTTCCTCTTCCCATTCAAATCTTCTCTTCTGCAGGTTAAACAATATTAGTTCCTTCAACTGATCCATTTATGGCTAAATCTTGAGGTCCTTGTGGACCTTGCCATCTTTTTCTGCTCCCTGTATGGCTTATCAATGTGTTTCCTAAATCTGGTACCCACAAGTGAACACAATACTCCAGATGGGGTCTGACCAGGGCAGAATAAAAGGACCTACCTAGTCCTTATTCTGTCTGTCTTAATATGGCCCAAGATTGCATCAGCTTTTTCACTTCTTTTAAAAAAAATCACATTGCTAACTCATATTAGACTTGCTGCCCACTAAAAATCCTAGATCTTTATCAGACAAAATGCTTGATTTTTTGAACCCAATGTAAGACTTTACATTTATCCCTATGAAATTTCATTCCTTTAGCTTTAGTCCAATGTTTTAACCTGTCAAGATATTTTTGGATCCTGACTGTCATCCAGCTTGTTAGCTATTCCTTCCAGCTTTGTGCCTTCCGCTTGATCCAAGAACTGCCTTTCTAATTCTTCACTCCCTTGTATTTTATCTATTTGAATTGTGGACACTGGTGGTCTGATTACAATGTCATTTCTGGTGACTCATCCTTGTGGGAGAATATCTACAGTAGATAAGCCAAAATTAAGTCAAATAAAATGGATTGTTTCTATTCAAACCCACAAAGAGAAGAAAAGCTCCAAGGACCTCATTCTGAATAACTCGTTATAATTTGGCCTCCAAACCCCAACTTTTCAGGAAAAAAAGCCTTTTTTGGGCATATAAAATTATTCCGTGAGGCTGGCCACATGGATTAAATGATTTCAAGTGGGAAGTTTTTAGTCATTAAAAGACTTTTGCAGTTCCCCAAAGGCAATCTAGCCTGGGCTCTTCTTCCTGATCAATTCTTCCTTAGTCTTAAAAAACCGACAACTCACCATCACTTTTATGATAGAAGACATCAGAGGAGACCTGAGGAATAGGAAGCATTTTATATGTTGCCTCAACTCCTTGCTAGCTCTGTGGCTCTGAGCAAGGCACTTAACCCCCCTTTGCCTCAGTTTCCTCATTTTTAAAGTAGATATAACAATATCACATACCTTACAGATAAGGATAAAATGAGATAACAGATGCAAAGTGCTTTGCATACCCTAATGTACTATATAAAAGTTAACTATTGTTATTATTTTTAAAGAAATATTAAGAAAATATCAAGAAAGTTGCACCTGGAGGGCTGTGCCAAATGCTTGTTTTCTCAGTACCTTAAGGGGATGCAGCACAGTATATAGTAGACAGAGTGCTGATTTGGAGTCAGAGGACCTGGCTCACCACCCCTTTAACCTTGGGCTCCAAGCCACAATTTCTTCATCGGTAAAATGAGGAGGTTGGCCTAGGTGGTCTCAAAGTTTCTTCCAGCTGTAGCTCTCTGATTCTATGACCTTTCTTGCCACATCATCATTACTTCAGTCCGTGTCGTTCTAGGCTGTTTTGTCCTCTTGGTGTGACTGAGAGGCCAGATGACCAAGCACAAGTCTGTGGTAAGGAGCCATCTGTTGCTGTAAGTCAGCATGGATTTCATCATCTCCTCTCCTCCTCCTCCTCACATAACCTGAATCCCCGTTAACTACCTCTGGGTGAACTGTGGCCACTTGTCCAGTCACACACAACAGGGGACACAGGGTATGCGGCCTCTAGTGCCCTTCCCTGTAAATAGAGGCTAGATCAATCTATTTATAGAAATGAAGGACGAGATGGCCCCTTTCATTGCGATTGACCAGGGCAAGTTTTCTCTTGGTCTCAGCTAAGCTTGTGTATCTGTGCTGCTGCAACTTGTAGAAAACATCCTGTAGAAAAAGCCATGCTGAGCCTGAAATCACTGCAGGAATGGCCAGTGGGCTTGTGAAGTTCAATAAACGTAGGAATATAGATTTAGGACTGGAAGGGCCGGGACTGAAATCATAGAGCTCATAAGATCATAGGTCTATGCCTCAAAAGGACCTTAGAGATCATCCAGGCTAACTCCCTCCCTTTACAGATGAGGAAAATGAGGATCAGAGAAATGAAATGACTCTTCCCAAACAGTCCAACCCAAGGGAGTCCTGGAACCAGCTCACACTGGCTTTGTTGTTGTTCAGTCATGTCTGACTCCTCATGACCCCATCTGAGGTTTTCTTAGCTAAGACAATGGAATGATTTGCCATTTCCTCCTCCAGCCCATTTTACAGAGGAGGAGACTGAAGCAAACAGGGTAAGTGACTTGCCCAGGGTCACACAGCTAGTAAGTATCTGGGGCCAGATCTGAATTCAGGACGATGAATCTTCCTGACTCCAGGCCCTGCACTCTGTCCATTGCACCATCTAGCTGCCCTTTATATCAACTAGGTAGGGCCAATACAGGTTATATTGGGTAGGTAGGACCAATGGTTAACTTTTCAATGAGAGTATTTACAATGCAGAAACCAACACATCAGGACTTGATTTATTATTCTGTTGATTGTCTAGACTTAAAAAAGTGATAGAGAAAATGAAGTGTGTCTTGTATAGATTTTTTTCTCTCTTTAAGAATCAGTTGTTAAAACATTTACCAGCCTAGTCCTGGCAACCCATTCATTATACAAACGAGGTATCTGACCCGTAGAAAGGTGACGTGGAAGTGACTTAGCCAAGCTCACACGAATAATAATTGGCTAAGCCAGGACTCTTGTCCCTCTTCTCTCTGACTCCAGGTCCACTGAACAATGACACCTCCTTTGCCTCTACTTGTATTGAAAAAAAAAAACAGAAAAAGACCATCAATTTCCCCAAAGCAATGAGAAAATCGGAAAAACTGGGAGAGGAGCCAGGATTTTGTGTTGCTTCTTACCCTGAAACACTGGCTTCGGGATGAGTTAAGCAATGAAAAAAAAGCAATTAAAAATGTAAGTGATGTCTAATGTGATGCAAGACAGGGAAGCAAGAAGACAAGGTTAAGGAACAAATGCAACATAGGATTGTTTAGGAATGAAGCATTAAGTCCTGCCAGTTACGAGAACTCCGTTGAGTGTTCCTGACACGATGTATTTCAGAGGCAACATCGTGTAGTGGAAAGAACATGGAGGGTTAGGAAATCTGAATTTGAGTTCCAGCTCTGACACTTGTAAGTTACATGATCCTAGCTGAGACATTTCATCTCTGTGAGACTCAGTTTCCTATGAAACTGTTTCTAGAGAGATTTGGAGACTCAGCACTATGTGGCTCACTGGGTTGTTGTGAAAATTAGTGCCTTTCATCTAGCGTTTATTAAGTGCTTATGGTGTGCCAGACACTGTGGGAAAACAAAGACAAAACAAAACTGTTCCTAACCTCAAGGAATGTGCATTCGATTGGTGGAAATAAGTCTAAAATATGTACAAAGTAATTTCAGGGGGAGACGCTTTAGGTCCAAGTGTTGTTCAGTTGTATCTGACCCTTCATGACCCCCATTTGGGGTTTTTTTGGGCAAAGATACTAGAGTGGTTTGCTGTTTCCTTCTTCAGCTTATTTTATATATGAGGAACTGAAGCCAACAGGGTTAAGTGACTTGCCCTGGGTCACACAGCTAAGAAGTATCTGAAGGCAGATTTGCACTCAGGAAGATGAGTCTTACTGACTCCAAGCTCCGTGCTCTACCTAGCAGCCCTTAGGTCTAATATGAAGGATGATTTGTTAGTAATAGAACAGGCCATCTAGGGGGCACCGTGGAAGGGAAAAGAAAAGAAGGGAAAGGAAGGGAAAGCAAGGCAAGGCCAGGCAGGGGAAAAGTGGGATAGGGACATTGGAGGGATGAGGCTGACGGGGATGGGAATGAGGGAACAGGAAGTGGTGGGAAGGGAAGGGAGCTTCTACAGAGGCATTCTATAACTATGAATCTTAATGATTCCTAGAGGAGTCATCAGTCAGTAGATTGCCACCTCTTGCACAGAAGCACAAATCTGTTCCTGTTTATTTCCATTCCTATAGTACAGATTCTCATTATCACTTGATTGAACTAAGTATAATGGCCTTCCAATAGGTCTTCTTTTCTCTCCTCTTGCTCCCTTCTCTAACCAATCTTCTATACCACTGTCAGACTAATCTTTCTTATGCATAGATCTGACCATGTCACTCCTCTGCTCAAAAATCTTTGTTGTCACTTGATCAAAGTTCCAACTTCCCTGTTTGGCATTCAAGGCTCTCCAAAGTTTGGCAACATCCTACATTTCCAGCCTTATCTTATGTCACTCCTGTCCATGCCCTCTGTACTCAAACATGCTTCCTCACATTTGCCCTATGTTCCCATGACACTGGGCCTCTGCTCACATTTTATTTTATACTTTTTACTTACTTTCTGAAGTTCTACCATCCTTTGAAGCCCAGCTCAAATTCCATCTTCTTCAAGAGGTATTCTTCCTCCTTGGAATTCATAAAGTCCTTTGTTTTGGACCTCTGATGTATTTAGAATGGGATGTTGTGTCATAGAGTTACTGGGAGTTACGTCTTGTCCCCCGACTACGCTGTAATCTCCCTGAGGGCAGGGATTGTATCCCACGTAAGATTTTTATCTCCCTACATGCCTAGCACAGGTTCGTGCACACAGTTGGTACTTAATACATATTTACTGAATGAACAGATGATATCTACGAGATGAGAGGTGTCGGGTCTTTTGTAACTACAAAGAACTGTGTAACTAAAAACAACTGTGAACTATGTGAATTATTAAGAAAATGACAACCAATGTCCAAACATCCTTGTAATCTCTAATTCATTAGCAGTTCTTGTCCTTTTGTTCAGAGGAAATATGTGTAATGATGGTGGGGGAAGGAGAGAAGATGGAGAATGAATAGAAGGGGGTGGGAATAAAGTTCCCTTGGCCGGGTGACTCAAAAGGCATTCAAAGAGAAAAGACCTTTGAGTACAGACAAGTCCTCAATGTAACTTGGCATTTCTACAAGAATCAAAATGTGAGGTGCGTCAAGTGCGAAAAGAAGGACCCAGATAGGGCTTGTGTGGGTGAATAGCAGGGAAAGGGAACTCTTGCCAGACCTCAATATTTTCTAGCCCATGGTGGCCCCTGCAAGAAGTGCAAACGGAACACATGGAGTATTTGAAAGGTCGCCTAATCTGTTGAACCTGAGCTAAAAAGGGGCCTGACTTTCTTCCCACCCAGCTAGAGTTAGAGACAGAAACAAGGGCCCCAGTGACGTCAATGCTATGAATGTGCTCCCACCGTCCAAGGACTCTGTTGAACAGGTCTGGTCTGTTTTGACAGGATGTAATCAATGAGCCAGCCAAACTCTTGAAGAAATCCAAATGCCCAGGCTGAATGCTTTGCGTGTGCCAGTCTGTCCACAGGCACTGCACACCCATTCCTGGTGTCCTTGAGTCTCTGAGCATCATTTCATTTTACATGGCTTATATAATTGTATAATCAGCTCCTTCAAAAGACATAAAAAATAACACAAAAATGCTTGGAATAGAAGAAATCTCTGAATAGATAATCTGCATTCACGTCTGGTCCAATTTAATGGTGTGTGTGTATGTATCCTTTAAGAGAGAAAAAGAGCTGGCCTCAAACCTAGGAAGACCTGGGTTTAAGTTCTGTCTCTAACACATAATGATGATGTGACCCTGGTCAACTCACTTAAACTCTTGGTTCCCTAGGCAATTCTCTAAGACTATAAGGTACAGAGAAAAGGCTGACCTGTCTTGATAGAAGGAGTCCTCATCTAGGAATACCCCACTCTCATGAAATCAAAGGTCCATCCTTTTCCCTATCCTTCAAGAAAGCTCTGATAGTGTATAAGATGTAGAGATTATAGGATTTTGGAATTGAAAGGGATGTTAGAAGTTATCTAGTCCAGTCAACTCATTTTTGTGATCTGCCCAAGGTCACATGAGTAGTAAGTGGCAAAGCCTAAATTTGAACCCAGGTCTTCAGGACCAGGACTCTTCTCATTATACCTAACTATCTCTGTGCAGTTTAATTTGACAAGTGAAAAAAAATTGATTATCAGAATATGTTCTTTCAGCATATTAATTTCCATTTGAATTTCATATTTGAAGATATTAGAGGTACATTTCCTGCATCTTTCTGACCTCCCAACCTCACTCCCCCCCAAAACAAACAAACAAAAAATAACCCAGCATCTACAAAACATTTAACAGGCATTCAGCTGAAAGGGCAGAAGTGTTCTTTCTGTATGCAGTATATCGGATGTTTGGCTAGAAGACAATTTTCCATGGTCTTTGTCTGTTAAGAACAATATTGAATCATGGAAGAGATTGTTTTAAACTAAAGTGGTTTCTGAGGAATAGGTCTGGAAAAAGATGCTACCCACAGTTCATCTATCAGAGTCACCAAGCCACCTACAAGAGAGAGGCTGCTGAAACTGAAAACAACAGTGTACAGAGAAGTTCCACAGCATTTGTTTCTTTATTCCTAAAGATATTGGGTAAATCACTTTTTCTATGGCGGAAGAAGCTGGATTGCAGTGTTTTGACCATTCATCCCAGTTCAAGAGCACTTGAAAACTCATTATAACTTTCTGGTATAGCCTGTCCTCCTCACTTACCCCACATCTAGCCATCTAGTATTTACCCCCATTTGTAGTGTAGTCTGGCACATAGCAATCATTTGATGGATTGATTATAGCATAGGAAAGTGAGGCACAAAGTAGGATTTAGGATTTAGAAATAATTTAGTCTAAGGGGTGTAATGTTAATGGGGGGTGGTATAAGATCTTCCCCGCCCCTTAATAGGCCTCATGTGAAGTCCATTAGGGAACGCTTGCTCCAAGGCTTGCACACCTTTTGTTAATAAGCTAATTAGGCAATGAGTCAGGTTGTGCTGCCTTCTGGCTCTGAGCCTATTGGCTGAAAGAGTATTTATTGTGAGAGGTGAGCTTTTGCTTTGGGGGCTCACTCATTGGAAGAGTGTTCATGAGATTTGGCCAGATGAGGCTCTGAATAGCCATCAAGGAGCCTGGTGGCTTTGAGAACCCAGGTGTTGGTGCTTCTCTCTCTGGTAACTGTATGTATTGCTATAGTCAGACAAAAGCCTATCTGTTGATTTGTGTTATTTTTTCTGTTTGTAATTTGTTTGTATTTGCTTTGAAGTTTAGGGTACTGACTTTTCCCCCTGAACTAAGTGAATGATATATATATATAATGTTTAATTAAAGTAAGATTGTCTATCCCTGAAACAGCTATCTTTCCTTAGAAAAGCAGATCAAAGAACCTGTGCTAGCAACCCTCCTGTGTGCTGGTGTTATTGGCCTTACACCTCCATAGTAGCTGCAAGCAACATTGTTGTTCCAAGGGGTTGGTAAAAACTTGTTTTAAAAAATATTTTGATAACTGGATTTGAGTGTAATTGACTTCCCTTGTAATCCTCTGTATTTTATTTTATACATTTAAAAACTTTTTCTGATGAGGGGTCCACAGACACAGAGAAGGTTAGCGGCCTCTGATCTACTTCAATCTCTTAATTTTATCAATAAGGAAACTGAAGTTCATGGAAAGAAAGTGACGTGCTTAAGCATATAGGGAGTAGTTGGATGATAGGAACTGGGATGGAAATTCTGGGTGCCTAATGGGCCTGGAGAGGGGGTGGTTATTTGACATTATGATTGCATGTTTTTTGGCCATAGCAACTCTCAAGGGCCACCTACTAAGCTGCAGAGCAGCTTTGACCTGCCCTATTGGAAGAACTGCCTACATGGACAAAATCACAGAGCTTGAAAGCATTGTAGTCATATTTATGGAGATCAGGAGGCAGCCCAGTGATATCAAAAGAGCATTGAATCTGGGATCAAGAGGCCTGGTTCAAATCCTAACTTTGCTTTGCTATTTGATATCTATGGGATTTTGGGCAAGTCAAGTACCTTCCCTCAGTTTCCTTATCTGTAAAAGAATGGTTTGACCAGATGATTTCTAAGGTCCTTTCTAATGCTAGATTGATAATAATCTTACGAACTAATCTGTGCCACCATTTATAGTAGGTCAGTCAATAAGCATTTATTAAGTGTTTTGACTGTGAGGCAAACACTGTGCTAAGCACTAGGGATACCAATACAAGCAAAAAGCCAGTTCCTGCCCTCAATGGGCTTACATTCTAATGGGGGAAGACAACATATAAAAGGAAGCTGAAAAGTGGTGGTAGGAGTAAGTGGCTCAGGAGCAAGATGAAGTCCACAGGAGTTCAGGCTGGTGGGAAATGAAAAGATGGCAGTCCTGGCAGCTCTCCTTAAATGAAGGTGCTGAGAGGAGCTCTCTTTCCTCTAATCAGAGGGAGGGGCCCTGGGGTAGAGGGTAATGATGACTACCAGGGCTGAAGTGATCTTCAAGGATGAACAACACAAGACAAGGGCTCTATAATTCATATTTTAAAGTTCCCCAAAGAGGTAAAATGATGGAAAATGGATTGTCTGCTATTTGTAAGACTGTTTTCTGTGACTCCCTGCCCAAGTCCTTACCCCCTTCCATTTTGGGATTCTCTCTACCACCAGTTGACTGGTGTCCTCATCCTATACCTCACCTGATCAAGGCCTCTCCTTTATATTCTATCCACCAGGACCTGGCCTGCCCTGGCAATTCTTTTTAATTCAAGTCCACAAACATTTATTTAGTGCCAACTCTGTGCCAAGCACTGTTTTAAGAGCTGGGAATGCATAGAAAAAAAGAAATAGTTCTTGACCTCAAGGAAGTTACATTTTAGTGGATACTACCTCTACACAAATAAGTAAATGCACACTATTTTCAGGAGAATGAGAACACTAACAAATGGGGAGATCTGGGTAGAATACCTTGTGAGATGGCATTTGACTTGGGCCTTAAAGGAAGATGAGGATTCTGCGAGGTGGAGCTAATGAGGGAGGCTGACCTTCTGTGGAAAGGTAGATATATGGGAGAGGGCAAGTCAAGTTGGGGGTGGGGTAGTTCAGGGTTGGGGTTCCAAACCACAATGGTAAAAGAACAAGGAGAAAAGAGATTCAAGAGCTGAGGATAATGTTTAACTGAGTGTGTCAACTACAGGTTAAAGCTCATGAAGGGAAGAAAGTGAAGCCATAGCAACACCGATGGACAGTAACAACACAAGAAAGGGTAGAAGAACTAGAGCTTATGGCAAAGATGAGGAATAGATTTAGGATGGGTGAGGCTGGGCAAAGGAGAGGTAGAAGGAAAGCACCTTTCCTTAATCTGGCTTTTCCTCTATTCTCTTCTCCTCATCAAAACTTATCTGTCCTCTGTCTCATTTTCTTAGGCCCCTACTAGACATAAGCATGGTATAGTAGAACTAATAACCTGGCATTCGAGAGCTCCAACATTTATATCAGCTGTGTGATCATAGGCAAAAAACTTTGCCTTAGTTTCCTTATTTGCAAAATGGAGACAATACCAAGTCCATTTTGAGGAGAGCACTTTGTAAAATTCAAAGCATGCTGTAAAAGTGAAATTGTGAGTACTCGTATCCATCAACACTTTAGCTTGAATGAATTCCTGGTTGCATTGGAATGGGACACAAGTCAGAGACAATATTCTATAGTGGAAAAGGTGCTGAAGTTAGATTTGGACAGCTTAGATTTGAATCCTGGCCTGGCAACTTACTGCCCATGTCACCTAAGGCAAGCCATTATCTTTCTCTAGGTCTTGGTTTCCTTATTCATTAAATTACAGGGCTGTATTAAATGATTTCTAATGTCCCCTGCAGTTGTAAATCTATGACTCTAAGTTTGATAAGGGAGAGGGGGAAGGAAAGTTTAAGAATATCTCTAGACCAGGATAGTTTAAGTTGGGGTGTTATAGTAGATGCCCCCTAGGACCTGGTGGTGAGGGGAAAAGACAGAGGAAGGCATTAGATGACCATTCTGAGGAGGGAAGCATTGCAGAAAGCAGAGACTCAGACAGGGGCCAGGTGCAGACAAAGGCACTTTGGTCCACTGAATGATTTTTGCTAGGTTTGTCCCTTCCTCTAGCCATACTGGTTCCATCCCTTAGAGACTCATTAAAGACCGTTACATCCTTTGAGTGCTTGGCTGATTGTTCTGGCTGGTAGAAGAGATAAATAGTCCATCAACCATCTTTCTGAGAAACTGCGGACTGTTTTTTCCCCCTGTTCCCAAATAAACCTTCATGCAGGAAAGAACACTCAGCCCTTGACCTGATTGATGTCTAATCAAAGAAGAGACTGTGGGAGCCCAGAATCTATAAATCAGGCTTCTATCTGGACTCTACAAAGAAAATCATGCCCTGATATAATCTTCCTCGGCCAGGGTTCAGACGTACTCACTGTAACTTTGAAATGTTGCCTGAATACATTTAGCCAGACGAGCCAGGAGCTCAACAGACTGAGAGGCTCTGGGAGGACTTGAGGCACTGAGCTTCTTATTTTCCAACTAATTCAGTAGAACCCCTTCTGTTAACTGAAGGGGCCCCAAAAATTGCTACTTGGAGGGAATGAAAATGAAGACAGATAAAAAATTAATATTTTCCAACATAGGGAAAGTCTTCCAGGTAGTCCTATTCTCTGTCGTGGAAATGATCTTCCTGGTCATTTGAAAATCCTGGGATTTTTGAAGGCTGGGATAGTGGAATGTAAGCTTTGGCAGGTTCTATCAAACTGCACGGACTTTGAGTGCAGACCCAATAAGAAGCTATCTGTGTCCTCTAAGCACTAGCCTGGCTAAGTTTGAGAGTTTCATCACCAGGAGACTGGGGAGCAGGTTATAATTTTTCAAACCAATTTATAAAGATTACCTAAAAAGGTATGGAGATGTTACAATCTGTGCTGGTAAAGAGCAATGAAACAGTGGTTCAATGAGGTTTTTTTTCTTAATAGTATTTTATTTTTTCCATTACATGTAAGGATAGTTTTCAACATTCACTTTTATAAAATTTTGAGTTTCAGATTTTTTTCTCCCTCCCTCCTTTCTGCCCTCCCCAAGATGGCATACAATCTGATATAGGCTAGACATGTACAATCATATTAAACATATTTCCACATTAGCCATGTTGTGAAAGAAGAATCAGAACAAAAAGGAAAAAAAAAAACTGAGAAAGAAAAAACTAAAGTGAAAATAGTATGCTTCAATCTGCATTCAGACTCCATAGTTCTTTTTCTGGATGTGAATGGCATTATCCATTTTGAGTCTTTTGGAATTATCTTAGATCACTGTATTGCTGAGAAGAGCTAAGTCTATCAGAGTTGATCATCGCACAATGTTGTTACTGTGTACAGTGTTCCCCAGGTTCTACTCACTTCACTCAGCATCAGTTCATATAAGTCTTTCTGGGTTTTTCTGAAATCTGTCTGCTTCTCATTTCTTATAGCACAATAGTATTCCATTACACTCATATACCACAACTTGTTCAGCCATTCTCCAGTTGATGGGCATCCCCTCAGTTTCCAATCCTTTGCCACCATCCATGAGGTTTTAAAGAAGCAAATGAATTTATTCATTCACTTATTCACCATGCAGGCATCAAGTGTCTACTGTTTGCAGAATACTATGTAAGGTCCTGGCAGAGATATAGATAGAACTTGTCCTCATGGAGCTTACAATCAAAAGGGAGCTAAGACAGATAAACACAATGTACAGCATTACATGGTAAATGCATTAGAGAGTTGTATGAATAAGACTTCATGGTCAACTTTCCACTGGTGGTCAAAGGATTATAGGCATCTGCTTTGCAGAGTTTTCTAAATCATTGGGATTTCTCACCCCAGAGTTCAACAGAGTCTTCAGGTATAAACAACCAGGGATCAGCTGTATCTAGTAGGCCCCAGATTACAGAATAAGAATATGCTCCATGTTCCATCCCAGATAATATGCAAATCAAATGCCAGTTATCCTTTCACCACTAGTGGAAAGCTGAGTCTGAAGTCTTATTCATGGGACCCTCTAATGTTACCCACCTTGACCTACCTGTCCTACTGTCACTGGTGTGCTCTTTAAGCTTTCTCCCTCTTGCCCTGGCCTCAGTAATTAAATTCCATCAATATTCCTGGTAAGGATGTATCACTTTATTGCTCTATGATCAATTCATCAGTCGGCTCTTTTCTTCAGATGTCATTTTTATATGCGTGTTCTTTCCTTCATTGGAATGAAAGCTCAATGAGGACAAGGACTTTACTACCTTTGCACACTTAGTATGGTGCCTGACAGGTAGTTAGCATTTAATAAATTACTTTTCATTCATTCATTCATTCAATCAGTCACACTAACAGGGGGGCATTGTTAGGTGTGCAAGTATTTTCTTACTCTAAATGTAAATTTACATTTTTATGGCTTCTACTCATCTCGCCTCATTCTGACCTCTGGGGCTTAACAGAATAAGTCCAATCATTCTTCCAGGTGACATCTTTTCAAATATTTGAAGACAGCTTCTCTTCTTTGGGCTACGTATCCCTACTACCCTCAAGCAATCGTCATATAGCATGATCTTAAGACCCTCATCATCCTGGTCATCCTTCTTAGTCAGGCTTTCCAGCATATCTATATCCTTTCTAAAAAGTGGCCCAGAACTGACCATGGTATATAGCAGATGTGTTATGACCTGGGTAGAGTACAGTGGGCCTATCGCCAGCCTTATCCTGTACACCATATCTCCCTTGATGAGTCTAAGTTTGCATTTGGTTTCTTGGCAGCCATATCAGTGTCTGAGAGTGTGTGTGTGTGTGTGTGTGTGTGTGTGTGTGTGGTCTCTGTGTGTGCGTTTCTAAATGAGTACATGTCTCTAACTGTAATCCAAAACCAAATATAGATTTTAGATTGTCCGTTGTTTCTGGATTACAACTAGCAAATAGAATAGAATGTTCAAGTTGGAAAATCATCTGGTCCAACCTCCCACCTAGTGCAGGAATTCCTCTGTAACATCTTAGCAGATGGTCAGACATATAGCCTCAGTTCAAATGACTCTCCAATGACTGGAGAGCCCCAGCTCCTCTGGGGATTTCCAGATACAGTGTACTCCTTGGAGAAAAACCAGATAGTGCACATAGTTCCTGCTCAGAGTCCTACTTGGAGAGGAAAAGTTCCTTGGACAATTCAGGTCTGATAAGAAGGAATTTACTTGTTCAACCCCAAAAGTATGTTCACCTTCTGGTGGGAAAGGGGGAATCTAAATCATTGAAGGGTTACTTCTAGTCTTGGGGAGACTATGCAGGGAAAGAGACTCAGTGGAATGATAAAAGGTTGTCCTGATAGCAACCCCAAGTTTAAGTTCTTTTTGGGGGGAGCTGAGTAGCCATTTGAGTCCTTTAGGGTCCTGTGTCTATTCATGAGTTCCTATATATCTCTTTTATTTTTAAGCTTTGTTGATGTTTTGTTTTTACATTACAAACAATTATAGGTTACACCCACTTTGTGAGAGGACTTTTGTAACAAAGTAAAACCGGGAAGTAAAACTAAAAATACATACGGTGATCTCATCTGAAAGTGCATATAACATTTTACATCTGGAGCACCCACACCTTTTTTTAAAAAAAAAATTAACAGAAGTCTATTTTCTCTCCCTCCCACTCTCACTTTATTGGAAAAAGAAAAAACAAACAATTTTTTTCTGTGTGTAAAAAATATACATAGTCAAATAAAACAAATGCCCTCAATGGCTATGCACATATACACATATGTGTATTTACATAAATTATACATATAATTTATATGAACGTATATTTGTTCATGTATAAATATATAGATACATGTATACTTATAAATATATATATATAGATGCATGTGTAGATATATAAATATGTACATATTGGTCAGTATATACACATGCATGTGCACACATGACGTGTATATGCACACACATATAAACATGTATATTGATTTGTGTGTACATACACGTATGTTTAAATACGTATACATACATATACTTATATTCGTGCACATATTTATGTGCGTATACATACACAAATATGTACACAGACACATACACCCTGAATCCATCACCTCTCTGTAAAGGACAGCATGTATCATCTTCAGTCCTCCAGAATTATGAATCATCATTATATTGATGCATTTTCTGTAGAGTGAAATGACCTACTGCCCATATTATACACTGAGTGACTATATGGAAGTTGGGAACTCTATTACCCATATTTGAATAATCA
Source organism: Trichosurus vulpecula (assembly GCF_011100635.1). NCBI lineage: Eukaryota > Metazoa > Chordata > Mammalia > Diprotodontia > Phalangeridae > Trichosurus > Trichosurus vulpecula. Next base: position 115,429,724 of record NC_050573.1, on the reverse strand, counting down.
TACCAGGGGTAGGGAACCCACATGCGGCCCTCTAGGTCCTCAAGTGCAGCCCTTTGACTGAATCCAAACTCCACAGAACAAAACCCTTTAATAAAAGGGTTTGTTGTGTAAAATTTGGACTCAGTAAAAAGGCTGCACCTGAGGACCTAGAAGGCCACAGGTGGCCTCAGGACCGCAGGTTCCCCATCCCTGCACCAGACATAAGCTATATCCACGCTTTATTTTGGAGATTTCCCTGTAGTGAAGCTCCAAAGAAAACAATCGACCCTTTGGTCAATTTGGCCAGACCTCAAGACTGAACCTGATTTGTGTGAACTCAGAGATTTTGAGGGGCTGCGGGTCTTTGGTTACAATTATTAACATTATATGATCTTTGAACAACCATGAAGATATTTTTTAGACTTTGAACAAGAACACAGGACCTTAATTCTTGTGAAAGGATGAAAAGATGTCTCTTTAGTCATGTAGTGATTAGAGTGCTAGGCCTGGAGTCAAGAAGACCTGAATTCCAAGCTGACCTCTGACACTAGCTGTCACTAAACCTCTATATGCCTCAGTTTCCTCACCTGTAAAATGGGAATAGCCTCTACCTTCTAGGGATGTTGTGGGGTGGTCAAATGAGATCAACAATTATAAAGCACACTGCCTGGCACATAGTAGGTACTTCATAAATGCTTGTTCCTCTTCCCCCTTTTATTTTTCCTGGATCAGGATTAGCAAGAGGTTGGGCTGATAGACATTAACTAATTATCTTGGGTTTGGAGGATGGAGCAGATAGGAGAGAGACAGAGAAAGAGAGACAGAGACAGAGAAACAGAGAGGCAGTGACAGATGGAGAGACAAAGACAGAAAGAGATGAGGAGGAGAGAGAAATAAATGAGGGAGAGGAGGATAGATAGAAGGGGATAGATAGGGAGAGATAGATAAGGGAGGGAGGAGAGAGATGAGAGAGAGAGACAGAGAGTACTAAAAGTTGCCTATGGTGAGAAGGGCTGGAGTGTGAAGTGCTATTGGTACTTGGGCCATATGCTGCCTACTTCTGTGTATGGGGATAGGGGTGACTGGAGAATTGGCTGGACCGGCCCTTTCACATCTCTAGTGATTGGGAAGCAAGGTGAAAACTAAGGGTCTTTTCCAAGAGGCTCAGGGGCTCTCTCTGGACTCTCTTATAATTATATTTCTTTCATGACCTTTGTTTTTATTCCTCTTAGATCCAGATACAATGAAGGGGAAGAAGTCCCCTGACTTAAGAGTTAGAAGATTTTGGTTCCTTGATTTTGTCACTTGCTGGGTGTGTGATCTTAAGGAAATCGATCAAAGGATTCAGTTTCCTCACCTGTTTAATGAGCGTAAGAATACCTAACCTGCCTTCCAGGTTAGGTAATTAAGTTGTAATAATGAATAATAATGGTTGTAATAAGAAGAAAATTAAGTCATGTATATGGAGGTATTTTGAAATTTCTGAAGTGTTCTTTAGGAATAGGGACTGGACTTCTGGGTAGAGAGAACTCCCTGGTGAAGAAACTCCCTTCACCAGTGCAGATACACACCCAAGAGCTGCCCACTTAAGAGTTAGAGTACTTTAAACATATAAAGCTGCCCACACCAGCGATAGGTTAAGTGATTTGCTCACACTGCCACAACTGATATGTACCAGGAATAGGATTTGAACCCAGGTCTTCCAGGCTCTGAAGCCCCCTTTCAATGCACCATGACACATTGCCTCTCCATCAAATATCATTATACAATTGTGAAGTGTTAATACCTAATTGTAAATTATTTCTATTATTTAATTACGGAGATATTTCTTTCCCATCAACTATGTCACCATCATGTCTATGATCCACGTTTTCCCATCTGACTGAACTAATGTGGGAGGGGAAAACATATCCTCTATCCATATTCCTCCTTCCTTAATTCCAATCTCCTAAGCAAAAAATTCTGGAGAGATAATAATCCTAAATTCCATGTATGTAACACTTTAACATTTACCAAATCCCTTCCTCACAACAACCACACGAGGAACAAGTATTATCTCCACTGTACGAGGTAAGGAACTTTAGGATAAGAGAAGTCCAGACCCTTGTCCAGGGTCACACAACTAGACAACGTCAGGCCAGGATTCCAGTACAGGTAGGTTTCTACTGCCTCCAGGTCCAGTTTTTGCCACAAGGCCAAATTTCTTTTCAGGACAACTGAGGAATTAGAAAGGCCGGGGTTTGAAGCTGAGAGCTTCAGTGACTCGTTGATTAAATTCTGATGGATGAGCCAGCACCTGATTGGCAGTGGCCCAATGGAGACCGAGGAGCAGGAGTCATCCAGTCACGGGATGTGAAGAATGACTCAAGGCAGTCTGTGGGGTGTCAGGAGGCCTCTGGAGAGCTGCAAGTCTCTGAGGTATAGATTACACATTCAGTTACGCAACTGACCTCTCAATCATTGTCTGTGGCACCATGATTTTTCCCCAGAGCTACATCTGGCAGAAAGAGGGCTCTTATCTCTTCTATCAGGGTCACTGATCACAAGATCTTGAAGCCTTCCTTGGTCCATCACCAAATGCCACAAGACCCTCTCCTTGTCTCCTCAAGGGGAGGGGCAACAGCCACAGTTCCCCTTGTGGGCAATTTGCACCCTCACTGTCATCCTCCTCCTTAACCTCTGAAGATCAGAACCAGTTCCTCATCAGCAATCAGTTAAGGATCCCAGGATCACATAGGCTCTTTTCCTGGGCAAACTGTATTGTTCACTTCTGGGCCTAAAGCAGGGGTGGGGAACCTGCAGCCTCGAGGCTACATGTGGCCTCTAGGTCCTCAAGTGTGGCCCTTTGACTGAATCCAAACTTCACAGAACAGATTCTTTTTATTAAGGGGATTTGTTCTGTGAATTTTGGATCCAGTCAAAGGGCCATACCTGAGGACCTAGAGGGTCACATGTAGCCTCAAGGCCACAGGTTCCCCACCTCTGGTCTAAAGGAACAAGGCTGGCCTTACCTGTAGCCAGAGTAATTGTCTGCCTATGAGGGGCAAATTTGCCCAGATAAATATCTCTATCTGGTTCCCTCATGCCTGAAATTTGGCCATTAAAGATTCATTCCTTTGCTTAGAATTATGTCCCCCAACAAAATACAAATGTTCCATAAGAAGGCTAACTTACTGATGATAATTCACATTTATATAGTGCTTTGAGAGTTATGAAGTGCTTTTTCCCCCACAACAAAACAGCTTTTTATGAGGCAGTAGTGCCAGTATTATTTCAATTTTATAGCGGAGGAAATAGACTCAGAAAGGTCACACAACTAATAGCTCACATTTAATGCTTTAAGGTTTACACAATGCTTTGTATATCTTATCTTATTTGATTTAGCTGGATGAGGTGGGTATTATTATCCCCATTTTTCAGAGGAGGAAGCAGTGATGCTGAGAAATTAAGTAATTTACTCACAAACACAGAAGGTGTCAATAATATTAACAATAATACAAGAACCAGCATTTATAGAGCACTTTAAGGTCTGCAAAGCACTTTACAAATGTTTTTTTTTTCATTTGAACCTTGCAACAACCCTGGAAGGAGGTTACTGTTACTATCTCAATTTTACAAATGAGGAAACTGAGGCAGACTGAAATTAACTGACTTGCCTAGGGTCACACAGCTAGTAAGTATCTGAGGCTGCATTTGAATTCAGCTCTTTGTGATTCCAAGCATATCTCTCTATCCACTGTGCCACCTAGCTGCTGTGGGTGGTAAAAGGTAGTTTTCTATGAACTTAGCCCCTCCTGGCTCTGAGACCAGAGCTCTTTCCAGTGTACCACAGTACCCTAGCCATTGTCATCTTACTATGAATGCATTTAAAATAATTGTACCAGAGACACTATTTCATTTGATACTCACAACAACTCTTTTTGGTAGGTTCTTTTATTATTATAACCATTTTATAGATAGGAAACAAGATCAGAAATGTTAAGTGACTTGTGCAGGGTCACAGAGTTAACTTTGACTAATGCAGGATTTAAACCCAGATCTTTCCAATTGCAAGTACAATCCACTGGGAACACCTAGTGGCCTCTTTCATCAGAACTTTGCCTGACATGAAGTTTCTGGGTAACTTGTAAAGAGAAGGAAGATTGGGGTACCGCAGACAAATTTGGTTTATTTCACATTTTCCCATGGGGCTAAGTATTAATAAGAACTGACATTTACACAGCGCTTTAAAGTTCACAAAGTGACACACACACACATATACACACACATATATATATATATATATATGTAGTATGTATACACACACACACACACACACATATATATATATATATGCATGTATATATATATATATATGCATGTATATATACAGTCTTGTTTGAACCTCACAATAGGCCCTAAGGTTTGCAAATCATCTTATATATGTCATCTTGTTTGATGCTCATAAACATCCTGTGAGGTAGGTGTTATTATTTTTTTTTTGCTTTTCCTTTATTTTATTTAATATTTCTAGTTTTCAACATTGATTTTCACAAGATTTTGAGTTACAGATTTTCTTCCCATCTCTACCCTCCCCCCACCCCAAGATGGCATAAATTCTGATTGCCCCTTTCCCCATTCTGCCCTCCCTTCTGTCACCCCCCTCCCCCCCATCCCCTTTCCCCTTGCTTTCTTGTAGGGCAAGATAAATTTCTATACACCATTGCCTGTATATCTTATTTCCCAGTTGCATGTAAAAGCAACTTTTTTTTTAAACATTTGTTTTTAGAACTTTGAGTTCCAAATTCTCTCCCTTCTTCCCCTCCCATTCACCCTCCTTGAGAAGGCAAGCAATTCAACATAGGCCACACATGTATCATCATGCTAAACACTTCCATAATAGTCATGTTGTGAAAGACTATCTATATTTTTTTCTCATCCTATCCTGTCCCCCTTTATTCCTGTCCCTTTTTAAAAGTGTTTACTTTTGACTACCTCCTCCCCCAATCTACCCTCTCTTCTATCATCCTCCCCCACCCCCATCCTGTCCCCTTACCCCTACTTTCCTGTAGGGTAAGATACCCCATTGAGTGTTTATACTATTCCCTCCTTAAGCCAAATCTGATGAGAGTAAGATTCACTCATTCCTTTTTACCTACCCCCTCTTGCCTTCCATTACAACTGCTTTTTCTTGCCAATTTTGTGTGAGATAATTTACCCCATTATATCTCTCCCTTTCTCCTTCTCCCAATATATTCCTCTCTCATTCCTTAATTTTATTTTTTAGATATCATCCTTTCATATTCAACTCACCCTGTGCCCTCTGTCTATATATATGTATATTCCCTTCAACTACCCTGGTACTAAGAAAGGTTTCATGAGTTACAAATATCATATTTCCATGTAGAAATGTAAACAGAACAGTTCAACTTTAATAAGTCCCTTATAATTTCTCTTTTCTGTGTACCTTTTCATGCTTCTCTTGATTCTTGTATTTGAAAGTCAAATTTGCTATTCAGCTTTGGTCTTTTCATTGAGAGTGCTTGAAAGTCCTCTCTTTTATTGAAAGTCCATATTTTGCCCTGGAGTATTATACTCAGTTTTGCTGGATAGGTTATTCTTGGTTTTAATCCTAGCTTCTTTGACCTCTGGAATATCATGTTCCAAGCCCTTTGATCCCTTAATGTAGAAGCTGTTAGATCTTGTGCTATTCTGATTGTGTTTCCACAATACTCAAATTGTTTCTTTCTGGCTGCTTGCATTATTTTCTCCTTGATCTGGGAACTCTGGAATTTGGCGACAATATTCCTAGGAGTTTTCTTTTTGGGATCTTTTTCAGGAGGTGATCGGTGGATTCTTTCAATTTCTATTTTACCCTCTGGCTCTAGAATATCAGGGCAGTTTTCCTTGATAATTTCTTGAAAGATGATGTTTAGGGTCTTTTTTTGATCATGGCTTTCAGGGAGTCCAATAATTTTTAAATTATCTTTTCTGGGTCTATTCTCCAGGTCAGTGATTTTTCCAATGAGATGTTTCACATTATCTTCCATTTTTTCGTTCTTTTGGTTCTATTTTATAATTTCTTGATTTCTCATAAAGTCACTAGCTTCCACTTGCTCCACTCTAATTTTTAAGACAATATTTTCTTCAGTGGTCTTTTGGACCTCCTTTTCCATTTGGCTAATTCTGCCTTGTAAGGCATTCTTCTCCTCATTGGCTTATTGGAGATCTTTTGCCATTTTGGTTAGTCTTTTTTTTTTAAGGTGTTATTTTCTTCAGTATTTTTTTGGGTCTCCTTTAGCAAGTTGTTGACTTGTTTTTCATGATTTTCCTGCATCACTCTTATTTCTCTTCCCAATTTTTCCTCTACTTCTCTAACTTGCTTTTCCAAATTCTTTTTGAGCTCTTCCATGGCCTGAGACCAATTCATATTTTTCTTGGAGGCTTTTGGTGTAGGGTCTTTGACTTTGTTGCCTTGTTCTGGCTGTTCATTCTGATCTTCTTTGTGCCCAAAGAAAGATTCTATAGTCTGAGTCCTTTTATGCTTTTTGCTCATTTTCCCAGCCAATTATTTGACTTTTGAGCTTTTTGTCAGGTTATGACTGCTTTCAGAGTGGAGAGTGCTTTGTCCCAAGCTTCATGGGTTTTGTGCTGCTGTTTTCAGAGCTACTCCTATTCTGAGTTCTACTCTGGCCTGGTCTATCCTGGCATGGCCCACGTTGGGCTGTGCTCTACTCCCAGCATGGTGTGATAGACACTTCCCAGAGACCATCCAGGCCATTTTGGGCTGGAGACTTGTTTCCCTCTGTTATTTTGTGGGTTCTGTAGCTCTAGAATTTTTTTAGAGTCATATTTTGCAGACATTTGGAGGCGTTTGGGGGAGAGCTTGAGGAAGTCCCTGTTTTCAAGTTGCCATCTTGGCTCTACCCTTGGTAGGTATTATTATTATCCCCACTTTATGGAATAGGAAGTTGAGAAATTAAGAGATTTTTCCCATGGTCATAAAGCTAGCAAGTGTCAGAGGCAGTGTTTGAACATAGATCTTGACAACAAGTCCAATATTTCCTATCTAGGAAGAGAGATGGGTGGAGTGAAGAGTGGGAAGGTAGCAGTATCCAAATCTGCTCTTTGAGGATTATTGTCAGTCATTTTTGCAGTCACATCAAGCTCTTTGTGATCTTATTTGGGGTTTCCTAGGCACAGATACTGGAGTGGTTTACTATTTCCTTCTCCAGCTCATTTTACAGATGAGGAAACTGAGGCAAACAGGGTCAAATGACTTGAGGTCACACAGCTAGTAAGTGTCTGAGGCCATATTTGAACTCAGGTTTTCCTGACTCCAGGCCTGGGGCTCTATCCACTGTGCGAACTAACTGCTCCTTTTTGAGCAATCATTCTTATAAATTCTTGCTTTAAAAGATGCTTTCCAGCAAGAAAGGTCTTCTGTGAGGGAGACATGACAGAGGGAATCTTTGAATCTAGCTTTCTCTTCTTCCTCAATGCCCTTACTAGGCAAGGAAGAAAAGGAAACAAGCATTCTCTATTAAGTGTGCTGTGCTAGGCCCTGGGATATGAACACAAAAATAAGAAAACAGAAAGACAGATTCTGCCGTCAAAGAGCTTACATTCTAATGAGGAAAGATAGAACAAAAAAGGAGCTGGGAAAGATGGCGGTGGCAGTGGTGGTGAGGGCATGATTTTGAAGTCTAGTAGCCAGAAAGGGACAGGAGGAGAATGAAGCCTGGCCTGAGCCCCTCTACAAAGTGGAGACTCCAGGAGGAACCTTAAAAGGACCTTATAAACTCATGGGAAGCATGTTGGTACAGTGGAAAGAATCCTTGATTTGCAATCAGAAGACCTGTATTTAAATCATACTTCGGCTATTTGCTTCCAGTTTGACCTTAGGTAAGCCACATGACCTCTCTGGGCCTCAGTGTCCTCATCTGTAAACCAGGAGGGTGGGGGACTAGATGGTTGAAGGTCCCTTCCAGCTCTACATCTCAGTGATGGGGCGATGGGACCTGGACCCCTAAAGGCCACGTGTTTGAAAGCAACCTGGTCCCTGAATTTTTCTAAACATTTCAGCAGCCCAGATCACTGGCACCTTCACCCAAAGCACCTGGCCCACTCCAGCCCACCTAGATCACCTAATTAGCTTCCTTGACATTCCTTTCGCTGTTGCACGTGGCCCACCCCAGACTACTTACCACTCCTTAATCTTGTCCAGTACCTTTCACTGTCCTTTTGTATGTAAGAATTAGCCCCATACTCATTAGTTTGCAGGTTCCCTGAGAATCTTACCCTTTATTGTTGTTACAATAAACTTTACCACTTGACTGGAAGACAGTTTGAGTGTGTAAATCCACTCCAGGTGGACACTGCCTGACATTTTTGGGTTCTCGGCAACCCTAAACTGAGTCATCAGGAGCCCTCCTTTCCTCCATCATTTGGAGCTCTCAGCATGCTTGACTTTACCTTAGTTTGTGATCGGAGCTGGGAGAGACCTCAGAAAATGTCTGATGTAGTCACCTAACTTGACAAGTAAGTGAACTGAGACCCAGAGAAATTCACAAAGTAACAGAGCAGGGACTTCAAACCCAGGTCTTCTGACTCATAGTTAGGTGTCCTTTCTGTTAAGTTCTGCCTTGGTCTGGTACAATGGAAGGAGACCTGCATTTGGAGATGGAGTCAGGTTCTCATCTTCCCTCCTTGCTTTACTTCTTGGTTGGACCTAAGTTTCCTTATTTATAAAACAAAGGGGTTAGGCTTCATGGCCTCTAAGGTCCCTTGCCATTTTAAATCTATGATTTTCTGTTGCCCTAAATTTGTTTCCCCTGCCCCAGGAAATTCTACCTGGCTCTGAGCTCAGTGGCTCGGAGAGTCATAGATTCTTAAGAGTTGGAAGGGACCTGAGAGGCTTGATCCAACCCCCTGCCTATGCATGTACTTCCTGGGCCTGTGGGGGAGGCTTTCTGGCCAGCCAAGTGAAAAACAGCTATTTCTATTCTAAAGCTAGGTGTGTTCCTTAAAAGAAACAAGTAGGTACATAGTTTGGGATATAGTCCAAGCCTGTTTTTACCCCTGAATAACTTTGGCCTCTTACCTGCACTATACCCTGGGGGATTTTTTTTTTTTTTAAAGAATGGATTTCTCAATAAGTTCCATGTCCTGGCTTTTAGGAATGAGAAAGAAGAGCCCAAATACCCAGGGGCATGTCAGGCTCTGTCCTTTCTTCCTATGGGGGCAAATCCATATTGTCAACAGGCCTTTTGTGTTTCATATTCATCATTTGCTCCAAATTGCTGGGGGAGAAGCTTTTGGCCTCTTTGGTGATCTCTGTCTCCTGGAATCTTTTCCCAGTAGATAAGATTCTTCTTCAGTTTAATTATTTGTGGCTCTGTATGAAGGCAGTGGGAGGCAGGAAATGACCCCTAAAGGCCCATCTCTCTGTGATTCTCCATGTTTTCTCCTTGTAGAAGCTTACGTCTCCAAGATTTCTTTTCATTGAGCCTATGGGACAACTGCATCTCCAACTGTGAAAAGAATGTGTTGTCTTACGTCCCTGAGGCTGGAATCCTCAAGAAGGGTAGGCTATAATCCTGGATTAAAATTTTTTGAGGTTGATGTATGTGTGTAGGGGTGGAGTCATGGGAATCTTTTGGATTATCAGACTTCCTTGAATTTGAGATTTCTGCAATGATATTCTGCTATATCAATAAACCACAATTTGTTTGTATTTGTTACAGTGAAGTACTCTTCTACTAGGTGGGAGAAGATGGGAACATGGAATTATGGACAATGATAAATATGCAAAAAAAGCACCAGTAAAACATCTAAAAAGGCACAGAAGAAAACAAAATTGCAGAAGGGGACACAAACAAATTAAGCAGTTTTGTACATACATATGTACATATTTTGAAAAACAAATGGCACATAATGGAAGTTTGCAGGTCTTTTGTGTTTTCAAATATTTATTTTTGTTGATGAGTTCACAATGGAAGAGAAAAAAAATTAAAAATGGGATTTCTGTAATTAGCACATATATTCTGTGGAGAAGAGAAGACTTGGAGTGAGGGGCATGATCATTGTCTTCAAATATTTGAAGGGCAGTATTAGGTAGAAGAAAGATTAGACTTGTTCTGCTTTGGGCCCTTATAACAGAACTAGGAGAGACGTGTAAAGGTTGTAGGGAGATATATTTCAGTTCAATATAAGGAAAAAATTCCTTATTTGACAATCAGAACTGTCTAAGAGCCAACTAGACTACTTGGGGGATGTATTGAATTCTTCATAAGTGGAGGTTCTAAAGTAGAAGCTGAATGACCCCCTGCCATGGATGTGAAAGATGGTGTCTATGGGTTCAGGTATGGGTTGGATGAGATGACCTCAGATAGCCCTTCCATCTCTAAGATTCATTCCGAGTGTTTGTATGAGTGCAGTACACCGGTACATATATATCATTTCCCATTGTGACACATACACTGAAGGGTCCACCTTTAGGTACAAATGGGAATATCCTCTAGTAGCCAAAAAATTGCCTAATTTGGGAATTTGCCTTTGTGTCAAACTGGAGTCGTTATGTAAAAGTTGTCTATGTATCAACTGATGTGGTTCCCTCAAAGTGGCAAAGGAGATAAAAGATGCAAATAGTCAATATTAGATGGGCATACTTGTATATTTTTGTAGAACTATGAACTGTCTCAGTGGTTTTGAAAAACAATCTAGAATTATGCAAGGAAAGCTACTATTCATATCCTGGAGGGAGGAATTTGGAGACACGTGAGAAAACTTAGACAAATGCAGAACAAAATAAGCAGAATGTGGAGAACAATATATAACTACAATGATAATAATGAAGAAGGGCTGCCAAACTCAGATGAGCACCAATGACCAGAGGACAGAATGCTGGATTAAGAATCATGGTGTCTTAGGATCATAGAGCTGGAGCTGGAAGGGACCTCGGGTGTCATCAAGTCCAATTCTCTCATTCACCAGTTGCGAGGGAAGAGAGAGTAAGATGATCATCACACAGATAATAAGCGTCAGAGGTGGGATTTGAATTCAGTTGGGATACTGGGATATGGATGAAACATTTTGGGGTCCCAGTTTCCTCATCTGGAATATGAGGGGACGGGACTTTGTGACCTTTGAGGTCATCTCACTTTTGAGATCTCGATCTGTGATCTCATGATCCTATGATCGATTTCATTTCTGGAAAACCGATGATGAGACACACACCTCTCTCCCTGCAGAAGAGAGTTGGGGGTATTACTGGAGTAGAATGTGATATACACAGTCAGACCAGGTCTCCAAAGTCAGTTGGTTAAATGTTTTTCTTTGTTATCAAGGAGGGTTCTGTAGGGTGGGGGAAATGGCCAAGGAATAAGAACAAAAAGCAACCATGAAACTGGATAAATGAACAAGCAGGTGTTGTACAGCAAAAGGAGACCTGGATGGAGGACTGGAAGACTGGAGTTTGAGTTTCCACTAGTTCCTCCAGGTGGTAGCCAAATGACTCTGAGGGTCTTTCCCTTCTAGCTTGATTTTTTTTTCTTTTTCTTTTTTTATAATTAAAGGGGCCATCCCTTGACTCACTTCTTAAAGAGGCCTATTCACTGAATGGGGCTTACCTTAGCCTGAGAGGCCCAAGGTCTCCCAGTGCATCCTGGGCCATCTCTAGTCATCCTGGTGAATATCAGGGCACTGGACCCAAATGGCTCTGGAGGAGAAAGTGAGGCTGGTGATCTTGCACAGCCCTCCCTCACTTAAATCAAAGTCACCTGCAAGTAATGTCATCATTTCCCTGATGTCATGGTCCTCCTTGAAAATGAAGGACAAACACAACAACCAGCCAAATGAGGTGGACAAGACAGTTGATATCTTTTTCCATCGTTCTCTTCATTTTTAAATAATAATACTTATCTTCCCTATCTCACAGATTAATTGTGAGGATAATATGTGGAAATAATAGTAGCTAAAATTCATTTAATGGTTTTACAATTTGCAAAAATGCTTTGCATACGTTGTCTTTTGTCATGATCACAGCAGTACCCCAAGAGTAGTCACTGATGACTTAATGTCAACATGGAAAGACCCCTCCAGTTGTGGCCATTAAAAAGATTTGAGAGACATAGTTTCTGGATAATTTAATCATTTTATTAATAAGGCCAGCACATTTATTAATAATAGGATGGTCTTTTGGTTGTCTTCTCTTAGACCAAAGACAATTACAGCAGCCAGGTGGACAGTTTAAATACCCTTCAAAGAGTAGTTATTCGCTAGGGTGGGAATCAACTCTGATTGGTTAAAAATTAATGAGAAAATGGATATTATAAAGAGGGGCTGAGAGTGACATCTCTATGCCCAGACCACCCCCAGACTTGGGCAATTTATTCAAAGAATTTATGTTCTACCCAAGCCTGAGTAGAACACAATGGCTACTCCACCTGAGTGGAGTCTGAACAAGAAAGTCCAACCTCATTATCAGAAATGTCCTTCAAGACACTGGACTTTTAAAATCAAGACTTTAGAAAAAGAGGGAAACTCTGGATCTTAACAAATCATTGGTTATTAAAAATTATTTTTCTCACTGTGAAGTGCCCCCAAGGTTTATGTTTGCCCTGTGACGTTTAGAATCTTTGTTGATGCCTTGAGTATAGGCATGGATGGCATGCTATTCAGATTAGGAGATGACACAAAGGGGGGGATAACTAGCATACCAGATGACAGAATAAGGATTTAAAACAACTGAAAAACTGGAACATTGAGCTAAACTTAGTAAAGTGGCATTGAATAGAGATCAATGTGAAGTCTTAAAATTTAATTAAAAAATCAAGGTCACATGTATATAAAATATATTATGAAATATTAAAGTAATAGAGTAGTTCTATGCAGTAAGAAATGATGGATGAGGAATTCAGAGACACATGGGAAGACTTGGGATTGATGCCTAATGAAGTAAGAACAATCTACACAATGACTACAGTAATGTAAATGAAAACATTAAAAGACTGCCAAACTTAGATGAACTCTAATGACCAGAGGAAAGAATTCTAGACCTAGGGTCATAGGGTCATGGGATCCTAGATACATGGCAATTCTCTTGAAAAAGATATGGGAGTTTTTAGAGGACTGGAAGCTCAATATAGGTTCCCCATGTGATGTGGCTCAATGTGGATAGTGGATGGAAGTTGTAAAGAGACAAATTTAATTTTGATGTAAGAAAAATGCTTCCTAACAGTTGGAACTCCTCCAAAGCAGAGTGGACTGACTTTGGAGGTAATAGGTTTCCCCTCCCCACTTGTCTTCAAGCAAAGGCTGTAGGACCACTTGTTGAGGAAATGATAGAGGGTGTTTGTACTTGGGTCTGGGTTGGACCAGATGGCTCTGATGTTCCTTCCAACCAAAGGTGTGTTGGAACCAGTTAAATAGACTCATAGGAGTCTATTGTGAAATTTTCAGTGTGAGCATTTACACCTCTGAAATTAGCAAAGGCTACAAATCAGGGCCTGATTTATTGTTTTGTTGATTGTGTAAACTTAAGAAAAGCAAGGAGAGAATGTTAATAATGCAGATTAAACTTAAAAAAACATGTGTATGTACTTTTTCAGAGACTAGGTTCTTTTTTTTTTCCATACAAAATCACTATTTTAATTGTGTGCTTGTCCTTCATTCTCAAAGAGGATCATGACATCAGAGAAATGATGACATGACTTGCAGGTGACTTTGATTTGAGTGAGGGAGGGCTGTGCAAGGTCACCAGCCTCACTTTCTCCTCCAGAGCCATCTGGGTCCAGTGGCCTGATATTCACCAGGATGACTGGAGATGGCCCAGGATGGATTGGGAGACTCTGGCCCTTTCAGGCTGAGGTCTTTTCAGGTTCTCACTTTGAGTGAGGTAAGCCCCATTCAGTGAATAGGCCTCTTTAAGAAGTTAACTAAGGGATGGCCCTTTTAATCAAAACTCAAAAAAATAAAATCAAACTGGGTAAAGAGAAATTATTTACACTTCAACTCGTACCCTTTCCATTGTGGTCTATACATCTATGGCAAAATTGAGCTTGGATTCTGTAATTTTCTCAATCTTCAAAAATAATGCATACTTAACCCTTATTACTTTACATTAAAGGTATTATTAGCACAATATGAGTTAATTCACTTTTTCCTTTTCAAAATATGGCACAAGGATCATATACAAAGATGTTCCCACAACGTGAGCCGATCTTTGAATAGATCATCACTACTTACTCAACCAAGACTTTTTAGCAACTGAACAACCTAGCTAAAAAGAATTTACTGTAATAAAAGAGTTGGGGGAAGAGAGAAAGGGGGTGAAACTATACCATGATAAGGAAGCCTAACTACACCATAACTACAGAGAGCAGGTTATTAAACATTTACTAGGACATCATGGCTTCCAAGTCTAAGATTCTGTAATTCTGCAATGGGCTGCCATTGTAGGTTTTTTGAGTAGCCTTGGAAGAATTATGTTTTGGTGTATAGAATAGATTCCTTCACTCTCTCTCTCCCTCTCTCTTTTTTTTCATTCTTCTTCCACTTGGATATCTGTTCTTAATGTGTAACTCACAAAGATATACCTACTACTAGAGTTGTCTGGAGATATAAAATCTTGACTGTCTAGTGCAGGAATCTGCTATACTTGGGTCAAGATAAGAGGGAAAGAGCTTCCATTTATACCACACTTTGGTTCTAAATACCACCCTCCAGTTTCACAGCTTATGCACTGATAAAGTAAAAGTTAAGGCTGTTTAATTTAACAAAGAGAACTCTAATGGATGACTTGATTACTGTTATCAGGAATATGAAGGATTTCTGTGGGGATGCAGTTTTGTTGTCCTCTATGGCTTCAGAAGGCTAAGACAGGAGGAAATTAGCAAAAGGCAGTGAAGAGTCTTGGACTTATAATCAAGAGAGAGCTGTGTTTGAATCCTGGGTGCAGCACTTACTAACTGTTGTGACTGTGGGCAAGTCGCTTAACCTCTCTGACCCTTAGTTTCTTCATTCATACATAAAATGGAAATAATTATATCTGTAGCATTTACTTCCCAGAGTGGTTGTGAAGATTAAATGAGATGGTATTTGCAAAGAGCTTTGTAAATATTAAAGCACTGTATAAATAGCAACTATGATGATGATGACGATGACAGTGATCATCATTAATTAAACAGCCTCTCAGACATTCATCAAACATTTAAATATTTGTGCCAGGCACTGGGGATATAAAGAAAGGCAGTTTCCTCATCTGGAAAACAGGGTGGTTGTGAGGAAAACACTTCGTAAGTTTTAAGGCAGCATACAAGTGTGAGTTGTTATCATTGTTTTTATCTTTTGTCCCTTTTAAATCTATTCCACTTCTTAATACTAATCAGGTGACACATCCCTTGCCTAATGCCCAGGCCCCTTTCTAAGGGGGACCATCTCTTCTCTTCTCCTTGGACTCATAGGGCCAGGAGGTGGCATGACCATACTCCTTGCCCACCTCAGTCACTTGCAGACTTTAATCTTCCACTCTCATTTATTCATCAGCCTTTCCTCCCTCAGAGTTCACTCTGGGGTTCTTAACTCTATCCAGATCTCACCTTCCTCAATTCCATGATTCATCTGAACAATTTCTACATTTGTCTTTACACTTAAAAGCCAGGAGTTCTAACCTGAAATTGATGTTGGTGCTTAAAAAAAATAAAAATACCCAAACACTGCATCTCATACTAGTCCATGATAAGAAAGAGGGTGAGAGTTTCTTTTCAAATCTTTCTTTTCATTGTTTTCATAAGTACAACCTATCATTTGGCTAGGAAAAGATGCCTTTTCTAATTACTGTACTTTAAAAATGATGGTTTTCATTAACAGGGTAAAAATGTGCTTTAAAACTTGGAATGTGTTTCAGACCTATAAAACTTTGGTGGGGGGGCAGGGTGGAAGGCTCTTTGGGAGGCTCTGTACAATGATAGGCCATGCCAGATTCTAAAATGACCATATGGCATTGTGTATGATGCATGTTTGATGAAACCACAGAATTGTGTGGATTTGTAGACACTGAATAATGTAAGAAATCAGCAGTCCAGATGAAAAGATTGAGACAGGTTCCTGAACAGAAAAGTCTGTGTCAGCTGGTTGCTTTGCTAACCCAAGCATCACCCTTTGTTTTGCATCTCTCTAAGGCACTCATCATATGATATTCTGTATTAAAACTGTCTGGGCTGGTGTGTTATCCCTTTACTAGAGTAAGTAACCCCACCCTTTTGGAGGTGGGAAGGCAAGGCAATCAGGGTTAAGTGACTTGTTCAAGGTCATACAGTTAGTAAATGTCAAGTGTCTGAGGTCGGATTTGAACTCAGGTCCTCCTGACTCCAGGGCCGGTGCTCCATTCACTGTGCCACCTAGCTGCCCCATGTCTTTCTTATCTAGAGTCTCTTTCTCCTAGAGTGCAGTACTGTACAGTAGGCACTTACTAGAGGGGTGTGTGTGTGTGTGTGTGTGTGTGTGTGTGTGTGTGTATTGGTTTGCCCACTATTTCTCTTTAGCTTGAACCCACCTCTGTACATTTTGCTTCACATTTTCAGGGAGTTGGAGCAGATGTTAAAGGATAATTTTTTTTGCTTTGGGGTTGTTGTTCTTCCTTCTTCTTTGAAGAGGACCAATGACGTCTTGCCTTGTGTGTGAATTGGATTTAAGTGAGGCAGAGTTGCACGATGTCATCAGCCCCGCTTCCTCTTCCTAAGTCTTCAAGTCCAGTGGCAAGACAAAAGTCAACCTGACTGGCGATGGCTTGGGATGAAGTGGATGACCTTGGCATCATTGGTGTCTGACCAAGTTCTAAGTGCTCTAAAGCGGTTGCTTCAGCCACCATCGTGGCTGTTTCGGAACAAATTGCTCTCATCCATCCATTTCACTGGGGGAAGTCTTCGTATGTGTGGGGTAGACACCCTCCTAACTCACAAAAGGTCTGAGGCCTGTGGGTTACCCTCAACCTGATTTAGCCAGTTTCCTGAGATAGTTTTACCAGAATATGGCCATGTGTATGCTCCAACTTCTTGGAGCCACGGGTGACAGTTGGGTGACAGGTAGACACCAAAGGTATTTAAGTGGCCCTGAAAAAGGCTTGGCAAGCCCTCACACCAGAGGTGCTCATCCTCCCTGAACACCCCACATACCTCTTTGGTTTGTCTTTGGGGTTATAGGTAGTCAGAATATGAAGCTATGGGGCGAAAAGTCTGGATGTGTGTATATGTGTGTGCATGCATGTGCGTGTATGTGCGTGTGTGTATGGGCATGAGTTAGTTCAGGTCTCAGGGAGTAGGAATACAGGCAGCCACAGCCACCTCTGTATAACTGCAGGATTTATTAATAGACAACAAATCTCTCTTGGAGCATTCGTGAACATTCGCATGCAAAAATGGACATGGGGAGACAGGTGTCACTTTATTGTCACCCTTGGGTCCCAGTCATGGTCTGAATCTGAGAAATGAAGCCAGAAATGTAACTATAACCCAGTAAATTAGCTCCATCCAAAGTACAGACCAAGTCAGAGTAGCCCAAAGAATCTAGAGTCTGTGAATTTGGTGTTGAGGTAGAGACAAAAAACATTTTATGAATATGCTCGCGTTGGGTGAGTAGTTGCATGTCAGATGAGCATAAAAACATCCGTCTCTCCATGTTTTTTCCTAAAATACCCTCTTCCTCCCTCTGAGGGAAGGGAAAGGATGATAGCTATCTGATGTATTCATGCTTATATTTATATAATTTAACAAGATGCTACATTTTCACAGTCCTTTAGCATTACAAAAAACTTCACAGATTCTCTCATTTCATCCTCAGAACAAGTCTGTGAGGTAGGCAAAGCAATCCCTTAACCTCCTTGCTCCTTGACCATGTCATTTACAAAATGAGGGGTTGGGACCAGATGACCTCTGAAGTTACTTCCCACTTCGTGTCTGTTGTTGTCGTCAATGAGTCGTTTCAGTCATGTCTGAGGCCTTCTGAGTCCATCTGGGGATTTCTTGGCAGAGATATTGGAATGGTTTGCCGTTTCCTTCTCCGGCTCATTTTACAGATGAGGAAACTGAGGCAAACAGGGTGAAGTGACTTGCCCAGGGTCACACAGCTAGTTAATATCTGAAGTAAAATTTGAACTCTGGTTTTCCTGACTACAGGCCTGGTGCTCTATCCACTGTGCCACCCACATCAATTCTTCTATAATTTAAAATAATAATAGTTAGAATTTATGTAGCATTTTAAGGTTTACAAAGTGCCTTAAAAATACTTTCTCATTTGATCCGTACAACTCTCTGGGGAGGCAGGTGCCGTTAATATCCCTATTTTACAGACAAGGAAATGGAGGCAAACAGAAGTTAAGTGACTTGCCCAGAGTCCCCTAGCTAGTAAGTGCTTGAGGATGGATTTGAACTCAGGTCTTCCTGACCGTAAGTCCTGCACTATTTTCACTGCATCACTGAGCGAGAACAGATGACTTCTACAAGTTGTTCT
The DNA here is from genome assembly GCF_011100635.1 of Trichosurus vulpecula. NCBI lineage: Eukaryota > Metazoa > Chordata > Mammalia > Diprotodontia > Phalangeridae > Trichosurus > Trichosurus vulpecula. The sequence goes on along the minus strand of NC_050573.1, from coordinate 115,411,259 downwards.
CTCTAAAGTAGGTGCTATTATTGTCCCCACTTTATAGATGAGGAGACTGAGGCAAACTGAGGTCAAATGACTCTCCTAGGATCGTGCAGTTAGTAAGTCTCTGAGGCTGAATTTGAACTCGGGTCTTCCTGACTCCAAGTCTGATGCTCACACCAATATGCCACTCAGCTAGTAGTTGATGAGCCTGGGACTACAATTATAGGATTTAAAACTGAAATGGACCCTAGAGATCACCTCATTCTATTCCCTCCTCATCTCATACATGAGGAAACCAAACCCGGAGCAGACCTGGGATTTGAAGCCGGGTCTTCTGACTCAAAATCTATCGCTCTTTTAGCATCACCACGCCGTCGTAGGATCGCAGAATGTCATGACTGGACAGAATTTGAGGGGCAGAGGCAAGATGGCAGAGGGAAGTTAGCATTTTTTGCTAAGCACTCCCGATGCACCTCTTCTACAACAATTTAAAAACCATCATAAACTGAATTCCGAGATGGCAAGTCAACAAAAAGTCACAGTGAATCATTTTTTTTCCAGCCTAGGATAGCACAGATAGACAGAAAGAGAGGTCTGTGGACACTGGGGTGGGGGCTGGCTAGGATCATTGAATGGCAGAAGTGGCACTGGCTTTGTGATATAGCAGCAGCAGCAGCAGCGAGCTGAACACCTGGTCAGAAGAGATCCCAGGGGACCCCAGTACAAGCACTGGAAGCAGGATTTGGTGCCATCTGGCACCTCTGTTGCGCGTTACCTAGTTCTGGGTTATATTCCAAAGCAGAGAGGAGCGGTCCCTGTTTTGAGGGAGCTGGGATCCTACCTATGTAAGGGCAGAGGGCAGACCAGGAAGGCAATGACCAAACCTCTCCCTGCATCACACCCACTTTGGAAGCACCAAAAACTTATAGGCCCCTACTGAATTGTAAAAGCAGCAAAAGAACATGAAAAACAAGCTCAAACCAGACATCTCTTCTACTCCCAGAGGTGAACAGAGTCCAACTGTAACATAAAGTCCAAAATCAAGAAATAGGCTGGAAAAATGAACAAATAAAAACAACAACAAAAAGAATCTGACCATAAAAATACTACTGTGGTGACAGGGAAGCTCGAGACACAAACTCAGAAGGCAATGACTTGAAAACATCTATAAGCAAAGCCTCAAAGAAAAATGCAGGTTGGACACAACAAGAATTTCTAGAAGAGCTAAAGAATGAGATTTTTAAAAAGAGGAAAAAGTATTTTAAAAATCAAATAAGAACAATGGGGGAAAATTACAAAAAATGAGAGCAATGCAAGAAAATTATGAAAAGAGAATTGGTAGTTTGGGACACAAGGCATAAAAAATACTTAAGAAAACAGCTCCTTAAAAATCAGAATTTGTCTGGTAGAAGCTAGTGACTTTATGAGACATCCAGAAACAATAAAACAAAGTAAAAAGACTGAAAAAAATAGAAGGAAACATTAAATATTTAATAGGAGAAACATGAGACTTGGAAAATAGATCCAGGAGAGATAATTTAAGAATAATTTGAAAGGCATTGCAATGGCCTTCGAGTTCAACCCATACCTGACTCCAACTATAATTAAATGTTAAATGTTAATTGATTCACAGAGAATAATACAGGCTGCTCTCTATGTGAGAATGGGAACAGAACAGTTTAGCATACCCCTGCTGAACAGAGCAAAGATAGAGAAAATCTGGGAGGAAAGTTTTTTTGGTTCAGAGGAAGCCAGTCATGAGAAAAGACCTCTTGTTTGAGCATAGTTCAGTCTGTGCTAGGAATAGAAGTGGGAATGAAAAGAGACCTATGGCTACCCCAGGGAAGAGAAGCTCAGTAGTAGCTTGACCTGGATTGGCTATTGGAACTAGGGGAGAGTATGAGCTTCTCTGGGATGAGAGAGCGTGCTGGGGGAGAATGATCTGCATTGGAAATAGAGTGAATTTAGGTAACTGGCTACAGTTGTTTAGACTTCAAACATGCATTTTGAATTCATTCATTCACCCAAAAGCACTGACTCTGTGTGATTCATGTTGTTAAGTAATTGGGGAGATTAAAAAGACAAGCCTTTCTATTTTTGTGGCATTCATAGTCCAGTAGGGCTAGTAAGACATATGCACAAATAAATATAATGAAAACTAGGATGAGATAAATACATGAGAGAAGTAAAAGAAATATGTGTTGAGATCTGATGGGAGACTACTATTTGCTAGAAAAGAGTCATGGGAAAATGTTCGTGGAGGCTTGCCCAAGGTTGCAGTTTCTGCATATGCACGTCTGTGTTTATATATAGAAGGTGGGGTTGGGTACATTGGAAAACTCCTTCTAATTTAATACGGAGCCATTAGTGACTACTCTGGGTCCAGCCATTCAACCCATTCCAAAGCCACCTAATTGTCTAGTTCACTTCTTTCCATCTTATTCACAAGAATATTGTGATAGGTTTGGTTTAACACTTTGGGGAAATATTTCCACAGCATTCCCCTGATCCTAATAATCTAGCAACCTTGAGTAAAAAAGGACATGAGGTTAGTCTAAAACGGTCTCATTTTGTTGATGCCATGCTTGTTCTTTGCGTTAATTTCTTTCTTTTCTTGATGTTCCTGGAATAATAGGTCCCTGGATTTTGCCAGCAACTAAACTCACAGTCTATAGTCTGCAGACTACATTTTTTTCCCTTTCGGAAAACTGGAATGTTTCCTTTTCTCCAAACCTGTAGTATCTTTCACATTCTCTCTCTGTGAATTTTCAAAGATCACGGAGAGTGGCTGAAGATCTTTCAGTTATTTCAGTACAGATATAGTTCATCTTTGCCAAGGGATTTGAACTCATTAAGCGTAGCCAGGTGTATTCCTATTTTCTTAGTTATCTTGTCTACCAATCCCCTATTGTCATTTTTGTTGCTTCTACTTGTGATATCATACTTGACTTGGGATAATAATAATAAAATAGCATTTATAAAGAGCTTTAAGGCTTGCAAAGTGTTTTATAAATATCTCATTTTATCTTCACAACAACCCTGGGAGGTAGGTGCTGCTATTATGCCCATCAGGGGTTCCATCCTTTCTTCAATCCTCCTCTTTCCCCCAGTACAATTCAAGAAAACCTAAACAAACAATCCATAAACAGTCCTTTCTGGTCCTCAATTTTTCTCACTAACCTCACATAATTCTGGACATTAGCCCTTGCTTCTATTTTCAGTATGTGTCTTTTCAAAACGTGAGCTGGTTGGTGAATTTCCCCGTGCATGCATTCTCTTTTCCATTATTCATATTATTCTCTTTTGACAACTCACTTTTCCTTCTTGAATAACTGTCTGTGTGTCCTTAGGTAAGCTCATTGTCTCTCTGGGTCTCATTTTTCTCATCTATAAAATGAGAGAGCTGAAAAATGACATTTGTTGCTCTAGTTTTGTTCTTTGTTTCTTGGAGAGTGATGGCTGTGGTTCCACTCCAAGTCATTGCTTGGATTTGTACCCACAGAACTTAGCACAGTGCCTGGTATACAATAAATGTTTAATAAATGCTTGCTACCTACCTACTTAAATCAGGGAAACTTGGGACCCTTCAAAACCATTTGTATTTTTGGCTCTGATGGAAACCAGTAAACAAACTCACTTGGAGAAATAGTTCTTCTGGGCTCCAAGGCCTTTCAGTGTCATCATAGATAAGTTCTTAAAAGCCAGACGTATTTACTAATGGATTTCATTGTTTTCTTTCGGGAAGGGTCTTATCAGTAACCCTATCTTCCTCTTTACATGCCATTTTGGACTTTGCTTGGCCATTAATGGCTTTCTAATTGGATAGGGCCGACATTTGGGGAGATTACAAAAAAAACCTCCCTTTTGGGGCTGTGTGCCTAAACAGAATTGTCATACTATGTGTTTGGATTTTCTTTTGCATCTATCTCCCTCTTCTTAGAGCTACGAGCTTTTTATACAGAGATAAATATATCACTAAGGTTTGCAAACTTTACAAATATTATCCCATTTTATTCTCACAATGACCTTGGGAGGTAGGTGTTTTACACATTTTACACATGAAGAACCTGAGGCACACATAGGTTAAGTGACATGACCAGGGTCACACATCTGTCTTTAGTGAGTGTCTGAGGCAGAATCTGAACTCACCTCTTCCTGATTCTGGGGCCAGGGCTCTTATCTACTCCCTGACCTAGCTGAGTGTTTTCTTAAAGGGCCATTTTTTTTGATAGCTATTACTTGAGAGTTCCGAATCTAAGGCCTGACATTTAAAATAAATGAAAAAAAAAACCAAAGGGGAAGAAATAGTCATGAATGTATTTAGAGGAAACAAGAGCCACATGTGTAGAGGATGGAGAGACATTTGAATGAAAGCCTAGAATTCCAATAAGGCTGCAGGAGAGCTGGCTTTTGAGAGAACAGCCTCCTTCCTCTCCCCTTTCCTCCCCTTCTCTACCCTTCCCTCCCCCACAATAGATTTGCTTTATTTAACATGTAGCTTTTGATTACATCACCCCAAGAATTTGTGTTGGCTGGACTGAGAACAGGGCATCACTTGTGACCCTGAGATAACAGATCGTTTTTCTTAAACAGTTTCTCATGCATTTCCCTGGGGTTTTACATATGGATAAAACACACACTGCTCTCTTTATGGTGGGCATTTGGCAAATGTCAATTCAGTTCAGTTCAATAAACATTTATCAAGAGCCAGCCAGTCTAGGTCACTGAGGGCTGTATATTTGTCAGTGCTGGCCTTGGAGTCCTGGAGAGCTCAGCTGGAATTCCAGCTCCGTAATATACTTGCTGCGTTAAAATCTGGGTTGATTGACTGCTCTCTAAATCTACATCAGTCTCTACAGACAACAGTCTTTTTTCTTCCTCTGACCCTACCACTGTCCACTGCAGGAAAGTCAGTTAACCACTTTGGGCCTCAGTTTCCTCATCTGTCCTTTTTGCTGTTCCTCATATGCTAGATTCTGTCTTCTGCCTCCACGCTTTTGCACTGATTGCCCCCTTCCTGCCTGGAAGGTACTTATTCCTCACCTGTGCCTCTTAGAATTCCATACTTCTTTTGAAATTGTGCTAAAGTGTTACCTTTGACATGAAGCCTTCACTGATTTCCACCCCCTGCCAGCCAGCTAATGCCTTGACCCCTCCCTATAAATTTTCCTTTTTTATTTATTTTGTACACACACACACACACACACACACACACACACACACACACTGTCTCCCCTGATAAAATGTAAGCCTCTTGAGGGCAGGAACTATTGCATTTTAAAAAAAATCTCCAGTGCCTAGCATAGTATCTGGAGCATGGTGTGTGTACTTAATAAACAAATGCTTGTTGCTTGTTAATTGATTTGCATATAAGCATAAGAGTTTTCACCTCAACCCCAATTAATGTCAAACAAAAGGCCTAGACTTTAAAATTTTTTTTACAATATTTTATTATTTCTCCAATTACATATTAAAACAATTTAAATATATTTTTTAAGTTTTGAATTGCAAGTTATATGTCTCTCTCTCCATCCTCCCCCTTCCCTGAGATGGTAAACAATCTGATATTTACCAGGATGACTGGACATGGCCCAGGATGCATTGCAAGACCCTGGCCCTTTCAGGCTAAGGTCTTTTCAGGTTCTCACTTTGACTGAGGTAATGCCCATTCAGTGAATAGGCCTCTTTAAGAAGTCAGTCAAGGGATGGCGCCTTTAATCAAAACTCCAAAAAAAAAATCAAACTGGGAGAGACTCTCAGGGCTCCTGGCTGAAAGAGAAATGGTTACTATTTGGTGTTTATATTCACTTGGTCATAGGAGGGCAGGGACCTATGGCTCTGGAGGAGAAAGTGAGGCTGGTGACCTTGCACAACCCTCCCTCATTCAAATCCAAGTCAACTGCAAGTCATGTCAGCATTTCCTGATGTCATGGTCCTCTTCTAGAACAAAGGACAAACACAAAACAATCTGACACAGGTTATACATGTCAGGTCTAGATTTCTTAATGAAACCAATTAATCAAAGTTATAAGTAACTCCTTAATTGATTTCAGAGAAGTGAAGTTCTTTGAACATTGGATGAAAAGATATGATCCTATATAGGAAACATTTTGCAATTGATAGAGAGGATCCATCATACCCTATGGGGGCTTTGGATAAAACAGCAAACCAGTCTAGGGTGTGGGGGAACTAGGGCTTCAGTCTTTTTGGCAGCTGGCCAGTTGAGTTGTGGCTGAAGAAATTTTCCAGGTGACAACAACCTTGTGAACTTCAAAAGGTTGGAAGGTCTGGAGTTCTTATTGTCAGGGTAGCAATGTCCACTTGACCCACAGTGTCTGATGGCAGCATTGTATCAGAACTTGAGAGTCACACCAAGGATAAATTAGATACAATAAGGAAAGGCAGCTTCAGGATTCTACAAGGTAATGGACTTCAGAGCCAGCAGAAAACTACTCTGAAGTAGAACTGTATGAGGACCTCTTGATGAAAGGAGAAAAAGACTTCCGGCAGCCAGGAGCTGTGAAGTTACCCTTTGGCCATACGGAACTCTATGTTTGGGCCCACCCTACTCAGGATCCTTGTGATTGTAAGGAGGAAGTGTGCCCTGTGGTTTCAGGGGATGTTTTTGCTACAACGATTCTTGCTATACCTGCTTAGAAAAACCAATCCTTTAAAAAAGCCAGTTAACTCTGGCTGATAATCAACAGGGAATACACCAATGGGGGCTTGTAAACATTAGTACTAAAAATCCCAACCCCAACCCCAGGGTTACCTCTAGAACCCTGAAGGGACCAATAGCATGCTCCCCTTTGGGAAATCAACCGGGGAGTCCTAGTAGGAGTTTGGGAAGTAATCCTAGAATGCTGTAACATGTAAAATGAGGCAGTTGGGCTACATAATCTCTAAGATCCTTTCCAGTTCCAACATCATTATGCATCCAAATGGACTCTCCTCAGAGATGTGTCCTGTCTGTCTTATATATGTGGGTTAATAGCAGCAATAACAGAGTCTAGAATACAGAATCACTGGAGGAAAGGAAGGAGAGATTTTAATTCCCTAGCCCTCTCCTTTTCAAGTACCCTGCACTGGAACAACATTAGAGAACACATTAGAGAAAGACCAGGTATAATATCTTATAAAATCCATCAAAGTATGGACCCTAGTGCAAGAAATAAAATGAGACTGTCCGCATAGTCTCTGTATGCCATTATTTCTGTACTACTAGTCTCTGTGGTCCCCTGAATTAGGTAACAATTAGGCAGAGCTCTAAAGTCCAGCCATACTGAACTTAATAGTTACAGAAGAGAGAGAGCTGGATTTGAAGTCAGGAAGACGTGAATTAAAATTTTGTCTTGGGGGACAGCTAGGTGGCTTGATGGATAGAGCACCGGATCTGGAGTCAGGAGGACCCGAGTTCAAATATGACTGCAGGCACTTACTAGCTGTGTGACCCTGGACAAGTCATTTAACTCTGCCTCAGTTTCCTCATCTGTAAAGTGATCTAGAGAAAGAAATGACAAACTGCTCCAGTATCTTTGCCAAGAAGATCCTACATGGGGTCATAGAGATAAGAATGAAAAAAACAACTGAACTGAATGATTTGTATGACGCCATGAAAAACGAAGATTTGCCTTGGGCAAATCACTTAACCTTTTTTTTGGTGTGTGTGTGTGTGTGTGTGTGTGTGTGCCTCAATTTTCTCATCTGTAAAATGGAGATAATAATAGCAACTACCTCATAGGGTCAAATGAAATAACATATGTAAGGTACTTTGCAAACCCTAAAGTGCTACGTAAATGCTGCCTACTGTAATGATGATGACGAGGATAATGATGATGTGAAGGCAGTGATGACCTCAGAGAAATGTGCTATGAATCACATGAAGTTTCTCATCTATGGGAGCACTTCCTTGGCCCCAACCCTCCTGGGATGGTAACTTCTTGAGGACATGGAGTATGTCTTAGTTCTAAGATTATAGGACTTAGAACTTAATTGGTGTGTCGAGATCAGAGTCCAACTGTGTCATTTTAGCCCTGAGGACAGTTAGGCCTTTCAAAGTGAGAAGACTAGTTTGAGGTCTCACAGGGAATTAGAAGCAGCCAAATCAGTATTTGAACCCAGATCTCATGTCTGAATCATTTTGCACGGCATTCGTCCCATGATCTTTTGTGGCTCCTTGCTGCAATGCTTGGCACAGAGTAGGGCTTAATAACACTTGTTGATTGATTCAAGTCTGTAGCTGTTTTAAGCTTTACAAAGTCCATCATCCACATGATCCCAACAACCCTGCAAGGCAGGTGTTATTTTTGGCTCCTTTTGACAGATGGTGAAAAAAAGCTCAGAGTCTTTAAATGACTTGCCCAGGATCATGCAAGAAGTAAATATCCAAAGTGGGACTTGAATTCAGATGTCTCTGACAGAGTCTGCTGTTCTCTCTACTAAGCCAGACAATCTCTTTTTAAACATCAGCTGCTGAGGGAAGTGGGGCAGGTGAAAGAGCATTGGCAGGGAGGGGGCTGGGACGTGCGACAAGAACCTTTCTGATGCCATGTTGTTGCCTCTGCCCCCTGACCATCCTGGTGCTGAGTCAGGGGCTAGGACGGCCTTCTTCCCCACTACAGCCACCGCTGTATTGTCTGGCCCGAGAAACATGGGATTCAGGCTCTGTCCCAAGGTACTTTATGGGAGTTCAGGCAGGGGGCTGCCAGTCCTGTCAGGCTAGCCAGCTTCCCTCCCCTTAACCCACTCTCACCTCCAACTTTCCTTGCTCCAGCCTCTTGCCTGTGCTCATATTGGCTACTCCGAGGCTGGAATTTAAAGGAGAATTCATTTATTCCTTCCCCTTTTGTGTGGTTTTAAGTTGGAATGGCATGCTTGATATCAGTGTGAACCCTTCTCCCCTAAGCTCTCCCCCTTTGCCTTGTTGTCTATTGAGACGCTTAGCTGGGCTGTTTGACATTTTTACTTAAAACCGTTGGGCTTAACTGGTGCTGGCTAAATATATTTTGACCTCAGTTGTGACCTGCCATTCCCTCCTCCTCAGCTAGTATTGCCAAGGGCTGCCCCGAGCCAAAACCTCCCCTTTTTCTGGATGGTGATTAACCTAAACAGATTGGCAAAGATTACTCAGCCTCCTCAACCTCCCCAGTTCTGTGCTAAATGGAGAGGCCAGTTGGTAGGTGGGAAGCTCAGGTGTGTCAGTTTCTTCCACAGATGCATCTGTTTTGCCGTACAAAGTTACCTTGCAAAACGGGCCGTTTCTAAGTAGGTTGGTTTTGTTTTCTGCTCCCTGTGCCATCCTTCTTCATAATCTTGGGGCTGCTTTAAAGAGATTATTTGGACCTCCAATGAGGCTTTGGGTAGGCACAAACTCTTACAGCTTATTTTATATAGATGCTGGAGGGAGAAGGGGGGGAAAATTAAGGGCCCTAGAATGGAAATTGCAGAAAGACTCTTGGATGCCACCAAGTTTCCAGACTACAAAAGTTTCCATCTCTTTTTTAAAATTTGTTTTATTGATATCTTTATATTGTCTAAATTTTCCCTTGTATCTTTCCCCCTTTTTTCACCAAGAGAGACGTCCCATAACAAAGAATTTAAGTTCTCACTTCAAACTATCATTATCTTCCCACAGAGAGACCTTCCCTCCTCCAATATTGTCCTCCCTCCCCCTTTCTTCCCCTTTCCTTCCCCCGACCCTAGCTCTCTCCACTCCCACCCCCAGTGCCTTCGATCTGAACTCATGTACATCTCCCTGTTTCTAGTCCTCGTCTTATATAGTATACTCAGACTTGCCAGACCTGGCTGAGGATTGGATATAATAGGGGAGGGGAATGGAAGAGAAAATAACCCCAAACTCAGAGGCTTGAGGACACTTGAAGCTCATATGCAGTAGCTCATTTCTGGTTTAAAAGAAGGCTGGAGTAATAGAGCTAAAAGGCAAGTCTGAAACTTAGATATTTGATTGTGCATCCTGAGACTCCTGGGAGAGGGAGGTGGCTTCCTCTACTTTGCTTCTCTGAAACTTCTCTTCCCCCAAACTCCTTAGCCTAAATTCCTTAGGCCACCCCTGGCCTAAACCCCAAACCATCTCTGATATATTGGCATAGCCTCTAGCCCCTGGAGTAGCATGACTGAGTATGGGGTGACTCAGTTCTGGGTCATGAGTATTCAGTAAACACTCTCAACTTTATCTTTCCTGCAAGATGAGTCAAATCTTATTGGGTCTTTATAATAGGATGCTGGCTAAGATTCTTCTCTCATTGCATCTTCTACAGGAAAAAAATGGTTAGCAATCCTCTGCTTACTCTTTGTCAAAGTGGAGCAGTGGTTTGCCTATTCCCAAGTAGAAGGACAAAAACAATAATAACTCACATTTCTATGGCACTTTTGAGCTTTGCAAGCTAGGTAGGATGGGTAATATTATCACTTCCAATTTGTTGTCGTTCAGTTGTTTCATTTGTGTCTGATTCTTTGTGACCCTACTTGGGGTTTTCTTGGCAAAGAAACTGGAGTGGTTTGCCACTTCCTTCAATTTACAGATGAGGAAACTGAGGCAAACAGGTGTAAGTGAGTTGCCCAGAGTTACACAGCTAGTAAATATCTGAGGTTGGGCTTGAACTCAGGAAGACGAGTCTTCTTAATTCCAGGCCTGGAACTCCATCCACTGTGCCATTTAAAAATTAAAAATTAAAATTTCCATTTTACCGATACAGAAACCAAAGCTTGGAGAAGTGGGGACTTGCCCTGTCACAGAGCTATTATGTGGAGGAAGGACTTGGGCTTCTGACTCCAAATCCACACCTCTTTCTACCACACTACAGCCTGCATAATATCAGAGAAACTGTGGTATGGTAGAAAGCACACGGGATGTGGGGGCAGGAGGCCTACATTCAAATCCTGTTTTAGGCACCAGGATTTGAAAGCAAGTCGAGTGATTCCAAATCAGCATTTTCCCTATCAGTTGACCTCCCCATGATTAGCTTTGTGACCATCGGCAATTTCTCAGAGACTCAGTTTGTTCATTTGTAAAATTGGGGATAATAAAACTGTCACTCCTTTCCTTACAGGATTGCTATAAGAAAAGTGCTTGGCAACGTGCTCCAGAAATGAGCTTTGTGGTCATTATTAGTAGGAGCACATATCAATTCTTATTTGTCTTTGGATCACAAAGTTCAAACTAGAAGGGATGGAGAGGTTATCTAGTCCGGACCTCCAATTTTATAAGTGGGGGAATTAAGGCTGAGGCATTTATTTGATGTATATTCAGGGTTGCAAAGTGCCTAAGATATCATCTAGATCAACCCTCTCACTTTGTAAATGGGGAAACTGAAGCCTAGAGAGGTAAGGTACATAAGGTAGTAGATAAAAGAGCCTGGATGGAAACCTAGTTCTTATGACTGGACTTGGAATCAGGAAGACCCAGATTCAAATCCTGCCTCAGATACCCACTGTCTGCATAAGCCTGGACATCTAACTTTCCTGGGCCTCAGAGTCCTTATTTGTCAAATGAGGGAGTTAGAACTGATGGTTTCTAAGGTCCCTTCTAGCTCTCAATCTGGTCCTTTAACTCTCTATTCAACATTCTGTTTTCCCTGTCCCGGGTGGCTTCCCTATACCTTACCACAAGAAAACTCAAGCCAAAGGTGGGGTCTGAGAAAAACACCACAATGGTGAAAAATCTAATCAAATGGTTATGTAGTCAAAACAGCGGGCAGCCAGGCATCCCTCCTCCCAAACCTTCCTCCTGCTCCCGTGAGTTGGCAGGACATTTTAGCATCATACAGAGAAGTGAGGCTGGAGCAGGCAAAGTAAGAGAGTGTCAGAGAGGTACAATTTCCAGACGTTGGGCTTATTTTCCCACTCACACCCTGAGTCGTGTTGCCAATTTGTAAAGCTCATGAAGATGAAAGGAACTCTAGAAATAGCCAGTATTCTGAGCATAAGGAAGATAGCTGTGTTAGTTAACCTCCTAAAGGACTTATTGGCTCTCTGTTCCCCGCAAACAACAACTCTCCTAGCATGATTCCAAAATAAAATACTGATTCTAATCACAGGGTTACAGTTCACGCTAGGCTAGAGGAAAACATCAGTTGGTACCAGCAAATGTTATTCCTGGGTTCATAGGATTTCAAGCTGGAGGGGACCTTAGAGATCCTCTAATCTAATAACAATAGCTAACTTTTACATAATGTTTGAAAGCTTGCACAACACATTGCATACATTATCTCATTTTATCCACCCAAGTGCTCAGTGAGGGGGATGCAATAGGCATCATTTTACAGAAGACCATACTTAAGGGACTGGCCTCAAATCGAACAGTTAGTTTCAGAGATTCGGATTTAAACCCAGGTTCCTCCAACTCTTAAGTCCAGCCTTCTTTTCACTGTACCCCAAGGCCTCTACATGCCCTCTGGAGTTCTGATATATTATGTACATAGAGTGATTTAATCAATATAGGAAGCTCTTGATAGCCTCTTTATCCCTGCTGTCACAGATCAGCAACTCAGCTGGAACTTTAGTTATAGAAAGTTGCCTGCGGTACTGAGAAAGGAAGAGATTTGTCCATGGCCATGTAGCTAGTGTGTGTCAGAGGTGGGATTTGAACCCAGGTCTGCCAGCCTCCAAATTTATCACTCTATCTTCTCTGCCATACCTGGACCTTTGCAGGTCCAGACCACATGTATGTGGTGAGAGGTTCAAAAGGACACAAAAATAGCCCTTTTTTCATTCTATGAGCTTGGATATGTTTAGTACAAGCATCCTATTGTCACCTCTGAAACTCCTTATCCTATTTTCCCCTCCATAGCCGTGTTGCTTTCTTTAGGGAAATTCAGAAGGATAAGGTAAGCACTGGAGAGTGAGGCATCCGTGATCAAAGAGTTTGTGGGGTAATCTCCCCTGGGATGTCCAAGTATCTGTCTCTGGGTCATAGCAATCAAATGAGTCTGAGTCTTCAATGTTGCTGTCCATGGTGAGCCTCCGGCCTCCAGTCACATAGAGCTTGTCCCCAATCACCGTGGCCCCATGGTGCATCCTCCTGTCTTTCATGTCAGCACACTTCACAAATTTGTTGGTTTGAGGGTCATAAGCAAGGAGCCTCCTTGTATAACCTGAGAATAGAGTAATGCATTGTCACCATCAGTGTTGTGCTCAGCTCTGTGTTAATATTTTTATCGGTAGCTTGGATGAAGGCAGGCACGGCCATGCTTATTGATTGTGCACATGACACAAAATTGGGAGAGGTGGCTATGCTGAAATTCAACTGGCAAAGACAAAGTTGTATATTGGTGTTTAAGAAATTGACTTCAAAATACAAGATGGTTAGTCAGCAGTATTATCTGAAAAAGATCTAGGGGTTTTTAGTGGGCTATAAATGCAATCTGAGTCAACAATGAGATTTTTGTTCTTTTGGTCTAGATCTGTGATTTTATCTGTGAAGGGAATTCCCCTGTGAGGTAGCTCCCTCTACCAATGCAGAAGGACAACCTCTCTACAACTTATAGACTTAGAGAGTTGCCTGGGATCTGGAGAGCTTGAGCAACATGCTTGGGACACCAATCTAGCATGGATCAGAGGTGAGATTTGAATCTAGGTCTTTCTAAGTCCAGCATTTTTCTCACTCCATACTATCTTTCAGTAGTCAGAAAAGTTAATGCATAAGAGAGTGTATTTGGACTGCATTAAGATAACATCCCCCATGAGTAAGGAAGGGATAATCTCACTGTACTCTGTTCAGTACACACCAGAGACTGGAATATTGTGCTGGGTCCTGGTTATGACATTTTAGAAGACAATATTAATCTAGGGATTGTTCAGATCAGGGCAACTAGAATGGTGAAGGGATTTGAATTTGTGCCATAGGAGGACTGGATGAATGGGATATGGGTAAAAAGAAAAGAAAAGAGAAAAAGAAGAAAAAAAGTCTTCTCTTGGAAAGAGAAGACTTAGGATGGATCTGATCTATTCAAATACTAAAAAGGCTGGTATATGGAAGAGAGGTCAGGATTGTTCTGTTTGGCCCAAGAAGGCAGAATTAGAAACTAAGACCAGAAGCTGCAAAGATGCCAATGTGGGCTTTACTTAAAGCCTTTCCTAACAGTTAGCACGAGCCCAATGTAGAAGAACTTGCCTTGGGAATTGGTGGGTTCCCCATCCCTGGAAGTCTTTGAGCAAAATCTGGATGCTTATTTGTCAGGCATTTTGTAATGTGGGCTCTTTTGGGGGCAGGAGTTGTACTAAATGACCATCAATGGTCCTCCTAACTCTGAAAATCTGGAATCTAATCCTTTCCAGTTTTGGGAACAGCCTGTGCAAAAGCAAGGAGGCAGGGGATAGAGATGGAAGGCTCCAGGTCTGTCTGGCTGGAACACAGAGAGCAGGAAAGGAAGTGATATGGATCCTAGGACTGAGAGCTGGAGATTACCAACTCAAATTCTTCCTAGTATGGAATGGTCTCCATTTGACAAGGGCTTTAAAGGAGCTCAAATGACCAGTGAAACAATTTTGGTTTCTTTCTTTTTTCCTCTAAAATGTCAGCTATTAAGGGGCTAGAACCATAGCTCATCACCCAGCCGTGCACAACAGGTTACCTGATGACATAATCTGTCACCTAGAAGAGTGCCATGTGGGCTATGGGCACTTAGGTCAATGGTAAAAGTACTAAGTGGATGGAGATGATTATTAATGGTTCTCATTTCTGGCTATCGGATACAGCAAACCTAGCACTTGATGGTTACTTAGCCCTGGTTACTTAGTGTCCAAACACATCTCTTTAACTCTGACATGTTTGTTTATTGGTTGATTGATTGTTTTTGGAGGCAATAGGAGCTAAGTGACTTGCCCAGGGCCACACAGCTAGTAAGTGTCTGTGGTCACATTTGAACTCAGCTCCTCCTGACTCCAGGGCTTGTGCTCTATCCACTGTGCCACCTAGAACTCTAATACTTTTAAACCTGCTCAGGAACAGGCAGCTGATGTTCTCTCATTAATGCAATTTAATAAAGAGAGGACAAAGAATCTTCTTCCAAATTGCTCATTATTCTAATAAGAGAGAAATCCCTTTAAAAACAAAAACCTAAACTAAACTAAACTAAACAAATTAACACGATACAGTGTTTTAAGGTTTACAAAGTGTTTTCCTCAGGACAGCCCTTTGAGATAGATGGTTCAATTGTTGCTATCTTCATGATACAGATGAGGGAACCGAGTCTGAGAGAGGTGAAGGCATTTGCCCCAAATCTGCTAGGTAGTAAATGTCAGAGCCAGGATTTCAAGACCAGACCTCTTTCTAATTTCTATAAAAAAGGTGAATGGTCAGTTAGAGTGGCATACTCCTTTGAGTTATTCTGCTCTAATGCAGGGTCCAGGTTCATACCTAAATGTAGTCATACTCCATGCAAACGTACCTCCCACAATGATAATTTGGCCCCTGAGCACCACTGCTGGAGCACAGACATTCTTGATCATTCGGGTCTCCATTCTGAACCATGTGTTTCTGGAAATATGGTAAACCTGTAAGAGAATAGGGCAGGGTCATAACAATCAGAGCACAACATTGTTTTTGAGTCATTAAAGTATATTCCTTATCCAGAATAAAAGAACAGAGGGTAATATGATTCCAGGATGATCCCATGATACTCAAAGTTTAATCTTGATGTGGCCAAGTGTTTTATAAAGTAGTCCAATATTTCTGCATAATAAGGTGTTCATGGGATTGAAACCTGGATCACGTATAGTTCAACTCTCTTGTTTTTAATATTTGGCCAACCACGACCCAGGAACTCGTGACTTACATAAATGGTAAGTTTCAGAGATAGGGTACAAACCCCAATCTTCCAAATCGAGCACAAACATAGATTTAGATGCCAGCTCTACTCTTGATTCTCTACACTTTTCTGACTCCATCTCAGCTTCCCTCTCACCCTAGAGGTGCATTTGTCTCTGTGGCTTCCTCCTCTGGTTGGTGAAGAAGTACCCGAGCCAGTCAACTCGCTTCCTTCCTGGCTCTTCTTACTCTCTGGCCTTTTACACCTTCCTCTCCCAGTCTAACTTTTCAGCATTTTTTATGTGTTGTCTTCCCCCATTAGAATTGTAAGGTCCATGAGAGTAAAAACTGTCTTTCTTTTTGCTTATATTTGTATTCCCAGCACTCAGCACAGACTACATAGTAAGTGCTTAATAAATGCTCTGTCTACCTATCCATCTCACTTCCTATTATCCATCTGTCTGTCATCTATCCATCACTATCCATCTCTCTTTCTCTCTCCCTCCATTTCTCTTTCCATTCATCTCTCTTTTTCCCCCCACCCCAACCTCTTTCTCTCTTTAGAAGGGACTTTGAAGGTCCTCTCATTTTATGGTGAGGAAGTGAGGCCCAGAATGTAAAGTGACTTGCCCAGAGTCACACACTTGGCAGGTGTCAGAGTTAGAATTCGACGAGGGCCCCTGACTCCACATCCTGCTCTCTTGCCCAGCATTATACTGTCTCTCACTTCTTTCTGTACCACATTTCATCTCAGAGCTTTGAATATACCTCCTTTAATAGGGAATGTAGAGACATGTATACCTTCTAGATCAGCATCTTTCCACCAGTTTAATGCTGGGTCTTTCCCACTTTTCAACATACTCTGAAGGCAAGAAAGGAGAGGCTGAGTTCTGCTCATTCCATCTGGAGCAGATGGGGTGGCCTTTGAGCCATTTAGCGCAGAATCAGAATCTCAGACTTGGAAGGCACCCAAGGGGCCACCTAATCTAGCCTGTACTTGAATGGGAATCTCCATTACAACCTAAGTGAACGCTCAGCCTTGTCCTGGAGACCTGTTACCTCACTCTGAGTGAGTACATGAAAAGGCCTAGAAGGGCCAGGGTCTGCCATCACATCCTGGGCCATCTCCAGTCATCCTGATGAATATCTGGTCATTGGACCCAGATGGCTCTGGAGGAGAAAGTGAGGCTGGTGACCTTGCACAGCGCCCCCTCACTCAAATCCAAGTCAACTGCAAGTCATGTCATCATTTCCCTGAGGTCATGATCCTGTTCGAAAATGAAGGACACACACAACCTTTTGTGAACAGGTACACACCACTTTCTGAGGCAGCCCGTTCCACTTTGGGGTAGCTGTAATTGGTAGGTGGGGCAGCTGGGTGGCGCAGCACATAGAGCACCGGGCTTGGAATCAGGAAGACCTGAGTTCAAATCCAGCCTCAGAAACTAGCTGTGTGACCCTGGGCAAGTCACCTAACCCTGTTTCCCTTAGTTTCCTCATCTGTAAAATGAGCTGGAGAAGGAAATGGCAAACCACTCCAGGATCTTCGCCAAGAAAACCCCAAATGGGGTCACAAAGAGTCGGACACAACTGAAACAATTCAACCACAAAAGTTGTTAGGAACCTTTTCCCCTTATAGTTGCACTGATCTGAAGCTGGAAGGGTTCTCAGAGATGGTTCAGCTCAGCCCCTTCATTTTCGAGATTAGGAAGCAGAAGTACAGGTCACACAGACGGTGTCAGAAGCAAAGGTCCTCTGACTTAACCAGCATTCTTTCTTTATTCCACGCTGCCTCCATATATCAAGACTAAATCTCTCTCTCGCTCTCTCTGAATTCTCGCTTACAAATGATAGGAAGAATATTTCCTTTTATTAAGGAAAGTTTTTTTCCCCTAACTAAAGGAAGAAGAGAAAAGGAAAGAATACAGGAAAAAGAAAGAGAAGGGAAATAGAGCTCTGGTGGAGTTGGAACCTCTCTCAGCCTCAATCTCCTCATACGACAAGTGGAAGGAATAATATTACTCGCCTTAAAGAGATGTGATCATATGTGGAAGGGGCTTTGTAAACCTTAAAATGCCTTATAAATGTCGGCTGT
Organism: Trichosurus vulpecula; assembly: GCF_011100635.1. Classification (NCBI taxonomy): domain Eukaryota; kingdom Metazoa; phylum Chordata; class Mammalia; order Diprotodontia; family Phalangeridae; genus Trichosurus; species Trichosurus vulpecula. Next base: position 115,393,422 of record NC_050573.1, on the reverse strand, counting down.
CCTCCTCCTCCTCATTTTTTATTAGATGCACCTGTGAGGTATAATGCTTACAGTGTGCCAACATAGTGGTTGGGAAATACTATATTAGCTAATTATTCTTTATATAAATTTTATTGTGTGAATTTCCTCTTTTAAAATAACAATGATAAGTGACATGTTTTGACATTTAATTGGTGCTAGGCACTGTGCTAAGCACTTTACAATCACTAGCTCACTTGATCTTCACAACAGCCCTGGAAGGGGGTGCTATAATTTTCCCCATTTTTGCAGCTGAGGACCCTTGCCCAGGGTCGAACAGCTAGTAAGTGTTGCGGCTAGATTTGAACTCATATCTTCCTGACTCCAAGTTCTGCACTCTATCCACTGAGTGATCCAAGTGCCCCGTAAAAAGCATCCTAAATTGAAAAGAATTCATTCAAGCAAGACTTGGGGATTATCAATACGGTGTAATATTCATATGAGTACACTTAAGCATGGAAATGTATTAAAGGGAGAATCTGTTTCTTTGGAAGACTTGATAGAATGAGTACTTATTGGTCTAGGATTGTATAAAAAGAACCCTATCTGAAGGGAGGCAGATGCACTGGGTGGAACTCCAGAGGTTTCTCTTGGCCTTTGGATTCAATGAAGCAAAGAAGCAATAGCGTATTAGATGAGATGAAAAAGCAGTAAGGCAAATTACAGCTTTGCTAATCATCTTTGGAAAAGACTTGAAAATCCTCTTAGGAAAAGCTGATCTGGGTTGTGTTTTACCCAGGTTAGTAAATGCCACCCTATTTTCCCTTCTGAGTCTATACTGGGTACAGTTTCATAAACAGAATAATAATGATAAAATAATGGCATTTTTATAGCTCTTTAAGGTTTGCAAAGCAATATATATGTATACGTACATATATATATGTTAAATAATTTGATCCTCATTTGAATAAGTATTTTCTTGACAATCCTAACCATTTCTTAGAAAGTAGGTGGCAAGTTAGCCTGTAGAAGAGAAAGCTTGCAGTGGGCCATTGGAGGAAACATGATAGCTGTACTTCAGTAGTCAAGGACTGGTGTGTAGAAAAAGGACTACACTAATTTCTTTTGAGCTGAGAGGGCAAAACTAAGAGACTGGGTAGAAGATGGAGAGGCAAATCTGGGCTCAATAAAAAGACAAATTTGTTAACCATTAAAGCTATCCAGACACAGATGGATTTTGTTAGGAGGGGATGAGTTCCCCATTATTGGAGGTCATCGAGAAGAAGCTATCAGAGAAATTGTAGGGGGGATTGCAGTGGATTGTGAGCACAAAGTGAGTCAATATGATGATGTGGTTGTCATAAAAGCTACTGTAATCTCAGGCCTAGGGTCCACACTAAGAGGGTAATGGTCTTGCTGTACTCCGGTGATGTGTTTCAGTTCTGGATGCCACATTTTAAAAAGGAAATCAATTAATTCAAGGATGTTCAGAGGAGGGCACTCAAGGTGGTAGATGACCTTGAGATCATCATCATCATCACCACCACCACCATCATCATCATCCTTATCCCCAGGATTTATATAACACTTTAAGGGTTACAAAATGCTTTATAAGTATTATCTCACTCTATCCTCCCAATAACCCTAGAGGTAGGTACTATTATTACCCCCCTTTTACAGATGAAGGGACTGAGGCATATGAGACCATGTCATATGAAAACTGGTTGAAGGAGCCAACTACGTTTAGCTTAGAGAACAGAAGACTTAGCAGGGACATAATAAGTGTCTTCTAGTATTCGAAGGGTTGTCAAGAGGGAAGCAGGATTATACTTATTTTGTTTGGCCCTAGAAGGCAGAACCAGGAACAGTTGGTGAAAGCTGCATAGAGCTAGATGGTGGCTTGAAGTGAAAGCAAAACTTCCTAACCACTAGAGCTAGTGGAATATAGAAAGGGAGCTGCCTTGAGGCATGGAGGACTCCCTATCACTGGAGGATTTCAAGCAGAGGTTGGATGACCCCTCATGGGGTATGTCATAATTGGGTCTCTTATTCAGGTAAGGGCTGGAGTAGATGGCCTCTGAGGTCCTTTCCACTTCTGAGTCCAATTCCCATAGTCCTATAAGTGTCAGCCATTTCCCCTTGCAGAACTTGGTAAGATTATCCAGAGGTAAAGTCAGGAACAGAGGTTGGGTTGATATGACAAGAATGTGCATGCTCGATCTGAATAGCAAACCCCACTCAATGTAAGTTTTGAAGGCCAATGCCCTGTTTCCTAAACGAAACTCCACAGTCGTGCTTAAAAATCCCAACCTACTTCATCAAATAACTCTAAACATTCATCTTCAATATGTTTGAATGAGTGAAATTCCCATTTCAAAGCCAGGGCTAAGGAGCCAAGAAAAGCATCTGAACCTACTACTTTTAACTTTTCTTTTCCATTGCTCCAACTGAAAACAGCCACATGTATTATACTTCTTGGCTCTGTGGCTTGTTTGATTGTATCATTTAATTCTTAAAAGGGTAGCATGGATGATTCAGAGGTTTACAGGGTGATATTGTGTTTTATTCTTCTTTGCCGAGGAAGCAGAAGACCACATCCCAAATCTCTTTCTCTCCCCATGGGAAGGAAGCAGGACAGGGGAAGAAGGATGGACAAAGAGAATGGGTTCCTTAGGACAGGAGGTGCCCCTCCGTCTCACACAGTATCACGTAGGCTTGAGGTGGAATGAATAGGGGATAAAAATTCCTTATCATACCTGCCTTCTATTGTTACAGGTCGGAGAAAGCCAGAGATGACTCCTCTCCATCTAAGTGAAGCAGAGTTTGTAAAAGTCTGTTGGTAATGGGGAAGTAACCAGCCCGAGGATTAACTGAGAGCAGGCTAGACAATGGATGAGTCAGTAAAGTATGAGCAATAAAGAAAACAAGGATTAAGTTAGTTAAGACCAAGAGTAGGAGGGGAACATTTTGGGGAGGTGAAATTCCTATGGATACCTATGAAGAGTCCATTCAGACAGACTTCCTTGTGTGGGAACCAGGGCAAGAGAACAACCACTTCAGATTGTCAGGGAACTGACTGGGATTTCAGTTCTGTGTGAACTCAAGGGAAAGAGAGGGATGGAAAAAGAGCTTTAAAAATACTTGTTTTCTCAAAAGCCAACATTTAGAGACAATTATCCCCTAAGGAAATAGCTCTCGGTGAGCTTAAGATCCGAGACAGCACAGTGGAAAGGGTGCTAGATTTAGACTCAGCTGACTTCGGTTCAAATTACAGCTTGGATATTACTAACTGTGTGACCTTGGGAAAGTCCTTTCCCCTGCAAAATCTGTAAAAATTATCTGTAAAATGAAGGATTTGGATTAGATGACTTTTAATGTCCCTTCCAGCTTTAAATCTATGATCCTATGATCTGTAAAGGGCAGTCAAGTGGCAAAGTAGATAGAGCACCAGGCCTGGATTCAGGAAGACTCATCTTCCTGAGGTCATATCTGACCTCAGACACTTACTAGCTCTGTGACCCTGGACAAGTCACTTAACCCTGTTTGCCTCAGTTTCCTCATCTGTAAAATGAGCTGGAGAAGGAAATGACAAACCACTCCACTATCTTTGCCAAGAAGACCCCAAATGGGGTCACAGAGATAAGAATGAAAAACAACTGAAATGAATAATCTGTATGATACCATGAAAACTGAAGGTAAAAATAGGGCAGAATTACGAAGAGAAACTAGGTTTATCTCTTACCCATCTTTCTACCTATACTCACAGAACAGTAATTAAATCATTTATAACAACAGCAACTGGAAAAGAAATGGCAGTTTGCTATCTCTGGTTTCACTCATCATCCTTGTGACTGCTTAGAACAAAGTTCCCTTCCTTAGCCACATTGCCTAATAAATGCTGTATCCCCATCGCAAAATCTAAGTTTCATCAAGTCAGAGACTTTGTTTTAGTCATCTAAGAGCCTAGCATAGTGCCTGGTACATATCAGGCACTTAATAAATACATGTGATTGATTGAATCTGGGGAGCCAGGGGGAGAAAGACCTTGGCTGGGAGAGGGCTGATTTACCTACCTATATATAGTCAATGCTCCTCAATGATTCATAGAGATCATAAAGCGTTTCCTTGGTTTTGACTGGTATTACTGGTGACTTACTGGTGATATGGGGAAACAGAGGAAAATAAGGGAATTGGTTCCCAAGGCCATTATGAAAAGCCTTGAAACCAGGTTTGCAGATGACAGAATGGGAAGGCTTAGGTAGCTCAGGGCAATGTACTTGTAGGCAATTACATTTTTTAGGATGATGCCTACCTTCAGAGTATTTAATAGAGGACTCAGCTTGTGATGGAATGAGCTACTCAAGAAGGGTTCAAACATGTTAGTGATTAGAGCAAGCATCTCACTAGGAGAAGGTAATCTCTCCTCAGATGAATGGGGTCTGAACTGGCATTCAACCAAGTGTTAATCTAAAGATCATGATGAGTCAGGACTGAGTTACTTTGGAAGACCAAATCCAAGGAGTTGAAATAATCTGAAGCAGAAAATCAGATGAAAGAGTAAAGATTTAGGGCTAGAGGTTAGCAGTGGGTCAGGAGGCAAGATACAGGGGAGAAAAGGGGACTAACCTATTTTTCCAAACCTGCTGTCTTTCATAGAAGCTGCCCCAAACTGACAGGTTGGAGGGGCATGAATTGGCTCCCCCACATCTCCTTCTGATTTAGCTAAGTCCGTCAGGTTGTGGTCTTTGACATCATCCCTCTTCTCAGAATTCCTCATCAGACCTTCAGACCATGATATGACTTGAGTGGAAGGCTCCTGTCAATTCCAGGGTATACTTCTTGTGGGGTGTCTCCCATGTTTTATTCTCAGACCTGTGCCCATGGCATCTCTAGCCTCTCAGATAGATATATATGCACTGACTCTTCCACAGATGAGGGCATCATGCCTTCTTGGATGGCAGGAAATGGAACCTAAGTTTAGTTGTCCAAGGCCTACTGCTGGAGGACCAGCTTCAGATTTCGGGCTGTGAAGTTTCTAGTCTGTAGAAGGGCCTGTCGGGATGATGGAGCTACTGTTATCCACGTTTAGGATTCATTGATAGTGTCTCTTGCTCACAGACCAGGAATGACAATAACTTGCTGCAAAGAATGCACAAACCCAGGTGGCACTGGTGGGCAGAGGAAGGTTCTGAAGGTTGTCATACTCAACACAGACAATGATGAGAACCCACCCTCCCTTGAGATGGTGCCTCCAAACTTCAAATTCATTCTTAACTCTGAGCCATCCTTTCTCCCAATCAAGCATTCAATCAATAAGTACAGTACAGTATAGTCTAGAATAGTACGATATAGCATAGCATAGCAAAGTATAGAGAGTATAATTTTCTTCTATAGTTAGCTATTGGTTGATGTCTGTGCAGGGCTGTGAGATTAGAGTAAGGTGGTGCGGACTGTAAGAGAATGACCCATATGATGACATCAGATGCAGTGGAGTGGCTTCCACCACGAATGGTTTCTATGGTTCATAGTATATCAAGGTAGGGACTGAGGTGAACCAGTTCTTTGGGTTGTTAAATGCACCTTCCTCTGTCTCTGGAATTTATTGGAAAGCTTTTGGATTGTACCAGCAATAGAGATTCTGTTAGGTAGGAAAACCTGGGGATAACCATGGGATGGAAGCACATGAATCTGAAGAGCTTCTGAGGAGGTAGAGGCCCCTTCCCCACTGCAGGATGAATCTACTTTGCAGGAATCTGTATGCATTCTCTGCCAACTCTTACATGTTCTAGGAACTCTAGCTCCTTCCGAAATCAGCACATCTTCAATCTGGCAAAGAGCTGGTGTTGTTAGGTGCAAGAGAATGGCTTGGATCAATTCTGAGTGCTGGGTTGGATCTCAGGAGAATATGCAGGAGCACATGATTGGGATTAATTGCCACTCCCTGTTGAGGAAGTCTTCAAACACCAATTTCCCGAAGCTCTGCTAACAAGAGATAGCAAAGAACAAACCAGGCAGTGTCCATGCAGGTGTGATAGGCTGGCTTCTGTTCATTTCCCCTACGCATCCAGATTAGCTTGTATGTGCTGCAGAAGCACAATTTTTTTTTGTCTCTCATCATCTCTGCTATTTGGTATTTCTGATCTGATATTGGGGCAACAGCTACTGGTGAAGTAGATAGGTCCTGTGAGATTATATAGGAAAAGTGCTTTGCAAACGTTAAAATGTTATATGTGTTAGCTATAATTATTATATGGAGAAGGAAATGGCAACCATTCCAGTATCTCTGCCAAGAAGACCCCCTAAAGGGGTCACAACTGAAATGACCAAACAACAACAAAATTATAGTTATTAAGTTGGGGACTTAGAGTTCAGGAAGACCTAGGGTAGAATGCTGCCGCAGAAACCTACTGTGCAATTCTAGGTTTCAAAATTTCCAAGAGGGCTACTGTCTCTGGAATGGGCAGTGAATAGATCAAGCCGGCTGAGACTGGACCTCTTAGAAGTAAACTGATCATTTAGTTGAATAGAATATAGAAGGATAATTTCTCTTTCATGACCACACTAAACATATCTCTATGGTTCTTCCACAAGGGAGGGAGCTCTGATGTAGGAGTCTTAAGGGGCAGGGGAATTATCCCTTTAATAAAAAGATTTGTTCTGTGATGTTTGGATTCAGTCAAAGAAATGGACATACTTGAGGACTGAGAGGGCCACACGTGCCTCAAGGGCACAGGTTCCCCACCCCTGAGATTGTATAATGACAGCCAACAGGTTCTCAGTACTATTTGGAAAAAAGGTCTATGTAGGCTGAACACCTGACTGACTTTTTCCCACTCAGATCTGCAGTGGCTTGGTCTCCTTGGTCACTCACTGATCCAATCTGAGATGAGTTCTCATAGATTGTTTCCCAAAACCAGCAGGGCAGCATAGGAAGTCTGGGATATTTATCTTCTCTAGGATATCATGTCTGGGATATTTATCTTTTCTGGTCCACGATAGAGCTTGGAAAATTCACAGAAGCCCTAAAGTCCACCATAACTGGTGGCAGAGCTGGGTCCAGCAATGCCCCAGGGTCCTGGCAGTTTGATTTCAAGTGTAAGAAATAGGTAAGCATGGGGAAGGATATTAGGATGAGGGATGGGTGAGGGATGTGGCGTAGCTTAATGGAAAGTGTAACAGATTGGAGACAGAAGACCTTGATTCAGCAGTCTGCTCTGCCATTTATTACTTGGGTGACCTTGGGCAAATTACTTAACCTTTCTGAGTCTCAGTTTCCCCATCTGTAAAAGAAGGCATTGGACTAATTGGCCTTTAAGGTTCCAAGATTACAGCTCTTAATCCATGATTCCTTTGAGAAGTCTCACTACCCCTTCCTCTAGTGGCAGGGATGCATTGGTCGTGGCACACATTGATTTGTCCCAACTCTTCCTCACTATCCAATGGGCTCCCAAAGATAGGCTAGAATAGTGACAAAGGGGACTTCAGCTGTGACTAAATGCAGAGTTTGAAGTGCACAAACTCCCATTCAAGTCGGGGGCAAGCTGGTAGCCATTCCCTTTCAGACAGATCTGTTGCAGAGAGGGGAAGGCAAATCTAAAAACTGACTCACCAAGGGAAGGGGATTGATGCTGAGGCCTGACTCAGAGTCAAGAAGAAATTCGCAATCAAGAAGGAATTGCATAGTCTACCATCATTCCTTCCTCTGCCGGAGTCAAATTTCTGACTAGCAATCTTGGATCTAAACACATATGGGATGGGGAGTGTCTTTGAATTCCTAAAGGAAGCCCTCAAAATTGTCCATTAGATGGCTATTTTCAGTGACCCAACAGGCACTCTGCCCTGTTGGCATGCTACCAAGAAAACTCCATTGGCCTGGACTTTGGGGAATACCCAGGGGAAGAGGGCCAAGTGAATATTGAACCCTGGAATGTCCTCCACCCATCCCTTGAAAGAACCTGGGGCACTCCAGGTACTGTCAGGGAAATTGACACCAGCATAGCCCAAGTCAAGTGTTCATATTCCTCGGAGTGGCAGATGCATCTTGCAGAGCAGCCATTTCCTCAGAGGACTGTGCTAATTGTCACCAAAATTCCGGAGTCTCTGGAAACTCCTACTAGAGAGTTTTCAATATGGCTCTAATGTTGTCAGCCACAGGCTCTCTGCCTTTGGAGACAGATCACACTGTATTAACCCTGCTACCAGTGCTGGTAGTTAGGAACAGTGCCGAGGCTGGAGAGGCATAATCCCCTTCTGGTGAAGATGGGCAAAATGGAAATAGGATTCAAATGAGAAAAGTCATGAGGCCTGGCCAGGTTGGTGCTGGTGCTCCTTTGAAATGCCCAAGCCCAAAGGTGTTAAAAACAAAGTGGAAAATTGGGTGTAGGAGCAGAAATTCAAGTCCGTAACAAGACAAAAGACTCCAAGGAAGGTAATTTTGTTTGCCTCAACTTGTATGCCCAAAGCTTCTGCCTCTTTAGTGATTGTGCAGCTTTTTTCTGGTCATTTGTTGGGTTGGCCGTACCCCTCCCTGATGTAGTAATACTAAAAAGACTGTAGACTCTGGTACTATCCTTGATTTTCAATGGCACGGAATAGTTTCAAGTGGCTTGGAGACAAGGTGCTGGTTTTCTTGTGATATGTATGAGCAATCATGGTACCAAGTCAAATCTGGAGTTCTTCTTTGTATCAGAGTATCATCCTATGTCCTCTTGAGGGGCTTATTTTGCTTGACTTGATTGGGCTCCCAGGAGACATAGATGGTAGCTATGGTCTATGACTGGTCTTGTCTATCCGAGGCTGTGAAGGTAGTTGATTTAGGAACCGGAAACAACAGTTTTTGGGTTTGTTTTTTAACCAAGGAACCTCATCTATGATGCAAAGAAGAGGGGTCCAAAGGAAGGTGTCCATACACTCAGCTGTTGCTTGTGAGATCCCACGTGACTTGAAGCATTGTTATCCTTAAATCATCAATAGCAGCTGAAGCCCTGGGTCCTTGAAAGCCAAGCCCCAGAAGGGTAGTCCCATCTCCCCTCTTCGAATTATTCGTGTTGGGAGAAGTGACCAGAGCAGAAATGAATGCTGGTTCCAGTTTAAGGTGTTCCTGACATTTTGCTAGAGGTAAGGAGGTTTAGGAGGAAACTCAACCTGGATTCTGATAAGGTTTCAGTTACTCTTTCACTAATTAAGCCATTATAGCCAGTAGGATGAAAAGAATGATGGACTTGGGTTCAAGTTTGGACTTTGTCATTTACTACTTTGTCACTTATGCTGGGAGAGTCATTTTACTTCTTCTGAATCTCAGTTTCCTCATCTGTAAAATGGACTGATACTTATACTTCCTGCCTTACAGGGTTACTGTAAGGATCAAAGGAGATATATACCATATGTAAAGCACTTTATAACTATAAAGTGCTATATAAATTTTAGCTGCTGAGTTTGCATCTGAGTCGCATAGGTGAGGCCTTTCTGTTGAGTAAAAACAGTGGTTAAAGATGCTTATAAATAGGGAAAAAACCTTTTAACATTCTAAATAGTTTGCCTTTATTAGATAAGCCTCTCTGGGGGCCCAAGAGGGCAATTATGTATGAACGAATCTTTTATCACCCACTTCAAGTCCCGATCTTGGGGCATTATCTGGCTACCATGGCTAGAATTGAATGTACTATGCTAAAGAGAGAACTGAATTTGGAGGTAAAGGACCTGGCCTTTAATTGCAGTTACTACCTGTACGGTTTTGAGCAAGTCCCTTAAAATCCCTGGGCCTCAGTTTCTGTAGTTGGAAGATAAAGGGGTTGAATCAGATGATCTAATTCTCAGTCCATATGTAACTGATTTCTTTTTTCTCATTTGTTATCAGTAGATGTCAGAGGCAGCTGCCAGTTGACACAATGGATAGAGTATTGGAGTTGGAATCAGGAAGACCCAAGTTCAAATCCAGTCCCGGACAATTACTAGTTGTGACCCTGGCTGTGAGAAATGATTCATTTGGACCCCTACCCTATTCCAATCAGTATTAATCAACTTGATATGATTCCATGGGGTAGTGATTGTAAGGTCTGTATATTAGGCCCCAGAGCTATGAACTGCAGATTGTAAATTCACTCATTTAATCATAGGAAGCGAACTAGAGGTCCTCTACCCTTGACTTTCCCTGTTATGGTGACCAAACCCAGACTGGCTAAGGTGACTCAATTACATGGAAAGTCCCCCAGCTTATTTTTGTACCTCCTGACCACTCTCTCTTGACCTACATGAGCAGGTGACCATCTTATGACCATTTTACGATCACTTAGTCAGTGGAGATGCCCCATGCTTCCCCTAAGCTGAGACCCCCTGCTGACATACCATTTTTTTTTTGTCTGATACATCATTTTTGGCCCTGGAAACAAGGTCTATCAACCAATGGGATTCTGTATTTTGTGTAGCCCCTCTAGAGTGTTCAGCTATCAAACCTGGTATAAAGCCTTATCAAAATAAGGCCCTGGAGGAAGGGGGCATCTCAGATCATGAGGAAGATCTGAGGTCCACTTCATTAGAGGAGACCACGGATCCTTTAATAAAGTGCCATTGTCTCAGAGCTCTGCCTCAGTTTCTTTTATTGTAGGTTGGACGGTTTTGAACTCCACACGGGCAAATCGCTTAACCTTTCTCTGCTTCAGTTTTCTCATCAGTAAAATGGGGATATTAATGATACCTCCCAGGGTTATTAGGAGGAAAAAATGAGATAAGACATGGAAAACATATCACAAACCTTAAAGAACTCAAGAAATACCAGCTGTTGTTATTATCTGGCATTTGTGGCTCTCATATTGCTATATGTCGGTATGTGTAGTTGATTGTTGTCCTTTGTTCTGAGTCAAGGTACGGTGTGTGTGGCTGTGGTTGATCAGACTAATACAAGCACAGGTTGGGCACAGAATAGTCCATGTGAACACATGGGGTGGATTCTCTAAATTTGTGCATTTCACATTTCTTTTGAGCTACTTTGATTCTGCTTTGCTCACAGAGCACAGTGCCTTCTCTCGTGTGGGCACGCCATGCTGGGCGGTCCTGTGCCAGTGTCTCCCATGATATGCGATCAATTCAAAAGTTTTTCAGAGAGACCTTGAGAGTGTCCTTGAATCGCTTCATGGACACACAAACATCGATTTATGTACTTGGCTCAGTCTACTAAGTCCAAAGTGCTAATAGTAGTTGGAGACACAAAGTAGTATATGATATAATGGCTTGTCTCAAGGAATTTATGCTCTCCCTGGGAAGATTATTTAAATATACTGACAAAGATCACATGGTGTAGCATATTGAGTACTGGACTTGGAGATAAGAAGACCTGAGTTCAAATGCCACCTCTGACACTTACAAGCTTAGGCAAGACTTAATATTTCTAAGCCTCAGTTTTCTTATCTATAAAATAATAGTGTTTGACTCAATGGCCACTAAGATTCATTGTAGCTCTAAGCCTATGATTTTGTGACGTATAGAATCTTCTCTTTGAAACTCAGGAGAGACACTCAATTTGGAATCAGTATCTGCTCTCAAGGGACTTCTGGTCTAATTGGGAAGATTATACGTATATGTAGAGAGGTGTGTGTGTGTGTGTGTGTGTGTGTACACACATATAGATAAATAACACAGGGCATAGAGATGTGATCATATTATATATACTTTAAATATATATGATATCTATCCAATTAGAGGGCAGGCATCATACCTTATGCTACTTTTCATCCCCAATAGCCACTAACGCTTTGTACATGATAGGAGCTGAATAAGATTTTGTGAAATTGATTGAAACTCACTGAAAGGCAGAAGTCTTTCTTTTACTGATATCAGATGATACTTAGAAAAATGAATATAGAAAGCCTTGTAGTAGATAGAATTCTGGACTGGAATTTAGGTTCAAATCCTGTCGCTGACACTTGCTGGCTGTATGAGTGTGGGCAAGTCACTTAGTCATTATGAGCCCCAGTTTCTTTATCTTTAAAACGGGGATGATAATGCTTGGTACCTAGAGTACCTCACAGGACAGTTTGTAAGGCTCAAATGAAGTGATATATGTAAGGTATTATATAGCCTTAAAGTGATATATAAATGTCCAATATCTTTATAAAAGTTGCTAAGAATAAGTTTACCTGTATGAGTCGTACAGGATTTTGCATAATGTCTTCTCCTCCAAAAAGATAGAGTCTTTGGTCTTTCACAGCTACTGCAGGGTGAAGGACAGCTACAGGCATGCTGGCCATGATCTCCCAGACATCCCAGATACTGTCATACCTCTCCATGGAACTCATTATCTCCTGGTTTTCTCCAATTCCTCCAATGGAGAAGATGTAGTTCTTGTAGGCTGTACTTCTGTGGGAGTATCGAGCCACCAACATGGGTTCCCCCAGCCTCCACTGATTGAGTTTCAGGGAGAAGATATAAACATCGTGACTCACTCGTTGCTTCCCTACCCCAACAGACATGCCCCCCAGCACATAGGCACTGCTGTGCAAGGTGACAGCCGATGCTTTGTAAAGACGAGCTGGGAGCTTGGCGAGGCCCCGCCACTGGCCTGTCTTCTCATGGTATAACAGAACTTCCCTGGTGGTTTGCTGATTGTCCTTTCTACCTCCCAAGAGGAGGAGGAAATCACGGTGAGAATCTCTCCGAGGGACATGCCACAGTGGCTTGAGGTCTGGGCTGCCAGTGCCATGTAAAGAAAACACTTGTCTCCTCACCACCTCTAGGATGGCTTGGCATGCTGGTGAAGACTGAAGGAGGGAGTCGTTGACAATGAAATGGAAGAAGAAGGTCGGGTGGACATACTGGAGCCTGACTTTCTTCAAAAGTTCTTGGATATATTCTTTCCGGGCCTGGAGGTCATGCCTGATCCAGACCATTAACGTTTCAAACACTTCTTCTTCCTCACCGCAGAGCTCATCGTCTCCCAGGTAGTCACTCAGTTCCAAGGGACATAGCTCCTTTAAGTCTTCTGATAAAGCTACTTCTGGGAAACATCTTAGGGCCATTGATCTGGCTTTCTGTTTGAGGCTTTCACAGCTCAAAGCGTCAGAGAGTCTGATCATGCTAAGGCAGTTGCTTGGGGTCAACTGCTTCTGAAGGTACAATGAACAGCCTTCAAAAAGCCTGAGATACTGCAACATGGATGCAGCTTCCATCAAGTGCAGGACATTCTCCGCAGTGATGTGAACTTCCCCAGTGTACACATACAGAATGATCTCCTGTAAAGTATTGGCATCAATGCCTTTCAGGTCAACTTTGGCCTGAGTGCTCTCTCTGAAGCTGCTGCAGAACATTGCCTGGAAGTAAGGGCTGCTGGAGGCCAAGACATTTCTGTGGCAGGGGACTTCACAGCTCCCAATGCATATAGTCACATCGATCAGGATCCTTTTCTGTCTTAAGACATTTAGCTGCCTCAAGAGATCAGAGGAGAAGTTCTCATCTTTGAAAAGCAGACCCTCTGGTGACTCCCCGTCCATCTTAAAATAAAGGGAGGAGTCAATGGATTGGTAGCTTGTCTAGGATGTTCGGCTGCAGGTGAGTCAAGGCAGACCATCTATGTCTGTCTCAATCTCTTAAATCTTGTAGGTTTCAGTATGAATATTGATCACCGAAGATGGGGAAAATAAAAGTCACACAATCCCTGAAATTTACTGGTCTGTTTTTTTTCCTCTTGTTATCTATTTGGTGTTGCTGCAGCCAAAGTGAACAAATCAATGAAAAATTGGATGCTGGGGTCTTCTGCTAATCTGGCAAAAAAAAATGTACAAGTTGCATATGATCTGACCGCTTAGGACTGAAATGTTAACCTAAAATATCTCAGAATCACAGAACATTAATGTGGGAAGAGAACTGACAGACCATCTATCCTCAATCCCTCATTTAACAGAGAAGCAAACTGAAGCTTTGAGAGAGAAAATGACACAGGCAATAAGTAGTCGAACAAAGACTTGAATACAGATCTCTTGACTCCAAAGCCCAGGGCTCTCTCCATTGCCCCACAGTGAGGTCACAGTTAATTTCATTTGTATGCTAGAAATATAGTTTGGGGTTTTTTTTCATGGTTTTCAACAGATTTGTCATCCAGTAAATGCATGCGTCTCTTCCTGGGACTTAGTCATTCCCCAAACATGCAATGCTGGCAACTCTGCCCTCCGGTAACAGATAGACTCACTCCAGAAAATGAGTGACAACCCTGTTTTTTTTAAAATCATGGCTCCCCACCCCCCACCTTTTTTTGGTTTATGTGATCAATAAAAAACAAAGACTGAGCAAGTTTCTGGCCTGGGTTTGTTTTGATGACAACTGACAGCTTCCACCTGCAGGGTAATTGAATGATCGAGATATTTACCTTCTGCTTTTTGCCCCCGGCATCCACTGACTCCTGAGCCGTTTATGCTCCCTTGAGATTTTCCATCATTAGGACACAAGTGAAATTGTAAACCCAGGACTCTCCTTCAGCTGGCAAGTGATTTATACAGGGCGATTTCAGGATTTGTTTATTCTGACGTTATTTTCACTGCCTTCTGGAGCTTTGTGAAAGAACTACCGGGCAGAGAGACATTGTATACATTCCATGACTAAGAATAGTTGCATATGTACTTTCCACTGTTCTCACATGTGACTTTCCAGTTGCCTTTTGCAACAAGTTGAGCTGGGCTGGCATGAGCCGCGCATGCCCAGGGGATGTTTTGCTGGCCAGGGTTTGCATCAATAAAAATAGAGCCCAAGATGAAGCCTCTCTTTTATAAAAGACCTTGCTGCCCCTTTGGAATACCCTGAGGCCCTTATGCTGAAAGTGCCTGGGAATCTGAGAAGTCTGGAAATAGGCTTCAGTGCTTAGAACCACCAGCTTCCTTCAAAGCCTCACTCAGGTGCATCCAGGACTAGGGGCCTTTCTTCATCCCCTCAGTAATTAGCCTGCTCTCTCACTGGAAATTCCATTGTGTATACTTTGCACATTCTTGGTTGTGAACATATTGTATCCCCCAGCACCGCAGAAGAATGTAAGCTCTTTGAGGGCAGGGACCATTTGTTTCCACTTTTGCATCCCTGCCTAGCATAGTGCTGATAAAATTGTTAATATAATGACAGAAATTTTTAATGCCAAATATGCTATGGACTGTCTCTCCTTCGAATGTTCCTTATGAGGTCAGAATTTCAGTAATGTCCTTGCATTCTTACTCTTAAGATATTTACTCTCGATTAGATTGAGCTAAACCACACCCAGGTCCTCCCATCCTGAGATCTTGCCTTGTGGGGGGAACCTGGCTCAAGCTGGATCTAGGCCTTTGATGTTCTTGCCCCTTTCCATTGGGATTCATGGCATGAAGGGCAAACCAGCCAGAGTGAAGTGGCTTCCCTTGCCTGGGTTGCCAAGGGCCAATGGGGTCTCATGATCAGGCTTTGCTACCTCACGCTGTCTCTTCTCCCTCTCCTCCTAAAACTAGAAAGACTTTTTCATGGATCTCTTTGGCTGGGAAATCTACTGGACATCCCCCAGGGTGGCAGGTTTGCCATCCTGTTATCTCACCTCAGGAGGGTTTATTGCTCAACTCATGGTTTTGATTTATTTCTGGACTTGACGTAGATCCTTGATGAGTGTTCAATTGTCGAATTGAATTTAGCATACAATGCTGGGTAGAGTCTTTGCATTGGACATTTGAGTGTGGACAATGGATCTGAGGAAAGACACAACTGAAGGGAACTGGACAGCTGTCATCTTGAGGAACCAGTTAGATGAGTGTTTCCCACAGAGCCTGATGGTCCTGGTGGCAATGGCTTTGAGATCCCTTATGGCCTTTTGGTACTTTTAAGCACAATGAGTGAAGATGCTTAGTTTGGTTTTTGTTAAGCATTCTTAACTGTACCAGAGGTCAGCTAGGGGGCCTCACTCTGAAATGAGTGAGCAACAGTAACGTACAGTACATTTATATAGCATGGTATGGTTCACAAAACGCTTTCCTCATTTCTACCTTGTCAGGTTGGTGGTAATGTTACCGTAGTACTTTACAGTTTACAGAGTGCTTTCCTTACAACAACCTGTGAGGTAGGTACTCAAGATCATCCCTATTTTATAGAAGAGTAAGTTGAGACTCAGAGAGATTAAATGACTTGTTCAAGGTCGCACAGATAGTAAGTTACAGTCAGGAGTCAAGCCCAGGTCTTCTGACCTCAATTTCATAGGTGTTTTCTTTATACGACACTGCCTTTAACAAACTTATTGAATATTCTTAATTTCACTCTTACAAATTTGCTTCTTGGATTATTTTTCTGCTTTTGTTAGATAGACTGGAGATGGAGATTGGGCAAAGGAAAATGCTGAAAAAAGATGAGACGTGACATCTGGGTGGAGGGGGCTGGCTCCAAGCAGCAGAGATAACATACTCAAAGTGCTATATAAATTATATTATTATTACTATTACTATTGGCATCATCATGGATTATAGAGACAGAACCGTAACTAGGGAAGGGCAACTGGGCCTTTTGCCAGGGGCCCAAGTTTAGCCAGTGGTGACAGCACTTTAGTGTAGAAACTGCTGAGCTTAGCACGTTGTTAGCAAGAATAGTTAGATAAGAAAGTCGTTTTGTACATGATACTTTCTTTTGCTCTCCTTTGCCCACATTTGTTAAGTTCACAATGAAAAAGAAAACTTAAAAAAAGTTAAAATCAGAACCAACTAGCTTTCTCCTACTGAGATACCACAGGTGAGTTTCCCCTCCCACATGGTCTTCACTGCGGGGACTGATATCCTGGGGTGTCCTAGAAATTTGATTGGAGGTGGTTTTCATGCTACTTACCCTGGTTGTGTTTTGCGAAGCTTGTCCTTGGTATGCACATGTCCTCGCATGTGCGCGCTCGCGCGCGCACACACACACACACACACGGAAAGATGATCTAAAACTATATATACTCCACCACCTTAATTGGTTCTGTGGGGACATGGTGTTAGGTGAAACAATATGATGGAATTTCTATAGGAAGTGCTATAAATGACCAATTGGCTGACCAATGTGATAATGAGGTTTCACCACTTTATGGAGGAGTTCAGCTAAAATACTATGAATTTGACTGAAGCTACTTAATGCAGGCTTTTTAGATCTATTTAAAATCATGGACCCAGAAGGGAACTTTCGAGCCATGTCATCCATGCCATCCTGACAAAAGGCCTTCACCTTGGCCTAGGATTTGCAACTTGAGTGGTCAGTTTCCTTAGCTCCTAACTGTGCCTGGGGAATACTGTTAATAGTTACTGCAGTGAGATAGTTTGACTGACATACACAGCAGTGGAAGGCTCTCCCGGGGCATGGAAGTAGACTGATGACCATGTGAGATGGCTTTAATGTCCCTTGCCTGCTGTACAGGTTGACCTCCAAATCTAAGACTTTTATCTTTATCAAGAACACAATCGAGACAGTAGGAGGTTAAATGCTTGGTCCAGACATCAAACAAAAATTGAAATAAGGTCTCCCACCTCTCATATCATTGCTCTAGGGCTTGGCATCAGAGTAAGCATAATAAAAAAAAGCCGCTTCCATTCTGTTCAGAAAGGCATTCATCCTTTCACCTTCAGCTCACAGTGAAGAGATGTTATTTTGGGCTTGGCCCTGAGAGGAATAGGTAGGAATTCTTTGGAGTAAATTTGCATCAAGTGCCCCTAACCAGGGACATTAATAGTGGCGTGTCCTCTGCGTTCTTCTCAGTGGGCCTTTTGAAATCCAGCTCTTGCTTCCAACCAGCCCTGGAAGGCAGTCCAGTCACACTGACCAGCTGTAACAAATCCTTTGGAAGCAAAGGCTTTGTGCTGTTGGCTAGCCCATGTGGTGCTTTCCTGATCAACACTTAGATGTCAAGAAAAGATACAAAGACGACTCAGTGTTTACTTCTTGGGATCCTTTTTATAGCCTCCCCCCTCCCCTTGCCCCTTACCAATACATTCATGCCTGTGTGCCTGGATGCTTATGCACATGCTCTCCACATACCCCACCCCAAAAAAACCCCAAAAGGCTTCTCATGCCACCTAGATGTAATCTCGAGCAGCCCTCGTTTGTCCAGAGAAAATAGCTCTCCCAGAGGACTTTGTAATGTCTATTTGTTTTAGTTTCTGTCATGAAGACCTTTTAGCTTCGGGTCTGAGTGTGTGGGAGCCTGAAAGGATGGCAGGAGTATTTCTGGCTAACCAGTCTCCAGTCTTGGTGTTATTTTACAGAATTGATGGCTGGGTCTCAGCTCTTTCCCTTTTCCTTCTGGGTGGTGGGAAGAACAACTTAGTTTCCTCACTCTTCACTCTGACCAGCAATAACTTGGGAGTTCACATCACTCCATCTCCATGCCCTGCTTTAAATTGCTGGTTCCTCATCATGCTTGGTGTGCAGGATCTAATTTGGCCTTCTGCTTACTTTGGCTGGGTTATTGGTGGAATGAGGCCTTTTTTCCTTTGCCCACGGCAAATGCTACCCTCTTTGCACCCCTCAGTTCTATGCCCAGTCCCACCACTGACTAGCTTTGGGATCTTGGGCAAGTCTCAGTTTCTCTGGGCCTCAGGGTTCGCTTCTATAAAATAAGGGTGTTGGGCTGGATGGTCTAGAAGGACCCTTCCAGCCCTGATATTCTCTGGCTCAATAATTCAGCAGTACACTTCCTCAGGCTTGGCGTTTGGGAAGGAATGCTGCCAGGAGTTGGGACTAAGTGATTATGGTCTCCTCAGAGCTGTTTGAGCCCTGAAACATGATGCAGAGAAAAACCAGCTAGCCAAGTTGGCAGCTGCTCCTCTTTATTGTTTTGCCCTTTTAAGTAAATTCAGAGAGACTTTTCCCCCCTTCAGAGTTTCTGAGGATGAGCTGGTTGGCGTTCATGAGCGCGGTTGTATTAATGTGCATTTTTTCTACCTAGTTCATGTGTTGGAGCCAAGAAGCTCTGAACAAGGGATCCTATAGGGGTCCAGGTCAGCAGCGAGTTTGACTACAACACAGAAGGAAAGAAAAAACCAAACTTGTATCCCTTGTCCTCTGAACGTATTCCTCCTTTCTTCCTTCTCCCCTTCCTCTGCTTGGGCTGAGTGGCTGGGATTCTCTTAGCTGTTGCCAGGGTGAAACACGGCTATGGGGATTCAATGAGATTTACTTCAAAAAATTATACAAAAGCATTTCAGAGGCACTTGTGAAGGCCTTCTCATGACTGGAGGGCCTTTCCCTCCTCCCAGCAGACCTTTGGCTGTGCCCAGTGAGCTGTAAGAGAAAAAAACAAAACACAGGGGCCGTCACAGGGCATTTTAGTCAGCCAATTCCTGGACAGTTGGGGGAAGGGACTTTGGCTCTTATGAAGTGAATTTGTTTTCTGGGTGTGTTGTATTTGTAGTCTATATATTTGTGTTAACTTGTAATGAGTTGAACAAGGACTTTGTCCTCTAAACAATAACAGAGAGCGTCCATGGTACTTGCATCTCAAGGGTTGCCATAGCTACCCTCCTTGGAGAGATAACAACATACAAGATGTCTCTTAGTAAGCTAGGGGTACAGATTTCCCTGATCCCAGTGGTCACATACTTCCCCCACACTCTTTTGCTTTGAGAAAAAGTCTTCATTTATTTCTGAAGAGCACAGGGAAGCAGAGATGGCAGAGGGGATGGGGACATAGTTGATTGTTGGTCTAACCTAACAGTCTGGCTCCTCCTCTTCTCTTCCAGTTGGGCCCTGACCTCATATATCATTATGCCACAGCTGAGCTTTCTCAGCCTTAGATCAAGCTTGTGGGTGGGGGGGGGGAGATGGATGGGGAGGGGGCAGAAATAAATTGTATGGTCACGGATACTTCCTTACCCTTGTCTCAGCCCAGTTGGTCACTGATGATAATACTAAGCACTGAACTCTATTCTCCTCCCCAGTGCCTTGGGAGTCTGGCTTACTATCACCCTCTGATAGGAAGATAAGCACTGGGGAGGAAAATTAGCTCCCTCAGTCCGCTAGAAGTATTTCCCAAGTCAAACTACACTGCTGACTAATAAAATATAAAAATTTTCCACTTTTGGGTAGCAATAGCTTGACAGTGGCTGGGATGGGGTAAGGGGTTATGGCGAAGGGGGAAATGTAAGGGAAGGAGCAGAAGGACAAGTCAGATTGGGTTGGGTTTTTTTTTCTGTTTTAAGAAGTGAAGAGAGGTTCTTAAAGTAATAAAAGTTTTGTGGACTGGTAAAAATTGCCTTAAATCAGCATTTAGGAAACACCACACTAGAAGGCTCTTTTTTAGGTTGTGCTTTGAGAGATAAGACTAAGAGAAAACAAGGACACAGTATAGTAGCATATTAATGAGCTGGAAAGCCTTCGAGCATGGACAATTAAATCAAATCTATATCTGATGCCGCGTTAGTCTGAATACTTTCCGAGATGCTCAGTGGAGGCGATGGGATAGGGAGGGACACACATGCACAAACAAAATCCACATACTGGCATTTCAGAGTCCTGGAAAGGACACAAATCAGATTTATTTACAACCCTGATTGTAATCTGTACCTCAAAAAGTACTTTCTGACATAAGGACACACGGACAATTTTTCACAGTTCCCCTCTATAAATCTCTCTAGTTTGTGCCCATCTGAGGAAACTCTGGAATTCTTAGTGCAGGGGTGGGGAAGCTGCAGCCTTGTGGCCTTCTAGGTCCTCAAGTGCAGCCCTTTGACTGAATCCAAACTTCACACAACAAATGCCCTTAATAAAAGGATTTGTTCTGTAAAACTTGGACTCAGATAAAAGGCCACACTCAAGCACCTCAAAGCTGCAGGTTCCCCACCCCTGTCTTAGTGTATGGCTTATCCCCTCCTCCCTCCCCCTACCAAAGAGTCATTAGTTCTTCTGTAAGAATTCAGAATAATGAGACATCAGATATAGAACAGCTTTATTTATTCCTAAAAACCTGCATTGGAAAGAACATTGGTTCTATAATCAGAGGATCTGGAATCAAATTACATTTCTCATGCTTTCTGCCTTTGTGACTTTGAGTAAGTCATTTAAACTCTGTTGTAAAAGGAGAGGGTTAGACCAGAAAGCTTCGCAGATTCCTCTCTACCCCTAGACCTATGATCTTCTGATCCTTTAATAGCTCAGAAGTTTTTTTCCCCTTTTCAGAAGGCATCAAACAATTCTGTCCTCTACTAGGTTCTGTCTTCAAGATCTCCACAGCCCGCATTACTCACAGTACCAACAAAGAACAAAATCCAAAAGGCTTGTGCCTCCTCAGCGCGGCTCTGTGTTTTGTGGTTTCTCTGGGGTGCGCAGTTACCTGCTATACAAATCCTTCTCACCTTGCCTTGGCTCCCTAATTTGTTGCTTCATTTCCCTTACCTCATTCTTCAATCAAGTTTCCATCTCTTTGGGGACCACATGGATATAGCACCCTTTAGCACAAGCCTCAGTCCAGGTTCTTATAGCGGCTAAGCCTCCTTATTTTTATCTAGTACAAACTCCTGTGAATGCCAGATAGGCTCCAGGCCTAGAGTTTATCACTCTCCATCTATATATTCCTGCCTCATCTGTGTGGTCCGTGTGATATAAATGCATCTCTCCTCTTGGGCATTCAGTTTGGCATTTTTCTACGTATGAAAATAGAGGCTTAATCAACTCCTTTTGGCACATGCCTGTTGCACCCATAAGTTTGGTTTTAGACTATGCTATTGACATTCTCCTATTTTGTTGTATGAGGATGGAGGTCATTGAGTTGATAAATCATTTACCACACTCCACTTTGACCAACTCAATAACCTGTCACACTTATTGTTGTCATTTCCAGAAGTGGAAGGCTGAAATTTCTTGTTACTTGAATATTCCAGTTACTTGGTGCTGAAACAATTCAGCTAGCAGCTGCCGTAGGGGTGAAAGACCAACACAAGCCCAACAACAAGGACGCTGCCAGCACAGGTTCTTTTGATCTGCTTTACTAAGGCAAGCAACGTTAAATGGCTAACAATCTTATTTCAATCCAACATACGAGTATCATTCACTTAGTTCAGGGGAAAAAGCCAGCACCCTGAACTTCAGAGCAATACAAACAAATTACAAAGATACATTATAAACAGACCAAATACAATTCATAGTTACCAAGAAAGCATCAGCCTCTGGGTTCACAAGCTGGAGGGCTCTTAACTGTAGCTGCCCAGAGTCTCCACATCAACACTCCTCCAAGAGTGAGAGCCCCAAGCAAATAGTTCTGTTCTCTCTTTTTATACGGTCTTTGGACATCATCAAACATCATCTGAGTGACCAGAACTTAGGTACCTACTATTGGCTCTGGTCTTAGCAACTCCCCTTAGGACCCTGGGGGCTTCATGCCCACATGGGCTTAGTACCTAGTAATTAGGGGTTTGGGCCTGGGGTTTAGCCCCTAGTTAGACTCAATCAAAGAGACTTAATTAATTTATCATTCTAAAACAGTACAAAAGTTCCAACTTAATTGATAAAATTAATTTATGGTCATTTCACCTCCTCTGCATGAAAGTCTTCAGTGGCGCCCTGTTAGTTACTGAGTAAAGTTCAGCCTCCTTTGACTGGCCCAAATGAGTATTGACCTTATTCTTCCAGCTTTATATCATATTATTCCTCTCCACCTACCCTATGCTCCAGCCAGACTGGACTATTGACTGTTTCCTCCCAAACTCTGTTCTTTTTTACCTTCATACCTTTGTTCATTCACATTCTTTTCTCCCTTCTCCCTGTTGAATTTCTACCCATCTTTTAAAGTCCCTTGCCAATCCCACCTCCTCAAGGAAGCCTCCGATCTCTCGTTGGTAAAACTTTTCCATCAGACCTCACATAGCGCCTTATTTTCATATACCTTTCTAATGTGCTTATAATGTATTGTTTTATCTTAGCAGCAGTGGGTGGCACAGTGGATAGAGAGCCTAGAGTCAGGAAGACCTAAGTTCAAATCCAGGCTCAGACACTTATTAGCTGTGTGACCCCAGACAAATTGCTTCACCTGGTTTGCCTCAATTTTCTCATCTGTAAAATAACTCTGGAGAAGGAAATGGCAAACCATTGCAATGTATATGCCAAAAAACCCCCTTAAATGGGGTCACAAAGAGTCAGACACAACTGAAAAGTACTAAAAAGCAAGTATTGTTAGATTATAGATTTTGTGAAAGTTGGGATCAGTTGATTTATACTTTGTATTTCCCTCTGTGCCTAGCACAGTGCCCAGCACACAGCAGGTTCTTAGATATTTATTGACTTGAATTAAAATAAAATGAAATAAATCCGTTGAGGTTTTAACTCTATTTAACATTACTGGGATGTGGCTTTGTTAATGGGGATTCTCTGGCTCATTATATACACCGTACTAGCTGGCCATTTTATCTCACTATGGAATGTACTTGTCTATCCTTTTCCTGGGGTTTTAGTCAGACTTCAAAGGTATTGTCACTCTCCTAAAGTCGGAGTCCCTTAAACATGTGATTTGGCACCTTATTATATGCTGTCTTATGTAGTATGTTGATTGTTTTACGTGTCTGAAACTTGTCTCTCCAATTAGTTAGTAAACTTCTGGCGGGTAGGGATCATGCCTTTGGCCTTCTTTTATCCTTCTCAATAACTGACATTTTTTTTGAATGAATAAGAAATATTTAACTAAGTAAAACTGCTTCTGTGCCCGTCATCCCACTGTCTTTTTTAAGTAGTGGCATCAAATGGTGTTTAGGGAGAGACTTTAGTAGCTGCCCTCCATGACCTCTTCTCAAAACGTTAGGGAAATACATTAAAGATCCATAGTATTCTGTAAATGATCATTTTGTAAACCTATAGTCCATCAACTTATATATGTGGCTCCTTAAATATATTATTCCATACGGGCAGAAGTCTATTATATAAAAAAAGTAGTTCCTCTAATTTGTTCTGGATCTGAGCCATTAATCAGTGACTCTTGCATTTAGCTCTTTCGCTGTTTGGTCATTTCAGTCATGTCTGACTTTGTGACCTCATTTGGGGTTTTCTTGGCAAAGACACTGGAGTGGTTTGCCATTTCCTTCTCCACCTGATTTTCCAGATAAGGAGACTGAGGCAAATAGGGTTAAGTGACTTGCTCAGGGTCACATAGCCAGTAAGTGTCTGAGGCTGGATTTGAACTCAGATCTTCTTGTGCTCTATTCAGTGTGCCACCTGAGGCTCTTTGAGCCAAAATAAATGAGTGAATCTATACCTGCATGTTGACTCATTTCAATAATGAGTGGACATTGACTATGATCATAGACGTCTTTGAGAAGAAACTAGATGTCCTCTTGTTGAAGACATAGAGAGTATTCCTGTTCAGGTACGGGTCAGGTCTTCCAGTCTAGGTCCCTCATTTTAGAGATGATGATAATGAGAATTAGCATTTATAAAGTGCCTTAAGATTTGCAAAGCTCTTGACAAACCTTATTTCATCTGATGCTTATTAGAACACCGTCAGGTACATAAGTGTTGTAAGTGTTATTAACGTTCTCATCTTATGGAGGGAACAGGCTTTTAGAGGTGAGATGACTTGCCCAGGATCATATGGCCAGTAAGTATCAAAGGTAGAATTTGAAGCCAACTCTCTGCTGACTGTAAGGGTATTATTGGAAACCCAAGGACTGGAGAAGTGGGATGCCCAGTACAAGGTCAGTGGAGAATTAAAAAGCAAAGCCAGGATCTGAAATCAGGACCCCTGGCTCCAAATCCAGGGCCCCTTTTTTCCAATAGACCATGTGCCCTGCCCCTCTTGAGTAATCAGAAAGGCATAGGGGTGAGGAACCTGTGACCTCAAAGTAGCCTTCTAGGTCCTTGGGTATAGCCTTTTGACTGAGTCCAAGTTTAATAGAATAAATCCTTTTATTAAGGGGATTTGTTCTGTGAAGTTTGGATTCAGTCAAAGGGCTGCACTTGAGGACCTAGAGGGCCACAATGTGGCCTGGAGGCTGAAGGTTCCCCACCCCTGCATTGAGTTCCAGGTGAAGAAGCCCCAGGGTTTGGCAAGTTTATGGACCAAGTAGACACATCCTCCTCCCCATTTTATCCTCAATCATCCCTTGGTATGTTTCTTTCTCCCTGACCTCCCTTCCCCCCAGGGAGAATAAGAAAACAGGGAAAGGACAAGGCAGAAGAAAGCACTGTGGATTTGGTAATCCCCATTCCTAGTCCACTCTGCCAAGGCCTCTGGGCCCTCTTGGTAAGGAAGTGGGGAGTCCCCTGGGTTCGCTTTCCCTTCCAAAAGACAGGCAAGCACAGGCTGTGGCATTTAAACTATGAGCCCCACAGTCAGGAAGCAGGTCTGTTTAGACATTCTACACAACACCTAGTGTATTGTCAATCTTCCAAAGATATTAAGTAATAGTAATAGTCATAATTAAAAGCAAGAGCTTGGCAACCCACCTTGGAGATAGATTCATTATTCCCGCTGTCATCTCAGTCCTTTACTCCAGCCCACTAGGGCCTGAAGGAGAGCTTTGTCTCTCTCCAGTTCACAACCTGGTGGAAAAGTGAGTCACTCCAGCTAAAGACAGAATCACACGTGGGCCGTATGTAGGGCAGCTGTTGGTTTGCAGTGGGGGTTCCCAGGCATCACTGGACCGTGCTCTACAATGTAATAGTAAGGAGACAGAAATAATAGCTGAGAAATTAAAATCATGATAATGATAACAATAATAATGATGATACCACCCTGACGCACCCTGGCTCAGTGACCCTCGGCCCTGCAGTGGTAGCTAGAGGCACATGAGACTGAGCACCGGGTATGGAGACAAGAAGGCCTGAGTAACCTGGGACACTTGCTAGCTCTGTGACCCTGGGCAAATCACTTAACCATTGTCTGGCTCAGTTTCCTCAACTGTAAAATGGAGTTAGTAATAGCACCTCCCTCCCTGAGCTGTTTGTTGTGAAGATCAAATGAGGTAGTATTTGAAAGGCACCTAGTGTAGTGCCTGGCACATAGTAGGTGTTTAATACTTGCTTCCTTCCTTCCTAGAAGGAGTTTCCTCACCAGAGACCTCCCTAAACCAGTGAAATCATGAGTCTAGACCCTATCATCAAAATCATCGTCATCATCATCATCACCATCATCACTGACTTTATGTGATGCTTGACAATTCATACGATTCTTTCCTCATGATGACCCTATGAAGTATGTAGTACAAGTATTTTATTTGACTGAGGT
This sequence comes from Trichosurus vulpecula, assembly GCF_011100635.1. Classification (NCBI taxonomy): domain Eukaryota; kingdom Metazoa; phylum Chordata; class Mammalia; order Diprotodontia; family Phalangeridae; genus Trichosurus; species Trichosurus vulpecula. The sequence goes on along the minus strand of NC_050573.1, from coordinate 115,367,309 downwards.
GCAAGAAGTGACTAAGTGGTGAAGACAGGCCTTGAACCCAGATCTTCTGACTTCAGATTCAGTGTTCATTTTGCTACACACACTATGCTCTTTTCTTAGCTGAGGACTCCAAAGAACCATGAGCACTAGCCCTACTTAAGTGGGGTACCAGTTATGTAGTGAAATTTGAAGGTCTAAAAGCCCCTGCTTGACTAAATATATGTCCCTTGCCCATGTCAAGCCCTACTTACCCTCCTAATTGGTTTGAAATTCCCACCATTGGAGTCACTAATGGGCTAGACAACAAGGAATGGGGGGATGGGGCTGCATTGTTTTCAGAAGGCTGCTATTGGAAGTCCATTAGTTATCTTCACCTATTTGCCTGGAGATGCTTTTCTAAGACTCACCTTAGCATGGATTTATCAGGTTATCTTGTCTTGAACTCTTAGGGAAAGAAATTTAGGCAAGGTAAGTTAAACACAAGTGAAAATTTCCCTCTCAGATTGCCTTATGTTCTGTATATATCTTGTGTTGTTGTTTTTCAGTCATTTCAGTTGTTTCTGACTTTTCATGGCCCTAGTTGAGGTTTTCTTGACAAAGATACTGGAGTGGTTGGCCATTTCCTTCTCCAGCTCATTTTCCAGATGAGGAAACTGAGGCAAACAGGGTTAAGTGACTTGCCCAGGGTCACACAGCTAGTTAGTATCTGAGGTCAGAATCGAACTCAGGAATTCCCATCCTCCTCTCCAGTCACACTGATCTCTCTTATTCCACTCACTCACCTTCCCCAGCAGGGAAGACTCTCAAGCAGAAGACCAAGTTCACCGGTGCTTAAAGTACAAGATTCAGATGCAGAGGAAGGAAATCCTTTCTGCATAACAAGGAGTTTGATCTATGCAAGGGCAGAAAGGAAGCCCAAGATGGGGAGTGGGTCACTGCTGTTTTCTCCGTGCAAAGTCGTTTATAAAATCTTGAAAGAGAATGCCATCAGGTATTTGGAGGATTCTCCCACTTCTGGTTAGATCTTACTTCTGCCAATAAGGCAATAAGAACATAGGGAGCCAGCATCATCTGGGGCTGAGATGGCATAGGGCTGCATTGTTAGATCTCATCCATGTTTACAGTCTGGGTAGCTTTTGAATTCTATGGAGGGCATGAGGAATATTTGATACTTTGGATGAATCATGACCAGAACTCTGATCTTTCTCAGGGGAATGTGTCAAAGTAGTCAATATTGATGAAGAGGTATCAGGAGTTAAGAATTCTCTCCCTGGCTCTGGGTCTGACTCACACCCTGTGACCTGGGTGACATCACTTAGTTCTTTTGTAATTCAGTTTCTTTGCCCTTCATACTGAGATGAGAAAGCTGAGTCTCTCGCCCTGCCACACCAGCATGAAAGACAATAGAGCTTCAAGCAATAGATTGGAAATAAGGGGCTACAAATTGTGTACCTGTCTCCGTTCTTCATTTGCTCATTGGTTCATTCCTTCAAAGAAGCTCTCAATGAGTAACTACTACATACCCATCTCTGCACTGGGTGATATGGAGGATACAAAAGAATTCAGAAAGGACAATCCCCTAACTGACCGAATTTCCAATCTAGTCCGGGAGTGAGTCAGGGCTCCGACATTTAATAGCCATGTGACCCTAGAGAAGTCACAAGATCACAGATTTGGGGATGGAAGGGGACCTTAGAGGTCATCAAGTACAATTTACTCATTTTACAGAGGAAGAAATTGAGAGATGAATTGCCTCAGGTTACCAAGGTAGCAGAGGCAGCATTCAAAAGGAGGTTCTCTGACTCCAAATCCAGGATGCTTTCAACAGAACCACGCTGCCTGCTCACTGAATCTTTAGTTTCCTCACTTGAAAAGCCAAGACAATGTCTCAGGTGGCTGATGGAAGCCTGTATTGCTGTCAGCTCAGATACCACTTCTAGTAAGTAACAAAAGCTGGTCTTTCTATGGCATTTTAAGGTTTGCCAAGTACTTTTCATACATTATCTCATTAGGCCAACTGGAATTGTTCTTCAATGATAAATTAAATTATAAATTATGTAAATTATAAAATTTGCATAATTATAAAAATGTAAATATTGCATACATGGGGTGAAAGGTAATCCTCTTGGTTGTGATTATGATCTAGAGTAGGGCTTCTTAAACTTGTGGCTGTTTGGCTGTTGTGTGGCCTGAGGGCATGCACAGTGCAAAGTGTGCAGGCTTTGTGTTCAGAACCAAGGCTGCAGTGAAGTTGTGTGATGTAACACTGTCAAGCACTGCCAGAAACACCTCAGATTCATTACCAATTTGATGTTTAATTAATTTTTGGTCTCTGGGTGTTTGGGAACCTTTCACTGTTGCCAAATTTTTCATGACCCTATATGGGGTCACAACCCACAGTTTAAGAAGTGCTGAAACATAATAGTCACAGGTGGCCTAGTGGAAAGGGCATTCTATTTGGGATCAGAAAGATCTGAATTAAAATCCAGCTTCAGACATATCTTTGCTGTGAGACCCTGGGCAAGTCACAGAGCCTCTGTCTCAATTTCTTCCTCAGTAAAATGGGGATCCTAATCCCACCTTCCTCCCAGGGTTGTTGTCATGATCAAATGAGATAATATGTGTAAAATACTTAATAAATCTCAAAGCACTATGTAAATACTAGCTATCATTATTATTATTAAAAAGACAAATGTCCAAGGTTCTGATCACCGAACATGACATCTCTAAAAACAGGATCACTTCTTTTTGGGGGATGGAGCATTCTCTAATATAGTTGCATTTGGACTCACCCCCAAACCTTTGTTGCACCTAAAATGGTTATGTCACTAGCCTTCAGATACCATCTGACCATCCCTAGTTCCTTTCGATTGGATGCTGGCAGCTCCTCCCATAGTACTTAATGTTCTTATTTACTATCTTTTTTGCTGAGTGACTTGGCCCAGCCGTGGGCCTTAACTCTCACTTTCCCTGTGGTTGCCACATCATCTAGTCTCTTGGTTTATTTCTTCCGCAATACGGTTTCTCCACAGTAACTGAACCTGGCCGATATTATTTACATCGCCTGTGGAGCGGTAGCCTGGTGTCTCCTCAGCTATTCCTTCACCAGCTGACCTGGCTGCTCTCTACCCTCTGCTTTTCTGAAATGAGGGGTTGGTCAATCTTAGCTGAAATAGAATCTTCAGTGTTTAGAATTCTTCTCCCTCCTTCCCCGCCCCCTCCCCCACTTGTTCACTCTTCGTCCCCTTTGATTCTTTCTTGGAACTCATATTTATCTGAAATGTCTCGTGCATCATTCCCGTGCCCTCGCCTTCCCTAGGCAGGCATCCAGTCGAATCATCTTGGGCTGGATATGCAATGTGACCACTGATGACATCGAACATCTGCTCAATCATTTATGCCCCTCTTTCTGAGTGGTCTAATTATAAAACAATCAGGAGAAGCTCAAACCTAGGACACCTGAGCTGACCTGTTCCATCCAGCCTGGTTTCTTGGAGCAAAACGAGGGCACTCAATGCTCTGGGCAGCAGATTTCTTCCTAAGAAGAGTTCCAGGCACACCTTGCTCCAGGAAACCTGACTCACCTCTGTGCCTACTCCCCCATCTTCTTCCTCCAAATAAGCATTTATTAAGCATTTAATGTGACTCGACAACAACAACAATAAAATATGCCAGATGGAGGCAGCTAAGTGGCTCAGTGGGTAGAGCACTGGACCTGGAGTCAGGGAGACCCGAGTTCAAGTCTGGTCCCAGACATTCAGTAGCTATGTGACCCTGGACAAGTCATTTAATTTCTGTTTGCCTTGGAGAAGGAAATGGCAAATCACTCCAGTATTCTTGTCAAGAAAACCCCTATGGACAGTATTGGTGTGCTGTGGTCCATGGGGTTATGAAGAGTCAGACATGACCAACAACAACATTGTGCCAATTACAAATATTTCATCTGATCCTCACGTGCTTCTTTACAAACATTGTCTAATTTGATTCTTTGTGCCATGCGTGATTTCTGTAGGAAATATTGGAATTGTGGAAGCCGTGGATGTTTCTGCCTAGTGCCTTGCTGCCATACTCGAATGTGTGAAGGATCCTTGGTTTTGTCCATTTGGAGGACTCCCTCCACCGATTCAGACTGAAACCCTTCTACGACTTAGTAAGAGAAGAGAAAGGGAGCAAGCGTTTATTAAATAGCTGCTACGTGCTGGGCTCTCGTTTGATCCTTACAAAGTGCTATTATCATCCCCCATTGTACAGCTAAGAAAACTGAGGCAGAGGTTAAATGACTGGACCAACATCGCAAAGCTAGGAAGTGTCTGAGCCAGGATTTGAATTTTGGTCTTTCTGACTCCAGGCTCAGTGCTCTATCTACTCTGCCTGGCTGTGGATTTAGCTGCCTTTAACTCCATAGAACTTATTTATAAACTTATTTTATAAACTTTATTTATAAACTTGTAAACATGCAGAGGTCAAGTTACTTGTCTGGAATCATAGCTTAAAGAGGTAGGATTTGAACCCAGATCTTCTGGACCTTAAGCCAAGCACCCTATTCACCATCCTGCTTTGCACATGGATTGTTGCCATTTTTTTTTGGTTCTCGTTCAGTTGTTTTTCAGTTGTGTCTGACTCTTTATGAGGTTTTCTTCACAAAGATCCTGGAGTGGTTGGCCATTTCCTTCTCCAGATCATTTTACAGATGAGGAAACTGAGGCAAACAGGGTTAAGTGACTTGCCCAGGGTCATACAGATAGTAAGTATCTGAGGCCAGATTTGAACTCATGAAAACGAGTCTTCCTGATTGCAAGCCCAGTGTGCTATCCATTGGGCAACCTAGCTGCCCATTGTCGCCATAGCAGAAATATTAAATTCTCCGACCTCCACCTTTTCTTAAGAAATGTCTATAGATCTCCTTATGGGTAATCCATCTGCTTAACTCACAGTAACCCCCCCAAAAGAGAGATCAGCCTGGTCATTTCCCATTTCATAGATGAGCACAGAGAAAATAAGACAACAGAAGGACCTAGCTGCCAAATTCATCAACTAGGAAAAAGTCTATCCGACCAGTAATAATCTGTGTGATGTGTTACTGACAGCTAAAAGAATTCCAGGAAAATAACACGGATGCATATACTATAAGCTTTTTGGGCAAAGGGGCCATTCACTTGGGTCTTTGTCTCCCCATTACTAGTATAGATTATGATCTTAATAAATGCTTATTGATTATGAAACGTCCAGTGGAAAACTTTTGATTTTGTGACTCTAGAAGCTTTAAAGGCCTGGTTCTGGTTTGAATTAGATGGATAGACAACATGATGTGGTGAGTGGAGCACTGATTACGGGGTCAAAAGCTCTGGTTCGCCTCTCGGATCCTCAGTTTTTCCATCTGTTAAATGGGGTAATAGTACTTGTGCGCCATCCCTCAAGCTAGATGGATGTTAAAATTCTTTTTCGACATAAAGTATTAAGTGAATGGAGTTGGGGGCTATCTAAATGTAGACCGTTACTCACGTTTAGAAAAAAAAACACCTTTTGTCTCCTTTCTCAGTTCAGTAAAAAGCGAGTAATCATTTTTGGCTCAGAATTTAATTGATTATTGTTCTCATCTTTTGAGAAGGGCAGCTAGGTGGCACAATCGATATAGGGCTGGGCCTAGAGTCAGGAATGCCCGAGTTCAAATCCAGCCTCAGATACAGACTAGCTGCGTGACCTTAGGTAAGTTACTTAACCTTTACCTCAGTTTCCACATCTGTAAAACAGGGATAATAATAGCACCTACCTCCCAGGGCTGCTGACTCCAGGTCTAGTGCTCTATCCACTGCGCCACCTGCCCCATTCCCTTCTCTTCCCCCTTCTAAGGGGCAGAGATAAGGAGGGACAGGGAGGACTCTCTCTGTAATGTCCTGTTTGGCTGAGTACATCGAGGAGAATAAGGTGTATAATAAACCAGGTTGTGAGGGAAGATATGACACAATGACCTGGTTGTCACTCTGCCAGCATCCTGATTTAGGCACCCTTCTGGGATTGCGGCTGTGTGTAAACAAACAATTCTTTCTTATTTCTATATTGGAAAAAAATAAAGTAAGCCTCTCCTTCCAGCCTGGATTTTTGACATAGGCAGAGCAGGAAAAACACTTCATTCAGGGCCTTATTTTCTAGTTTGAAACCTTCCATTGATGAGATAGATAAACTTCCATATGCATGTTGCCTCAATTTCTCCAGCTACCCATTAAGCTTTATCAGACTTTCTCTTTTTCTCCCTTCCCAGGTGATCTGAGGATTTGCTGAAAGCCCTTTGAGATCCTTGAAAGCCAGATACCCTAAGAACAAAAGGAATGATAGAAACTGGTTCAGCCACACCTGTTGGCACAGGTGACTATCACCAACCAGGAGAATCATCTTCAATAGACAAATGATGCCACAATACCACCCATGTGTAGACCGGCAGTCACCTGAGAACCAGTGCGAATCTGCCAGGTGTCCAGTCCAGGAGAGGCCAGTCCCCTGCTCTGGTACTGGCACAGAAATGGAGTCAATGGTGCATTGGCATGGTCAACTTTCTCATGTTTGGATTGGCTAGTTTTTCCTGGCCCCCCCTCCACCTTTGAGCTTTCTTCTCACTGCTTGCTATCGAGGAGTCCTGTTTTTGAGATGTTGACATCTCTCGAGTCTGGCCTGTCTCTATCCCTCTGACCTGATGACTGCTAGCATATTCTTCTGGCCTGCCTGACTGATCCTCCAAGGAGAGTCAGCGACATGAAGGCTCCAACTGGAGATCTCATCATCTTGAACCTAGGAGTCACGCAAATCTGGAAACATCTTCCTTGCTGGCTCTGAGGGATGAATACCATTTCTGGTTTTCAGGCGCCCTTGTTAATGTGCCTTATCTGTTTCAAAGCAGGAGGTTGGCTGGGGGTTCACTTGAGAAATTTTTATTGGCTATAAACTGGTTTGGGACATAGTTTGTTCTGCTGTATGTAGGAGTGTTTTATATTAGACTCTCCTTTAGAGAGGCCATTAGATCTTTAACTCAAGCTCTGTACTCCTGGGCTAGCCAACTGAATTTATAAAATTCTCTTTGGGCTGTGGAAGGTTGAATTTCCCCCAGGGCTGCCATGTTCCTGGGGCTTTGACATTTAGCTCCAGAGGGATGTTTGTCTGAAGACAACTAGCAATTCTTTCCCCAGTTTGTTTCCTCGCTTTTGCCTCCATCCTTCTCCTCACTTGATCAGGAACAGTCTTCTTTTCTATTAGTAAGACTTGTTTATAGGGTATATGATATATTTTCCTTTTTCTCTGTTATCTCTTTTTATAACCTGCATTTTCCAAAACACTTTCAAAAAATCTTCTGGGGATAGATATACAAACTATGATTATACAGTAATGTGACCAAGCTCGTCACCAAAGAGAGATGTAGGAAGATACCTACCCACCCTGCTAAAGTGGGGGTCCATAGGCACGTAATATTGCATATAATGTCAGACTTTTTCAATAGTTTCATTGGTTAATCTTGAATCCTTCCCTTCCCTTTCCTTTCCCTTCCTTTCCCTTCCCTTCTCTTCCCTTCCCTTCCCTTCCCTTCCCTTCCCTTCCCTTCCCTTCCCTTCCCTTCCCTTCCCTTGGCTCACCAAATGCCCAAGCTCCCAGAAATGGCCCTTGATTGATCAGTTTCCTATTACATATATTATACTAGATGACTCTCTGAATAAGGGGAAGGTTACAATGAGAATTATAGGTGAGGTTAAAACAAGAGAAATCAATAACAATTTATTTAAATAATAAATTTAACATTCTGCAAACTACCCAAGAAAACAATCACATGATGATCGTCACACTTTGTCTCTCTCTGTGTTGTGCCTTGTCTTTATTTAGTGTTTATTTTGAATATGTATTCAAATGTATTTATATAACTGAAGGAATGGTCACTGAGGCCAGCCCTTATGAGTATATACAAAGTGCCACTGATGTAATTCTCCACATAGAAGAGGCTGGGAAGCCTGCTTCTGGGAGAGCTGTGACAATGTGTAATGGAAATGCTTTGAAGAGACTTTGGAGCAACATTTTTGTAACTGAATAGGGTCTGCTAATCTTGTAGTGAGGAAGAGGCTTTAGGATTGTTGGAGGTGCTTTCCAAAGGCAGAAGTCAAGTAAAGCATTCGTCTGTCTCTGTCTCTGTTTTCCTGTCTCTGTCTCTCTCACTCTGACCCCTTGTCTTCATTTAACTTCTTCCTAGATGGTAGCAACGAGTGAGAGACAGTGATGTAAGAGGAGCAGTCTTAGTCTCTCTCACCCAAGGCCAACATGTGGCCCTGTGAAAATGGGCCTTGGTTCTTTACCCCTGTGTTTGTTCATTTTAGATGGAGGAAGTTGGTTCTGAAAGTTCTGAAAAGTCAGGAGAGCAAGCTATTGGGGAGTTCTTGACACTGGGAGTTGAACACAGAATTCATTCCTAGAGGACAGACCTTCTAGTCCCAGCCTAAATGTTGCTGAGATGAGTACTCTTTTGGCAGCGATGCCACATTTGTATGTGAACTTGGTGGAACCAATGCTATGGAGCAACTTTTTGGGTCTGAGCCCACTCTCCCTGGAGGTGGTATAAGAGAGCAGTCCATATCCCTTCCCCCATCCCAATTGGGGGTGAATGGGTTATACTTCTGTTCTTATTCTATTTTCTCAGTACATATCTCTTTGTAAAAGCTAATTGACGTTAATTGGTTAAATGATCCTGAGTCACTACTTACTGAAAAGTATAAATAATATAAGGGAGATGTTATAATTGGTGATTGATATTGCGGGAGAACACACACTGGAATGGGCGCTCAGGCTAATAGCATGAGAAATACACCTCAAGGATGTAGCCAGCCTCACTCTGGGGACCCAATGTTTCAGGCCAAGGGGTAGTTGGGATATGGATGCCCATAACTGTAAAAGCTACAACGGAATCACAGAGTTTGAGAGTTGAAAGTCCCTGGGGTTCAGTGTTCTCATTTACAGAATGAGGGAATGATTCAGATAAGCAGTTAGGTCTTCTCCAGCTATTGATTTTATAATCTATGAACTCTGAATAACAATAAAAAAGGTCAAAGCTCTTTCACTTTCAGGGAGGAGGCCCTGTGGTGAGATGAGGATTCAGGGCTAAGCAATCGGAGGTAAACAAGAACAACTCTAGGGAGAAGAGGGAAAGATCAATGAAAATCTTAAGCTGAGATACATACACACATGTATGTATATGTACATATATACATACGTGCGTGGATAATGACGATGATGAAGGTGAATATTATTCTGAGACAGCTAAGGGAGTGCATTCATTCTAGGCATGAGAAATAACATAAGTAAACACAGAGAGGCAGTGAATGGAAAATGAACTTCAGGGGAAAATCAACCCTCTAGCCTGGAAGGAACATAGAATGCGGGAGAAGGAATAATGTGAATTAATACTGCAAAGGTAGTTTTGAGATAGGTCATGGAGAGCCTTAAACACCAGTATGTATACACACACACATATACATACACACACACACACATATATATATATATATGCATACATACACACACACATATGTGTGTGTATATAAACTTAGAGGCAATAGGGAGCCACAGAAGGTTTTCGGGCAAGGGAGTGGCATTAGTCAGTCATCAGGTATATATAGGTTTTTACTATGTGTCAGACAGGCACAAGTACAAAGAATGAAATAAACCCTACAGAGCTATGTCTTAGAATATTTTGGCAGCTGTGGGAAAGATTAATCAGAGAAGGAAGAGCAATCAGAGAGACCAATTAGGATGGTACATTAGCAGGTGTTGCAGGCTATTATTGACCATTGTTCGATGCTCTTGTGTTTGCATTTCACAAGCATGTTTGAATTTTATGAGTCTTATATCTTACCTCCAAGATGAGTCGAGTTCTTTGTAAATATCTGTGACAGGAAAGCAGAATACTTGACTTAAGCAAACTAACATTAGGAGTCTTTGAGAGGGAATTTTGGAGCAATTGGAGATTGAGGCAGTTATGTCCTGGGCTTGGAGCCAGGAAAAATCTGGCTCTGGCTCTTTCATTTACTGGCTGTGTGACTGTGAGCAAGTCACTTCTCTGGACCTCATTTATAAAATGAGAATGTTTACACCCCCACCATTGTATAAATGAGTTGTTATTATGAACTATTAAGTTTAAATGACAGTACGTATATGTGTGTATTTACATAGAGGAAGAGAGTTAGGGCAGCTAGGTGACACAGGGGATAAAGTACTCGCTGGACTTGGAATCAGAAAGACCTGAGTTCAAATTCTACCTCGGATACTTAGGAGCTATATGGACCTGGGCATTTCCCTCAGCCTCAGTTTCCTCATCTGTGAAATGGAAGTTATAACAGTTCCTATCGCACAGGGCTGTTGTGAGTGAGGATCGAATGAGTTACCATATATAAGGTGCTTGACAAACCGTAACATGCTACATAAATCCTAGCTATTATTATGGTAGCTGGAGAAGCCGCTCTTGGAGCCAGGAGACCTAGGTTTGAGTCTTGTGCCTCACAGAAACTTGCTCTGTGACGTGGGCAGGTCACTTAGCTTCTCAGTGCTCTAGATCACTCTTGCAGACTCACAGTTGCTGAGGATGTCGTAATCTGCATTGGTAGAGGGAGTTTACTCATCAGGAAGTTCCCTGAATCGATGAAACCCATAGGTCCAGTGCCTAGCCCCATAGAGATGAGAGGCAGCAAGACACAACCAATAGAAAATTGGCTTCCATGTCGGGAACACCTGGGTTAAAGTTGAGCCTTTGACTCGTACTGGCTGTGCGACCCTAAGCAAGTTACAGAATCACTCAGGTGACTTCAAGGTTCAAAGAAAATGCAATCTGTATTGGTGGAGGGAATTCCTCACTGGAAGCTGCCTGTATCCACTAAATTACAGGTCTGGTCCAATACACACACACACACACACACACACACACAATACATATGTATACGTATGTGTATGTCTATATGTCTATGCACATACTATATATATATATATACATATATATACATACACATACATACACACAGTGTGTGTTTATGTGTATATGCACATACGGACCCCCCCCAACACATGCACATACAAATATGGTTACATATGGATCCACATACGTGTATATATGTACACACATTTATGTGTATATGTACATAATATACACACATACATATTGTAGGACCGTAAGAGTCATTTACTCCATACCCTTTGTATCACAGAGAAGATAACTTGACTGAGGTGGCAGATCTCATGTCCACAGAGGCTGGGCATGGTGCCCACACTGTGTATGTAGCTGATTGAATTAGTCCGTATAAGTATGTATGAGGACTAGTGGAGTGAAGTGGATAGAGGGCTTGCCTTGGTTTGAATGGACATGAGTTCAAGTCTTGCCTCTGACACACACTAGTTATGTGACCATAGGCAAATCACTCCCTGGTGTCCTAGGTGAATCTCTTAAGATAGTTAAGTTAGAAGGGAGTTGCTGACTTGCCTCAGTTGAGAGTTTTTGCAGTTTCTTGTGTCAATGAAATTACAAGTCCAGGACCCTCCCACCTCCCCCCACCAATAAAAGAAGAGTATAAACAGAAAGGAAATGAATGAATCTGCTTATTGTTAAATCCTGTTGTAGACATTAATCATTTGATCCAGCCAGAATCCCACTAACACACAAATGCCTTTGTGAATGTATATACATTTATATTACAAACACATAGCTTCTCATTAGCTTCTGCTGTTGTACTCTGTAAACATTCTGTAAGGAGGAAAAAAAGAGAGAGAAGGAAAAGCACAGAGACCATTTATGCCGCTACATTTCAGCATGGGATTACACAAGCCCACTAAGAACTAAGCCTGTTAGCTGGGCTGTGGCAAACAGGGGCTGGAAAATAAATTCATGCGCTCAATGGCCTCTCCTGCCTGTCTCGTATTTTTCATCAGGATTTGGAAAAGTGCCCATGATAAGGGTAGTTCTTCCCTCTGTCCTTGCTGCTTCAGGCTAGGCTCAGTGTAGGAGAGCCAATAGCAGCTTCCTGAAGTCCCCAGATGTGTCAGACCGAATGGTGTCTGCGAGAGATTTTTGGTACTTCTCTTGGAACCTTTCTTTCACTCCCTGGAGATCGACCTGTTAGGAGAGAAGACAGGTGAAGTGCTTGTCTGGCTCTTGGCAGGGCTGGAAGGAATCAGCTACCCCTTGGCTCCAGACACAGCCTTTAGTCAGAAGCTCTTTCAGCTTAAACATGATCTCTTGTCTTGAGACTCAGAAACCAGGGTTTTGAGTTACTATCTTTTTCACTTCCTGCCCAGGTTTAGAGAAACACACACACACACACACACACACACACACACACACACACACACACACACACAGAGGGAGAGAGAGAGACACACACAGACAGACAGAGATAGAAACAGAGAGAAAAAGAGACAGAGAGAAAGACAGACAGACAGAGAGGGAGGGAGGGGGACACAGAGAGAGAGAGACAGACAGAGACAGAGAGAGAGAAAGAGACAGAAAGAGACAAAGACAGAGAAAGACACACAGAGAGAGACAGAAAGACAGACAGAGAGAGACAGGGAGGGACACACACACACACACGGACCGGGGGTGGAGGGGAAGAGAATATTTTGGTTCCCAGGGCCAGCAACATGAAACTGCCATCAAATCAAGTTCTTAAGATAAATTCACCTGTGAAAATTGAAGCAAAATAGTTGAATATTGATTTTCCATTATCCTATTCCATTGGAGTTCCTGGCTATTGCCTGATTTTTCCTTTTGTTCCCAATATTACTTAAAGAAGTTCTTTTTATGGTTGTTAGTATTTATTGTGAGCCTCAACTGGACCTTACCCTCCCTGACATCTCTCAGGACTTTGCCACACTTTTGTACTCATCTTCATTTACTTGCTCTGTCTTTTATCTCTTGTACCAATGAAGACTGGCACCCGTTTGGCCACTTAGAGTCTTAGAGAATTGCTGAGAAGTCTGAGAGGCTAAAACACTTGGCCAAAGTCACAGAACCAGGATGAATCAAGAAGTGAGAGTTGAATCCAGGTCTTCCTGACTTTAAAGATAGCCCTAAGTCCACTAAGAAATGCTTTTATTTATATAAGTTATATAAAAACTAGAGTTAGTCAATGACTTGTTCAAGCACACTGGATTCTTTAGCTATCTTACCTAGCTTCTTTCTTTTTCATCAGAATTAATTAGTACTGTGACCAGAATTTTATTCTTGAGAACCCCTTCTTCCTGAACCCATTTTCTTTCTAGGGTCTCAATCCACGGGATCCTATTCATCACTTTTATAAACTCCTCACAATAAATTATCTTAAAGGTTAGGACACCAGTCTGATTCTAATCCAAAATTTCCCTTCTTATCCATACCAACTCCTCAATGACATGATGATTGCCTCTTTAGTTTCCCTTGATCTTGACTTTACCAACTGATTTCCTCCTTAGTGGTCAGAATTGGGCTCAGAATGATAGAAGTTCATGTTATTCTTTCTAAATTTAAAAAGATCATTAGAAAGACAGGTCAAGAATTGATTATCTGTTGTGCTTTTGCAGAATGAAATCCTGGAGAGTTGAGGTCCTCCATCCATACTCAGATCTTGCCTCTGGCAGCTTTGTGCTCAGCATCCAATGCCTCTAGCTGATCTGGTGGTCTATAGCAGTGTTTTAAAAACTTTTTAGTCACAGGACTTCTTGAGATTCTTAAAAACTATTGAGGACCCCACAAAGATTTCTTAGTTATATGGGTTGTATCTGTTCATGTTTACTTAATTAAAAATGAAAAAGTCAGTGCTATTATGAAAGTATTTTTGACCTCACAGACTCCTTGAGATGGTTTCAGGGATCCAGAGAAGTCCTTGGATCACACTTTGATAACCACTGGCCAATGGTATACTCCTATCACTATATTTCCTCTGGTTTTCCCTCCTGTGATCCTTACGGAAATGCTCTGATCATGCCCCATCACTCCAGTTTGTTGACTGACAATATTCCTGGGCTTCTCTTTCTATCTGATCACACCTGGGAGGGATCTTAAAGATCTCTATCATTTTATTTTATTTATTATTTGAAGCCCAGAGAGGTAGAATATTGCCCCAATATCACATGGGTACTAGGCAGTATGGTCAATATTGTCCTTCCAGGGCACTCTGCTACCCCAACCCCACTGGAATAAGGTATAACCCTCCATTGCTATTTATAAGTTGCACCCCATTGAATGTCAGTGATACTTAGGAAAGGAGTTAAATGAATGGCTATTTGTCTCTGGGAAGTCTAGTCCCTGACAGGAGGAAAGGGAGAGATGCAAGGAGAAAGAAGAGAAGAAGAGGGAGGGAAAGAAAAAGAATGAAAAAGAGAAGAAAAGAAAAAAGGGAGACAGAGAAAGAGAGGGGGAAATGATAAAGGAGGGGGAGCAGAGGGAAGGATCATTCCAAGAATAGAAGTAAAAAAGAAATAACTTTCTATTTGCTAATTTCTATTTAAATCTGGCACCAGATGTTTTATATTATTTGTCAAAAGACTGTGGATCAAAATTACTCCCTTCTTCTGACAGATTTTTGAGAGACAATTTATGTGGGTCTCAAGTGTTCCTTTTTTATCCCCTTTTGCATCCCCTACAAGATTTCTTCCATTGCAGATAAGAATGAAATGCTGCCCTTAATACGAATCTTTTGTCTGCAGACCTTAAAAAACTTTCCCAAAGAGCAGGCAACTAATCCACCTGTCCTAGCAAGGTTATTCCTGCCCTGTTTCAGGATGGGAAAGGCCTGAAGAAGCTATCCCAAAGTGTGTCCTCCAGCAGGGCTCTTCAGACTTTGAAGGCAAACTTTGTTTTGAACAAAACTCTGGCAGAAGACTTGCAGTCAAATCTTTTAAAATTATCTCTTTTCATTTTGTCCTTATGGCTGCTCAGTTGTTGAGTGGTGTCTAATTTTTCCAGAACCCATGGACCATAGCACACCAGGCGCTTCTATCTCCCACTTTTAAAATTTTATTATTTTTATCTTTTTTCTTTTAATTATTTATTTATCTTAATGACTTCCACTAAAGATACCACATAGCATAGAGTTGATTAAGAAGAGCATCTTGTGCTCTCAGATCTAACTTATTTTGCTTCTAATAACATTATCCAGCATTTGAGGCAATAGCCTACCTTGTAAGACGTGCCATTCCAATGTCTATTATCCCTTTTACTTATAGAGGATTAATTTCATTTTCACTTTAAAAAATCAAATTTTGTTTGAAAATTCTCTTGTTTGTAATTTTGCTAGAACAATCTAAGAATTGGGTACTGTATCATACTCAGGACTAATTGAAGTAAACTTGTCATCACTGTTGTATTTCTTCTGCATTTGGGTGCTTGGGGGAGGTTCAAAGATATTTATTTCATTATTAGAGTCTTAGTTATTCAAATTTTGCTCTCTACTCTTTTCAAATTTTCCTGTTTTACCCAATTATGCATAATGGATCTTAGGGACACCTTGGTGTAGTGGAGAGAACATAAGGCTTAGAGTCTGGAAGACCTGAGTTCAAATGGGGCTGTGTGACTCTGTATAAGTCACTTAACATGTGTGCCTCTTTAGAACTTAATGTTCAAAGTTATAGCTGCATTTATGGCAGGAAGCCTCACACCTGGAATTCCTGAAGATGGGGAAATTATAGCTCCTTTGGCAATTAGCATATGCATAATGGACATTAGTACAAAAATATCTGTGGAAAAAACAAACTAATATAAATGGACAGCTGTTATTTTGTATGCTCTCTGCCAAGGCAGAATGACATTCAAGTCCTTATACATATTGTTAGGTTCATTATTTTAAATTAATAAACAAATTTTCATTCACATTAATGATATTTACCAACCTCCAGTGGTTCTCCATATTGGCTGAACACATAGACTGTGTATAAATTTAAAAAGACAGCAAATTATCAGAGAATGACAGAATTTTAGAGTTGGAAGGCATCTTGGTAGCCATCTGGTGCAACCCATACCTGTCCCCGACAAATGACCATCTAGCCTTTGTTTGAAGACCCTGCAAGATGGGAACCTACTCCTCCCTAAGGTACCCATTCCAATTGGGACAGTTCCAATTGTTTGGATGGAGATGGGCTAGCAGCCATGGGCTTGTTTATCATAACAACTCTTTTCTTTGCCTTCCACCCACTTCCACTGCTTTGTGGAGCTAAAAAGCACCATGTAAGAAATATTGTCCTAGGGCATAGGTTATGAAGGACTCCTGGTCTTAAGCTCCTAAGGCTGACTGTCCTTTCCATATCTACTTTCTTCTGCCCACCAGTATTTCTGCAGAAGACCACAGTAGAGGCTGCAGGGTCTGAGAAGCAGAAAGAGATTAAGGCTGAGAGGCAGGTGACACAGAGCTGCAGTCATGCTGTGACACCCTTCCTGGGTTTCTATTTGACCTTCCTCATAATGAAAACAAGGACACCTGTACTTTTGTCACCACCCACAGGAACAACAAGACACCTGTACTGTACTATGACTTGAGCTCTCTTTAACTCTCTGCCACAAAAATAGAAGCAATGCTTAGGATATTTTTGTTTTTTTATATAAAGGGGAGAGAGAGAGAGAAAGAGAGAGAGAGAGAAACACACACAGAGACACAGAGAGAGAGAGCGAGAGAGAGAGACAGAGACAGAGAGACAGAG